>NC_091057.1:50785355-51098271 GCF_000393655.2 Nicotiana sylvestris | reverse complement strand
AGGAAATCGAACTTGTCAGTAGACTCTGTTTTAACATAGAAAAATTGGCTGTTTCGGGGTAGTTTTATGGTTGAAGCTACGACAGTTTTTGGGGCTGGTTAAGGACTGTTTGAAGCCATTTTTTTCAGCTTCGTTTTGGTGGTGTTTAAGAGGTGTTTCAGGGCTGAACTTTCTCTGGTTTGGAAGCTTCATGTAGTGGTGTTAGTGGAGGTTTGCTGGTGGTTTAGTGGATGTTTTATGGTTGTACTTTCATGGCTGTTGGGACTGATCTAGAATGTAGTTCTTGGAGAAGAAGGTTGGCCTACTTTATTTCCTTTTTTCTTCGTTTTTTAGCTCTCACATTCTTTGTTTCTCTCCCGTCTCTTTTGCTTACTCATTCAGTATAGTTGAATGGGGTGCCACTGCTACTAGGTCTTCTGGATGTAGGTGTCCGAATTAGGAGATTAAAAAGGTGAAGGTCTTAGGGTTTTAGGTTAAGGATGGGGTAATGGGCTAAGGGTAATTGGGTTGGACCATATCTTTTGGGTTTGAACTTTGGGGTAGGAAGACTAAATAACACAATGTATCTATAAAGCATAAAATTTACTCTTAATTAAAATAAACTAATATAAAACTAAATACTAAAAGTGAAACTAATTTTTGTGTTTTCAAATTTATAGTAGTATAAATATAAATATACTAATTGAATTTAAACTAAAGATAAAAAATATTTTTGTAATTTTTATTTTTATGATAAAATAAAGTAAAAGAGTTAAAATTATTTAAAATAGCGATATTAAACCTAAACTAAATATTTAAATGCTAAAATGTGTAAAATCTTGGGGAGGGTAAAAAATTACATGTTTACAACTGCCCCTCTTTGACTGGAAACACGAAGAGTTTTCAGACAAAGAACGACGAGACATGTTCTTTGACCCGACCCTTATTTAGAGAGACCAAAAACCAAAAGAAAAGAGAATGTGACCGAGCCTTGGTATTTGAGCTGCCTACATGTCCTTGGCTATAAAGGAATCAGACCACGTGTAGTTCAGAAGTTAATGAGGTGATGGAGTGTGTGAAGAGGATGAGAGAGTCGAGTGAGGTTCCATCCGAGGCTCCGGTCCGTGGTCCTGCTATTACATCAGAATTAAAAATGAAAACTAAACCAGCTAAGCCTATCAGCTATGAGTTACAAGATTCCTATCTATAAATCATCTGGAGCTTGATCTTGAGTCTTGGCTGGTTCTTCCTGCAGACTCTAATCTGAATCTTGATGCTCATTAACTGCAACCGCTGGTTCTTTCTTCTTCAGCTTTTCGGATCAAGGTGGGACATACAAAGCTTGTGATTTCAATCATATCTTGAGCAATCCACATCTTTTCTCCATTTCTACACTTAGCTCACTTCTTTTTATTGTTTTTCTTTTTCTTTTATTTTAATCGAGACTTCTTTTTTTTGGTCACCTCGAAACTTGTGCCTCAAGGTAAAAACCTGCTCAAGCACCAAAACAAACAAACGAATGAAATTTTTCTGCCCCAGTTTTCACTAGGAAAATTTCGTGAGTTATTGCAACAAAATCAATTATTTCTTTATTGAAAGCAATAAAATCAGGATTGTGTATACTTGAGGAAAAGAGAATAGGGAGTGGAGACCCTATATCTAAAATGAAACCAAATGGGGAACGGAGGCCCTAAGTTGGAAAGATTACCAGGTTATGCTGGCATCACCTAGGGAGTGAGACCCTATATTGGAAAAGACTACCAGGTTATGCTGGCAGAGTCATCGGGTTATGCCAGAAAGGACCTCGGGTTATGCCGGAAAAGTCATCGGGTTATGCCAGAAAAGTCCTCGGGTTATGCTAGGAAAGTCATCGGGTTATGCCAGGAAGTCATCGGGTTATGCTGGAAAGGTCCTCGAGTTATGCCAAGGAAGGTCATCGGGTTATGCCGGAAAGGTCCTCGGGTTATGCCGGGAAAATTCATCGGGTTATGCCGGAAAAAGGTCCTTTGGTTATGTCGGAAAGGTCATCGGGTTATACCGGAAAGGTCCTCGGGTTATGCCGGGGAAGGTCATCGGGTTATGCCGGAAAGGTCCTCGGGTTATGCTAGGGAACGTCATCAGGTTATGCCGGAAAAAGTCCTCGGGTTATGCCGGGGAGGTCACCGGGTTATGCCGGAAAAAGTTCTCGGGTTATGCCGGGGAAGGTCATCTAGTTATGCTGGAAAAGAGTCCTCGGGTTATGCCGGGTAATCATCGGGTTATGCCGGAAAAGGTCCTCGGGTTATGCCGGGGGGTCCACAGGTTATGTCGGAAAAGTTATCGGGTTATGCCGAAAAAAGGTCCTCGGGTTATGCCGGGGAGGTCCACGGGTTATGCCGGAAAAGTCATCGGGTTATGCCGAAAAAGGTCCACGAGTTATGCCGGGGATCAACTAGGGAGTGAGACCCTATACTAGAAAAAGACTACCAGGTTATGCTGGCAGCGACTAGGGAATGAGACCCTATGTTGGAAAAACGTAGCTAGAGATTGGGACCCTAGGCTACCATGATTTTGATTTTTTCTTCTTCTTTTCTTTCTCTTCTTTTCTTTATTTTTTTACTTCACTTTTAATTTTATTTTGGAGAATGAATGAAGAGTTTTTTTAAAAAAAGGACTTCCCTTTTTGGGTCAACTTTTGCTGCAGAACCGTTTTGATTTTTGCGTGCCTTGCTTTTATTGCACCTGCTTCTTGCAAGGTTGTTTTTGGATTTGCACCCGTTTCCTGTTTTTCAAACAAAGAATAATTTGTCAGTTTGAAACAATGGTTGGTTTTGTGGCCTTGATTATTTCAATCACTTGTTCTCGGCCCTATTCATCTGCAACTGTTTGTTTCCTGAATACCGATTTCATTTCTGACCCCGAAGGACCTCTGCATATGCAAACTTTACCATGACGGTTTGTAACGTAGTACTCCACCTTTTCGACTTTATTTTGCCTCTATAGGCCCTTCCCTTCTGAATTGTTGTTTTTTTTCTTTTTCCTTCAAGCATTGGGGAACTTTTGGCTCCTCAAACTTGCTGCAATGACTAGTCGCGTAAGACTTAACCTTTTCCAACTTTATTTCGCCTTTATAGGCCTTTCATTTCTGGCTTCTTTCTTCCAACTTCAATTTCAGAGCATTTGGGGTACCTTGGCTTTTCAAGCTTTTGCCGAGACGGTTAGCCACGTGGTACTCAACCTTTTTAACTTCATTTTGCCATTGTGGGCATTTGACTTTGATTTCCTTTCTTTTTAGGAGTTTTTCAGTTTCAAAACAATAGCCGCCATGGCTGGTCGAAGTCGACTTAATGCCCCTGACGAGACTGGGTGCCTTGTTGCACATTAGCTTGCGTCAAATGAGAACCCTATAAACCAGTCTTGCCATTCCTTCTTTGTCTCAGTTCCAAAATAGAGTTAGACCGAAAGGGATTCAAAGAAAAATAAACAATGGACAAGATAATGAATTTGAACGAGAGGTATCCCTTTCGGGAGAAGAAATAAGGACTTATCTGGAGTGCATGCGGACTTCAATGAACATGCCATGCCTTTTGGACTGGATGCCTGATCTGTGTAAACCGTCCGACTCTCAGAAATTCATCACAACTTTGCCTTGAAATCGAGAAACTATGCCAGGACTCTGTCGATGCCGATGGCTATGAGGATCCTCTTTTCTATCAGGGGTGCCTTTTGCGGGTTTTCACCAGCTAACCTCTCTCATTTCTCTTCTCACCATCGCCTTATAGTGCTCTTTGTGAATTTTCACTAACAAGACTCTCTCATTTTCAATTTCTCTGCTTACCATTGCCTTATGCCTGTGTGGGTTTTCATCAATAAGACTCTTTCATTTTATTTCTCTCATTTTGATTGCATTGGATCCAAGTAGCTGTATTCTTCGATCCTTGAACATTCTCACCGATTGATCATAAGGACTTGAAAGGATTTGGGTAAAAATGATTTGGACTGAATTACAACTTTGGAACCATTTAGGCGGTATCATCGCCAAACCATTATAACATCTGCCCCAGTTTCACTTTTGGGGAATTTGGATTTTTATTTTGGTATGACTGAACCGCAGAGAGAGGTTGCCTACGTATCCTTCCGGAATCAAGTCGAACGTAGTTCAGGAAACTTTGTTTTTGATTTTCTTTTGTTTTTTTTTCTTCTGTTTCTTTTTCCTTTCCTTTTTTTCATCTCTTTTTTTCATTCATTTTTTCATTTCAATTTCTCTTTTTTTTAACTTTCTTATCTTTTTTTTTTCATTTCATTTTTTTTCATTCTTCATTTCATTTTTCTTTCAATTTTTTTCAATAACACTTTCAGGTTCCAAAAAGGGTAGTCAAAGAATAGGAGCCTACTCAAAGGGTTTGCAAAGGTTGAATATTTGTATAGTGAGAAAGAAAGCATTCTTCACCCCAATCGGAGAACATTAATGCTATATAGAGGATCCAACATAGTACCTTTTGACTGCATTTGCATTGACAGTTGTTTCAGGGACATTTCCTTCGATGTGTCCCAAGTACAACACACTCTTTTGACAGTACTCTTGTTGCAATGTATGGACCTTTTCAATCTGGAACCAATTTTCCTTCAGATGTTCCGAATCTTTGTTTTATTTCCTTAAAGTTATCTTCATTGCGATCTAATTCTTGTTCATTATTCGGGGTCTGACAACTTTCAGGATCCGGGCATGAAGTCCGTAAGCATGTCATGTTATTGAAATCTGCATTTAATGGAACTGAAAAGAGAATAAGAAAAGTGACAAGATTAAGAAAAGAGACATTCCTGGATAGTGAACTATTAATTTCACTTGATTTTTTTTTGTTTTTCTTTTTTTTGTTGATTTTGATGATTTTGTTTTCGAATTTTAAAAGATGGAAGGGTTAACATCGGAAAGTAAGACAATAAAGTAAAACATCCGGATCACACCCTGAGATAATCTGGATGCAGAAAAGATAGCAAGATTGGCTACCGAGACTCCTGTCTGATGGGGAACTTTCAGGCTTGACGACCATTTTTTGGCTTTTTTTCTGTCTCGGCAATGGCTGCAATGACCTTCAGTGCCGGATCAAATTCTTCATCTTTCCAAATCATTCCGACTACTGGCCCATTTATGAGAGTAGGCGGAGGATTGTTCATCATATTAGGAGCCTCTTCGTCCCGGAGAACGATTCTTTCAGCTTCAATCAAGTCTTCAACTACCCTTTTGAGGGTCCAACATTCCTCCGTATTGTGTCCCACTGCTCCAAAGTGGTATTCACATCTAGCATTAGCTTAGTGCGAGGGGACTCGGGCTTTGGCCAGTTTTGGGGCCACTGGCTGTAGCAGACCTCGCTTGACTAGCTTTTGGAACAAGCCTGAGTATGATTCACCAATTGTGGTGAACTGATTTCTTTTTGAAACGCTCTCTTGGGTGAGGATTGTGCCGGGAAATATTTGATTGGGAATTATATGGATCTTGGTAAGGATGAGCATTTCTGGGGAGTGGAGCTCGATTTTGTGTATAATGTTGTGGCCGCGTGTAAGGTTGCACATTCATCACCGCATACCAACAAAATAAACCACCTGAACAGAAGCTGGCTAACTTGCTCACATCACAACCTTGTTAGTTTTGAGACATTCAACATATAGGAAATCGCACGTTGGGATGCAATGCACCTAACAGTTAAACGCTTCTACCATGTGTTTGAATGATTGCAGGTTTCATCCCGGCCTTAACTAACACTTTTAGTATGTACCTCTTTTCTTTTATTTCTGCCTCTATTTAGTCACTCTTAATTTTTTATTCGTTTCTGTCGCTCTTTTATTTTTTGGCACTCTTTTTTTTCCACTCTTTTATTTTGTCACTCTTTTTTTTTCACTCTATTTTTCTTTCTTTTTTTTTTCGATTTATTTTATAACTATGATCAAATCCGATGGGGATTGCCTACGTATCATGACGCCGCATGAATCATATCTTGCGTAGTTCGGGAAGATCGGGAATAAAGTAAATAAGCTAACTCTTTTTTTTGTTTACTTTTATAAAACCCAAACCATGAAAGCTTTAAGAAAAAGAAAAACATATATATATAAATATATACATATATTTTGAATTTTTGTTTTATTGTTTTTTTTGGGAATTTTCGAAAGAAATGCTTTAAAAGAGAGGAAATTTTTTTTTTTTTGGAATTTTGATTTTGATTTTGATTTTTTGATTTTTATTTTTTGAAAGAAAGACTTCTAAAAATTCCTTTTCTTTTGATTTGCACTTTGGGAATTTCAAAAGTAAAAGGAAGATATTTTTGTTTGAATTTTTATTTATTTTCTCTTTTTCTAAAGAAGAAAGATAATATTTTTTTGGATTTTGGATGTTGCCTCTTAATTTTCGAAAGAGGGACTATTAAGAAAATATTTTGGATTTCTGAGTTTTTTTTGTTTTTAAATTTAGAAAAGTACTTCTAAAGATAAACGAAAATACATTTGAACTTCAATTTTTTTTTAAAATTGTTTTTTGAAAGAAAGACTTTTAAACAAGGAAAAGATTTTTTTTAATTCTTTTATTTTTATTTTTGAATTTTTAGGAAAACATTTCTTAAAAAGGTAGAAAATATTTTTTTTTTGAATTTTGATTTGACTTGAGGATTTTCGAAAGAAGGACTTTTAAGAAAATATTTTGGATTATTGAGTTTCTCTTTTTTTTCTTCTCTTTTTTAATTTACGAAAGTACTTTTAAAGAAAAGCAAAAAAAATTTTGGACTTTTATTTCTCAAATTTTTATGGACATTTTAAAAAAAAAAACTTCTAAAGAAGAAAAGAATATTTTTCTTTGATGATTTTTTTTGGGAAAATACTTCAAAGTAAAGGAAACCTGTATTTTGGATTTTGATTTCTTATTGTTTTTTTTTTTTTTTTTTTTTTACATATGAGACTTTAGAAAGAAGGAAACTACTTTTTGAGTTTAACAAGCCTTTTTTTTTTTGAATTTTCTAAGAAAAGATTTCTAATGAAGGAACTAAAGGAAAATATTTTTGGATTTTTGAAACTTGGGGTCAGAACCGATGAGTTTTGCCTACGTATCTCACATCCGGTGAAAATCAGACCCGCGTAGTTCGGTCAGTTTTGATGGAACAGGGAAACATGGAACTTGAAGATTTTGGGCTTATTTTGAAATGACCTTGTCTTTTTCTTTTTCCCTTTTTTTTTCGGTAGAGTTTCGAAAATTTTCAAATACCTACCTCTCACTCTTATTTTTGATTTTTGATTTTTTTTCTTTCCCTATTCTAGAAGCCGGTCAACATGCAAGCCGAAACAAACAAATGCGCGAGTAGCACGTAAAAATGCATCAGGATGGTCTTTTTATTTCGGGTACACCTGTCCTAGACGGACCCAACCCTGTGTTGAGTCCCCAAAGTCAAATGCACGTGATGCAAACAAGCGTTCCTACTAGGGATCTTATATAAGGCTATGTTATATTAGGTTTAAAAACTTGAGTGTATTGTTCTAGACCTGGCTTACCCGAGCGGACAGCTCGAGCCGAGGGGGGCAACGTACTGGGAATACAAAAGCTTCATTGGCTTGCAACTTGTCCGAACCTCGTTCTAAGATTGGGATATGACTCTAACAGAAAAGAAGTCACAAAAAGTGCACACTTCCCAGATGATTTAGAAGACTCAGAGAGAAGAAGGGTTTCGTAACAGTTTATATACGGTCAAAACAATATCAAAGCGGTAAAAAGTAGCATTTAGCACATTAAGCTCAAACATGTAAAATCAGATAATAAATAAAGCCAAGTATAATAGTTATTCTAAGCTCGAATTCTTGAAACCTGAACCAGAAGTTCTGGGTTCTGATCCCCAGCAGAGTCGCCAGAGCTGTCACACCTCTTTTTTACCACCCGAGAGGGTATATAAAGGAGTTTTCCCAATTAAAGTGACATAAATCGAAATGGGCATATTTTATTTAATTTTCAGAGTTGCCACATGAGATATTTATTATGGTGTCCTAAGTCACCGGTTTATTTTAAAAATCCAAATCGAGGAAAATTAACTTTATTTAAAAGTCTGCGAACCAGAAATTCTAAGTAAGGAATTCTCTTAACCCGGGAGAAGGTGTTAGGAATTCCCGGGTTCCGTGGTTCTAGTACGGTCGCTTAAACTATTAATACTTGGCCTATTATCTGATTTATTACATGTTTTAACCCTATTGTGCATTTCAGCTTTATAACCACTTTTAATTATTTTATGGAATTATTCTAGAACAAGTTATGATTGTCGTACACTTGTTTATTTGATACACATTGCGAATCATGTCACGGGAACCGTACCCACAATTCGTGACATGTTTATTTTATTAATGTTTGAAGTTGTTATGATCGGGTCACATGAAATGTACACCCGAATTGGGATTTACATATCGTGACCATGTCACGGGAACCGTATCCATGACCACGATGATTTATTTATTAATCGTGCCTAAAGTAAGCTACAATGTTGAATTATTTTCTAAACTACTTTAAGATTATTGTGAAGGCCAAGGTTATGGAAATACTTTTACTAAAAGAGATTTCATGCTCATTCCCTTTTAAATTTGTATTTCATGCACTTAGACAAAATCCAATCCTAAAACATGTGAAGCAAGATGAAATTACTACGGACTCAATCACCCCCCTTCCCATATACCCATCACGTTCCGCACAAATGTCCAAACAAATAAAATTGTCATCCAGCCACTAAACACTCAAACTAATGAAAAGGAGATCAAATGATAGATACACAAAATTCTAGAAGGCTTGAGAGAAATAAGTGAAAAATGTAACGAAACCATTAGAAGAGCCATTATAATATTCCTGACCACCCCAATTTTCCTAATGCTTCAATGTATTAGTTACTAAGGCTCATATTTAATCAAACTTAAATTTACAATTTTATCTTAACAAACCAATTACTTGTCATACTCACCAAATCTTAATCAATTTTAACTTCAATATTAGTAACATGAATATCTCCATCACAACCAACATCTGACTACTACAGATTAAAAATCCAATTCCCTTTTGAAAAGGCTCTTTCAATATTCCTATACAACACATTAATAGCAAACAAATAGAAGAAAGGGAATGGATGAACCTGAAATGATTTTCCTTTAATATATATAGAGAATGCTATGAATTTGTGTACAATAAATATTGTCTCGAAGCGCTAAGCTCAAACAGCAAAAGAAAAATCGAGCCACAACCAAAAGTCGAGCCGGTGACTACAATTTGAACAACAAAATTCCAGACCGGAGCTTTCGAACATCAAACGACTCAAACGTCGACTTCAAACAAGGAACCCGAAATCATTGGTATCCTCTGGTTTAACATAGAAAGAGTGGCTATTTCAGGGTGTTTTTATGGTTGAAGCTATGGTGGTTTTTGGGGCTGGTTAAGGACTGTTTGAAGCCATTTTTCAGCTTCGTTTTGGTGGTGTTTAAGAGGTGTTTCAGGGCTGAACTTTCTCTGGTTTTGAAAGCTTCATGTGGTGGTGTTAATGGAGGTTTGCTGGTAGTTTAGTGAAGGTTTTATGGTTGTACTTTCATGGCTGTTGGGACTGATCTAAAATGGAGTTCTTGGAGAAGAAGGCTGGCCTTCTTTCTTTCCTTTTTTCTTTGTTTTTTATCTCTCAAATTCTTTGTTTCTCTCCTGTCTCTTTTGCTTACTCATTCAGTGTAGTTGAATGGGGTGTCGCTTCTACTAGGTCTTCTGGATGTAGGTGTCCGAATTAGGAGATTAAAAAAGTGAAGTTCTTAGGGTTTTAAGTTAAGGATGGGGTAATGGGCTAAGGTTATTTGGGCTAAGGGTAATTGGGTTGGACCATATCTTTTGAGTTTGAACTTTCGGGTAGGAAGACTAAATAACACAATGTATCTATAAAGTATAAAAATTACTCTTAATTAAAATAAACTAATATAAAACTAAATACTAAAAGTGAAACTAATTTTTATGTTTTCAAATGTTATAGTACTTTAAATATAAATATGCTAATTGAATTTAAACTAAAGATAAAAAAATATTTTTGTAATTTTTATTTTTATGATAAAATAAAGTAAAAGAGTCAATACTATTCAAAATAGCGATATTAAACCTAAACTAAATATTTAAATGTTAAAATGTGTAAAATCTTGGGAGGTCAAAAATTACATGTCTACATTTACCAACAGCGGAGAGGCCCAAGGAAATGGATATTTAGGCCTTAGCCATCTAGTTTGTGAGATTGGATCTTTCGGAGCCCAGTCGGGTTCTAGCTTGTGTGGTTTCCCGATCTTCCTTATTTGATCGTATCAGAGAGTGTCAGTTTGATGACCCTCATTTGCTTGTCCTCAAGGTCAAGGTTCAACACGGTGATGCCAGATATGTGACTATTGGTGATGATGTGGTATTGAAGATGTAGGGTCGGGTTTGTGTACCCAATGTTGATGGGCTTCGAGAGTTGATTTTAGAGGAGGCCCATAGTTCGCGGTATTCCATTCATCCGGGTGCCGTGAAGATGTATCAGGACTTGAGACAGCACTATTGGTGGAGGCGGATGAAGAAAGATATAGTTGGGTTTGTAGCTCGGTGTCTCAATTGTCAGCATGTGAAGTATGAGCACCAGAGACCGGGTAGGTTTCTTCAGCAGATAGAGATTCCGGAGTGGAAGTGGGGGTGGATCACCATGGACTTTGTATTGGGACTCCCACGGACTTTGAGAAAGTTCGATGCCATTTGGGTAATTGTGGATCGGCTGACCAAGTCTGCACACTTCATTCTTGTGTGTACTACCTATTCTTCAGAGCGACTGGCAGAGATTTATATTCGGGAGATTGTTCATCTGCATGGTATTCCAGTTTCCATCATTTTAGATAGAGGTACTCAGTTCACATCACGGTTCTGGAGGGCCGTACATCATGAGTTAGGTACTCGGGTGGAGTTGAGTACAACATTTCACCCTCAGACGGACGGACAGTCCGAGCGCAGTATTCAAATTCTTGAGGATATGCTCCGTGTGTGTGTGATTCAGTTTGGAGGGTCTTGGGATCAGTTCTTGCCATTGGCAGAGTTTGCCTACAACAATAGCTATCAGTCCAGCATTAAGATGGCACCGTACAAGGCCTTATATGGTAGGCGGTGTAGATTTCCGGTGGATTGGTTTTAGTCCGGTGAGGCTAGATTATTGGGCATAGACTTGGTTCAGGATGCTTTGGAGAAGGTTAAGGTGATTCAGGATAGACTCCGTACAGCCCAGTCCAGACAGAAGAGTTGCGTGGACTGGAATGTTCGTGATGTTTCCTATATGGTTGATGAGCGGGTTCTGCTTTGGGTTTCTCTTATGAAGGGAGTTATGAGATTTTGTAAGAAAGAGAAGTTGATTCCGAGGTTTATTGGTCCTTTTGAGATATTGCGGCGTGTTGGGGAGGTTGCTTATGAGCTTGCCTTACCTCCCAGCTTGGCGGGAGTTTATTCGGTATTTCATGTTTCGATGATCCGGAAGTATCACGATGATCCATCGCATGTGTTAGATTCCAGTTCAGTCCAGTTGGACAAGGGCCTATCTTATGTTGAGGAGCCGGTGGGAATATTGGATAGGTAGGTTCGGAAGCTGAGGCCAAAGAACATTGCATCCGTAAAGGTTCAGTGGTGGGGTTAGCCGGTCGAGGAGGCGACCTGGGAGACGGAGCAGGATATGCGCAGCCGTTACCCTCATCTATTTACTCAAGGTATGTCTCTATGCTCGTTCGAGGACGAACAAAAGTTTAAGTGTAGGAGGTGTAACGACCCATCCGGTCATTTTAAGAATTAATGCCTCGATCCCCTATTAATTGCTTTCCCCGTGCTTGTTTCTGCTATTGTGAATTGGTGGGAAGATTTATTTGGAGTGTCGGAGATTTTTGGGAAACTTAATCCTAAATGATAGTTTAAATTTTTGAATTTGGACCGTAGTTGGAGTAGTGTGAAGATGACCTTGGAATGGAATTCTGTTGATTTTATTAGCTCCGCTGGGTGATTTCGGGCTTAGGGGCATGTTCAAATTATGTTTTGGAGGTCTGTAGCTTATTTAGGCTTGAAATGCCGAAAGTTGAATTTTTGAAGTTTTCGGTTCAATAGTGAGATTCTGATCTAAGGGTCGAAATGAGATTTCGGAAGTTGGAGCAGCTCCGTAGAGTTGAATATGATGTGTGTGCAAAATTTCAGGTCATTCGGACGAGGTTTGATAGACTTTTTGATCGAAAGCGTAATTTGAGAGTTTTTGGAGTTCTTAAGCTTGAATCCGTGGTTAATTCGATGTTTCAATGATGTTTTAGGTGTTTTGAGGATTGGTATAAGTTTGGATAGTGGTATATGACTTGTTCGTGCTTTTGGTTGAGGTCCCGGGCACCTCGAGATGATTTCAGATGGTTAACGAGAGGTTTGGAGTTGAGTTTGGCAGCTAATGTTTTATGGTTGTTGTCATAACCGCATTTGCGGTTGGGAGGCCGCAGGTGCGACTCCCGCAGATGTGGAAGCAAGCCGCAAAAGTGTCCATGAGGTGAGTCAGGCAGAGCCGCAGATGTTATGTGTAGCATGCTAGGTTAGAAATACTTGTTTTACCTTGGTATGGAATTTGAATTGAGTTGAGTATTCTTCGTGTTGCTGCTGTGTGTTTACTTTGTTACTACGGGATGGTATCCCGGGAGATCCCCCTGCTTGTTTACTTTGGGACTATGGATTTGTATTCCGGGAGGTCCCCTGCACCTATATTATTTGGATTGTAGTGCGGGATACCGAGAGATCCCAACACATATATTGAGGATACTAAAAGATCCTTGGGATACCGAGAGATCCCCAACATATATATTGAGAATACTAAGAGATCCTCGGGATACTGAGAGATCCCCAGCACACATATTGAGGATACTAAGAGATCCTCGGGATATTGTGGAACTACGCAAGCCGACTCTTTACAAAAAACAACAAGATATTTCATTTTTCAAAGATAAATATATTTTGTCTCTGTTATAGTTGTTGTTATTCTTATTATCCTGTGTTACTTCGTACTATTAGCAGTTAATTATATTTTTGTATTCTTCACTATTTTACCTCATTTTTCAGCTATAATCAGTAGGGCCCTGACCTTTCTCGTCACTACTCGACCGAGGTTAGGCTTGGCACTTACTTAGTACTGCTGTTGTGCACTCATACTCTTTCTGCGCATGTTTTTCATGTGCAGATCCAGGTACTTCGATTCAGCCTTACTACCCTTTAGACGAGGTGATTCTCTAGAGACTTCAAGGTATATCTGCCGAGTCCGCAGACCGAGGAGTCCCTTTCCATTCTCTCTTATAATATTAGCCCTTATGTATTTACTTTTGTTTAGATATTCTGGAGTTAGACACTTATAGTTATTCAATAGCTTGTGATCTCATGAGATTTCGGGTTTTGGTAAGTTGTTCCGTTTGAGAGTTATATTGTATATGCCGAGCGACATCTTTAAACCTTTATTTTGTTTATTTTGCAGTTTTTATTTGTTGATTCTGTTATTTTCCCTTTTTTCCGCAATTATTAGGCTTACCTAGTCGTAGAGACTAGGTGCTGTCACGACAATTTACGGAGGGAAAACTTGGGTCGTGATAATTTATCACGCCCCAAACCTGGGGAGGCGTGGCTGGCACCCGGTGCCATACTGGCCCAAGCGAACTACTTTATAACTCATTTTTTAAAACTATCATGGGACAACATGGCCACGACTCGTAATGTATAACTATAAGTGGCATACATTGTATCAATGAACCATCGTTCTTAAAACATGAACACATATGGGCTGTCATGACATCTGACATGCTATACAAAATGAACCTCTGTCTACACAGCCTCTAAGATTATTTGAGATCAAATAGGACAGGATACCAGCCTACCCATAACTCTGTAGCAAAACTCTAACACGATGACTTATAGACTCGGCTGCACTCCGAATAAGGTTGAGTCTTACTGATCCTTCGTTGAATCCTAACCTTGTCCACTATGAGGGCTCGTCAAACTGATTATCTATACCTGCGGGCATGAATGCAGTGTCCATAACAAAAAGGACGTCAATACTAAGAATGAACCGAGTATGTAAGGCGGAACTGAAACATAAACAATAAGTCAATATTAATTAAAGACATATAAGAATCAACCTGAATCTCAGAAGTGCCACCATATATGCATACTTATTATACTTGTATATGTGTGTGTGTGTGTATATATATATATATAATGCTTCTCTTTGAGACTATTTCTATTATCCATATCGTATGATGCATGACTATCCAACTAATCAGTGGTAGCTGCCCGACTGGCCGTAGCGCGATAGTAAATGCCTAACTGCCTGACCGATGGTAGCTCGGCGGTAAATATGTAACTGCCCAACCGGCCGTAGCTCGGTGGTAAATGCATGACTGTCCGACCAGCCGTAGCTCGATGGTAAATAGTGATGCATATAATACCATTATGAATACTAGCATCTTTATCAAATACCTCAATAGGAAACTAGATACATACTTAGACATGCTTGAATATCACTTTACGGGAATGAATAACATAGACATCCTTAACTGGTAAGAGTAGAACCACTTATGGAATATCATTACGTTTATGAATCGTTACTTGGATCATGCCAAAAGGAAAGAAGGTATAGCCTTAACATACCTGAGCTGATTCTCTTAACAATTCCTCTAACACCCGTCTTTTGTGATAAAACACGTGACGGCGGATCAAAGTAGGGGAAAATCCGTATGATATTCTTGAGAAAGGTTGTACCATACTTCCTTAGAATCGCAAATCCCATGTTGCTATAGTATTAATCAATTTCATATGAATTGTTGAAGCAAATCACATTTGCAAAATTTGTATGATGTAATGAATAATGTTGCTTCAAATCACTCTTAATGAATAATGAGTATTGAAATGAAAATTTCTAAGCAAATCTGTCACGACCCTAAATCCGGACCCGGTCATGATGACGCCTCTCGTGAAGACAAGGCCAGACGACACAACACTCAATTAATTTTAAACAATTGAAACAAAACAATTAAGTCATTAACATGATAAATTCTCAATAGAAATAGTGAAATAGTACAATCTGCGGAAAAACCAACACAACCCGACATCGGGGTGTCAGTAGTCATGAGCATCTAATACAAGTCTAGGAATATAGGAAAGGGCTATCCCCGTCTATTACAAATCCAATACAAGAGAAAGAAATAATGATAAGAGGGAAAAGCACTAGGCTGCGAACGCCGAGCAGCCACCCAGTGGACTCCAAAAATCTGCTGGAAGTTTCAACCCTCGCCAGCAGGACCTGAAGCACCTGAATCTGCACACAAGGTGCAGGGAGTAAAGTGAGTACTCCAACTCAGTGAGTAATAATAATAAATGAAGATTGAGCCATAAGAAATCACATAAAGGCACATCGACAGGCTATAAAGAAGTAGTAAAAACCAATAAAAACAATGAAACAGTGAAATCATGTAAAGTCATCGCAGGTCGGTTTAAGCTTCTTTAAAAATACCTTCTTAACAGTTAAGCAAGTAAATAACAGGAAGCTAAAAAAGATAAATACATAAAGAACCGCCCCTCAGGCACAATACCAACAGAATCAGCCCATCGGGCAACACATGGGGCAATACCAGCCCCTCGGTCTATATCTGATATCACAATGGGTACCCACGCTCAGTGGGGGTGTGCAGACTCCTGGAGGTCCCCTTACGGCCCAAGCACAATATCAAGCCATCTCGTGGCATATCACATAGGCTCTCGGCCTCATATCAACAAGCCACCTCGTGGCGTACAAATCTCAGGCCCTCGGCCTCATAATCATAGATCAGTGTATCACTGTTGCGGCGTGCAGCCCGACCCAAAAGTATCCTCACAACAAAGGCCCTCGGCCTTACTCAGTTAGAATCTCATGAGCCACTCGGGCAACAGTAAAACATGATGCTCATCCAAAATATCATTTAAAATATCATTTAATGTGTTAAAACAGAGTAAACATGGCTGAGTTATGAAAACAGTAGAATACATCATGACTGAGTATAAGTATAAAGTCAAAACAGTGAGGAAATATCAGTAAAAATCCCCTAAGAGTCCAAATAGTTGGCACGAGGCCCAACTATGGCATTCCGCCCAAAACATGACGATAGCAAATAGTTTTCAATCAAATACGTGGTAAAACAGTCATTCGGGACAGAATAAGTCACAATCCCAACGGTGCACGACCCCACACTCGTCATCTAGCATGTGCGTCACCTCAATATAGCACAATGATGTGTAATTCGGGGTTTCATACCCTGAAGACAACATTTAAAATCATTACTCACCTCGATCCGGTCCAAACTCTAGCCCGCGATACCTTTGCCCCTCGAATCGGCCTCCACTCGCATCGAATCTATCCAAAATCAGAATCACGATGTCAAAATATGCTAAGGGAACGAAACCCATGCGAAAATAATCAATTTACAATGTCAATCCCGAAATTAACCAAAGCCCCCCTGGGCCCACGTCTCGGAATTCGATAAATTTTACATCAATAGATTTCTTATCTCCCCACGAGTTCATACATATCAAAAGTACCAAAATCCGACCACAAATGGCCCCTCAAATCCTCAAGTCAAGGTCTCAAATCTCAAGCCCTAATTTTTCAAATTTTAACCCTAACTTTTCCCTAATTACAGCTCTAATCCATGAAATAATACCATAGAAACGAGTTTTAAGTTCAACAATCTTACCTTCAGACGTTATCCCTTAATTTCTCTTCAAAATGGCTTCCCCAAGCTCAAACCCGAAAAAAATGGTGAAGAAATAGCTCAAAATTGCGAAGCAAACCTTTTATACTTTCTGACCCAGGCTTTTCGCACCTGCGGTCCTTTTCCCGCTTCTACGGCCTAATCCACCGCATCTGCGATTTTCACTTAAATGGCCGTTTCTGCATCTGAGGTTAAAAACTCGCACCTGCGCTACCACAGGTGCGCCCACTTCACCGCTTCTGCGGTTCCAGAAGAACTTCCTCTTGGCCGCATCTGCGGCTGCCTTCCGCTTCTGCGAGCATCGCACCTGCGGCTTCTCAACCGTATGTGCAGTTATGACAGCAACAATATGCTTCAGCTGTCCCAACTCAACTTCAAACCTTCCGCCAACCATCCGAAATCACTCTGAGGCCCCCGGGACCTCAATCAAAAGCACAAACCAGTCATATACCACTACCCAAACTTATATGAATCTTCGAAACACCTCAAACAACATCGAATCCATCAAATCACATCGAATTCAAGCGTAAGGTTCCAAAATCTTCCGAATTCCACTTTTGGTTAAAAAGTCTACCAAACCATGTTCGAATGACCTGAAATTTTGCATAAACATCCCATATGACACAAGGGACCTGCTGAAACTCCCAGAATTCGATTCCTACCACTATATCAAAATCTCACATATCAACCGGAAAACATCAAAATTCCAATTTCGCCAATTCAAGCCTAAACCTTCCACGGACCTCCAAAACACATTTCGATCACGCTCCTAAGTCCAAAATCACCTAACGGAGCTAACTAGATCATAAAAATTCTGATCTGAGATCATATACCAACAAGTCAAATCTTGGTCAAACCTTTCAAATTTAAGCTTCAAACTGAGAACTGTTTCTTCAAAATTCATTCTGTTACCCCGAAACCAAACCAACGATTTACATAAGTCATAATATATCATGCGGGGCTAGTCATACCCGAGAACTGACGAGCGAAGTGTAAAAGCTCAAAACGACCGGTCGGGTCATTACATCCTCCCCACTTAAACATACGTTCGTCCTCTAACGTGCCCATAGTTGTTCCAAAAGCCAACAAGTAACTGTATAACCTTACCATGCAGATACTCAGGGGTGATCCCACGTCACCCTATCTCATATAGGTTCGATAACACTATGCAACTAAAATTTCACCATCCAACCTAGTCCATAAACCTTAGAACCACACTTCCACTTCTGAATTCATCAACAAGACCAGAATCTCACATCTATACTCTGAATAAGCCCGAATAAACTGTAATAAACCATACCTGCAATCTCATATGCAATTACATGATATATCACATAACTCAAACACTTGTAGCGATAACTTCTAATCACAGCAGATGCACACAACAACTGAATACCAATAGTAAACCTCTTATCAACTAAAGTCTCATTCCAATACTTTCATATACTACCAATGATAATTGAAACACGTAGATAGTCAATAACTATTCCTCAGATCGACCATTCATGAAGCCACTCCTCCTTTGGCAAGGACCTTAGCAAATTTCTAAGCCGAACATCGATATTAGCCTCTAACATACTAAAACCGAATTCGTTTGTATTCATTTCAGATCCTGACAATCTTATCTAATCCAACACAACTACTCTGGTGACATGACACATCAATACAATCTAAAGCCACAACTCGTGCAACTCGCGCACCAATAAGCAACAATTCGAATGTACTCAAATCATGAAAAATGACTCAAACGAGAGAGCTGTACCGCAAGCTCACCAGTGCCACCACACACAATGCTGAGAACCCGTCACACATCGTAGAACCAGAACACACGAATCTAACCCGAAGGATCATGCCTCCACATAATTTCGCTGCAATGCGCGACCCTATCCAAACACTGGTCCACATGAAACACCTCAAGTCACTCTGCTCAAAATAAAAAATTACGCACAATTTGATGTTTGAAACCAAAGCAAATCATCATAACCACTGCGAATCAATTGACATAACATTACACAACCCGAAAAGACACAACCGATATGCCATCCACCGAACAATACCCAATACTCTTCCTGCTCAACTTCCACTATGAAACCCCAATGGAACCGCACCATGAGTGCCTATAACCAACAAATCATAATGCCTTGCAACACAGAACAATAAATAATAGATCAACTCAGAACACTAATAGCTCAATAACAACCGAATCGACACATCCCTCACCAATAGCAACTCGAAGTCAACAAAGCCGTCTCGATGCAGAACACACATCCATATAGGTCTACCAATGAACCCCTTATCAAGGAGTTCCTGAAGCTGCTCCTTCAACTCCTCTAACTCCGTCGGTGCCATACGATACGGTGCCTAGCACCAAATCAATACCGAAATCAACAACCCTGAACTACTACAAAAAGAGGCTTTAGTGGCAATTAAAAATACCTTTAGCGGCAATAATAATCGCCGCTACAAGCTTTATTGGCCATTAGTCTTTAGCCGGCAATGCAGGGGTCGGCAAAGCCTTTAGCGGCCGTTCTAACAAAAGCTGGTAAAGGGTATGGTTTATGACCGTTAAAAACCATTAGTTTTAACGGTAATTATTTGCGGCAATTGTTTTGGCTACTGAATCCAATACATAACAGTTACTATGACCTTTTAGCTTTCATTCTTACGGCCGGTAAATTTGATTAAAAGCCACTAAAAGTCAGTAGTTTTAACAACAATTATTTGTGGCAATTAAAATGGCTACAATATCGATTGTGAAAATGTCTTAATTTATCCTTTAGTGACCATTTTTATGGCTAGAAAATTTAATTTAATTATCGCTAAAAGTCACAAGCTTTAACGTCAATTGTTTATCCATCATTAATAATGACTACTACATTCGTCCAGAAAATATTACTAGTAAATCCAACGAAATTATTAATAAAGAGAGACTCTTGGTGGAAAAGAAGTTTGACACTAAAAATATATTACTATTAATTCATAAAGTAACTTACTAAATCTAAAATAAACAAAAGAAAGAAGTAAACCAAAATATTAATGTCACAACTTAAAAGAAAAACTTATAATGTTCGTACTAATATGACCAATCCTATCGATAATGACTTCAAATAATTTCCGCAACTTTTCATCATATTGAAATCTTTCGCATGCGAAATTTTCGAACATCAAAATGGATGACCTGAAATAATAAAATAAATGTGTCAAAATATGAAATTTAATATATAAAAACATCCCAAGTAGTGTGGATAATCTGATATTTCAAGCAAGAAGCATTCAGTAACAAGAAATCTTATTCTTTCATATTACTTTCTTTTAGTTGTCGAACACTTTTATCGAGTCTTTATATTTTCTTGCTCAAGAATATCCATGTTGTTGCCTCAACCACCATCGAGTTACATAGATTTCAATAGACTGTATTATATATATATATATATATGAGATTTTTCCCTCAGGTTCTATAAGCAAAGGATCTAGAATTGGTTGATAAATTGTGTACATCAAAGTTCATAGCTAAGGTTGAAACTATGCCCATTTATACTGAGTCATAAACTATATCAAAATGAAGAGTAGTATAATGCACCAAACTCTAAACTGTCAAACTATATTTAACTAAGTACTCACACATTACGTTTTCTTATTTTGCTAGACAAAATGTCAAAGCAAGGCTTAAGGTTTACAGTAGTAAAATAATGCAGATTTTGACCTTTAATGAATATAAGCTTTACTCTCATTTTATACGAAATAAAAAATAGTATAAACTACTGTATACAAAAATAATTCCCATTTAGAAAGTAGTTGGAATATTAGAACTTTCCAACAGAGAAAGCGGCAACTAGATTTGGAAAAAGGGAGCAGCAAATAATTAACCTTAAAGAAATCTAACGAAAGAAAAGTTAATGAAAGTCCATTTTCAACACAAAGAAAACATTAACAAGCATATTTGCGCAAATTTAATTTACACCCCACCTTAAGGTGGATTTTGATTAGTATATATATATATATATAATGCATTCGGATTCCGGTGCATTAATTATAAAAGTTAACTAAACTGCATGTCGGCACAACTTTAATTGTCAAACTTAATGAATGACACTTGACACATCTTTTATGATCTAAACTACTGCACATAAAGATAAATACTTGATCTCTTTTATGTTTTAATTGGAAAATATACCTATATAACTCATTAAGTGCCAAGATTCAGCATTATAGAGCACCAAAAATAATCAAATAAAAGTAAAATCAAACAAGACATTAATATCTTCACAATTTTAAAGGGTAGACAGAGTTATATTATGAATTCTGGCGTAAAAAGTAATAGGCATTAGAAAGGACAGTCCAGTGCACTAAGTTCTTGCTATATGCGGGGTCCGAAAAAAAGCTAGACCATAAAAGCCTATTGTACACATCCTTATCTTGCATTTCTACAAGAGGTATTTTCACGGCAATAACTTTACCCAGTTACTCTAAGGCTTCCTAAAAAGTAATAGGCATTGCAAGTAGAAAAAGAATTATTGGATGAAATGGCATTAGATTTAGTTTGGTTCAATTCCATTTCTCTTTTCTGTTTGAGATAGTACAAAGATAAACTGAAACATCATCAAATGGATGTGATACTACAAACTTTTAGCTCGCAAGTTTGAGACTCTCTGATGATTGATTCATAACAGACTTAGACACAAATAACAACCAGTACCATAAAATCTCAAAGGTCAAGTCCTTTTCAATGACTATATATTTGAAAAAGAAACAAATCATGAAGAAGCTAATCAAAATGTTCTCCTGGTAAAATAGACCAGCGAAAGTCCAAATTTGAGCACATAATCTAAGACACAACTAATAAATTCTAGAAATAAGCCGATAATAAAATAAATTACAGAAGTTAACTGCCTCTATAATTAGCTCTATATAATGAAAAGCATTGGGATCAATTATGTATAAAATTCAAGTTGAGATAGGCCATAACATTTGAATATTTTAGCAATAGTTTAAACATTAAAATAATTTAATAATTAAAAGATTACAATTTAAATTATAACGATATATATGTTCAATGAAACTAATTATCGCTGTTCAGTTATGTTTTTCTTACTTCCTATTGATTATTTAAAGAAAAAAATAAATATTTAGCTATTAGTGTGTAATGTTAGACATAATAATGTAGAGTTTAATTTCTATACACTTATATTATAAACTTCCTTTTAATGTTATCAAATCATATAAAATGTAATTAAAATAAATTGTCTCTAATAAGTAAAACAAATAACTTAAATAAATTAAATAATTATTAAGAGACAAGAAGAACCCTTATTTTAGTCCTTTCGGCAGAAGAAAAAAATTGAAAGGATTTTAAAGGCAGGAATAAGGTTAATTTGGCAGAGAAGATGGGAAAACTACTCTATTTCTGTAAGGTCATCAAGCTTTCTGTAAATACTCCTATCAAAACTGATTTTTTTGTTCCTCACCAAAGTTTCCATTCTTTGTATCTCCACCCCTCACCTTACCAAAAAGTTTCATCTCCATCATTCTAATTTCAATACTAAGATTTTTAATAAAGCATTTATCATTTATGTCCTATATCATGCTTAACGACAAAAATATTAAGCCTTACAAACAATGATTCAGAAACGAAGAGGCAATTTACAAGTAAAATGGAACTAGTAATCTAATTACTTAGTCAAGTATAATTGGAGTCAAAGTAGACTAATTAATAATATGATGACTATCTAGTTAATACAAAGAATACGAATAATTTGTTCATTGAACATTCCACGAAACAAGCAAAAAAAATCGAAAATTTCTTCCCCACAAGTTTAAATTACAACCAAAAGGAGAAGAGATAGATAGAGAGAACAAAGAGATTACTTGGTGATTGTTCGAGAGATGACCTAGGGGCCGACCACTATAAGAGAGATGAGACCCTAGTGCTTCTGCGGCTTACTGTGGTAAAGAGAACCCTTATGCAAATTGACCATAATTGTGTGTGTGTGTATGATAGAGGGAGGGAATATTTTACAGGGTGAAAAATATTAGAGGGAGGATAAAATTTGTAAAAATTCGGTCTTAAATTTTGATTACTCACTTTAATTGTCGACTACATTGAATTTAAAATTTAAGTAGTAACTTCCACCGTCAATTACACTGAATTGCCACTACAAAAACGTCCTTTCTTGGTAAAATTCTAAATGCCGGTAATATTATGTGTAGAGGAGTAAATTAGTGGCAATTAGCTTATCGTCATTAAATAATTGCCGCTAAAGCCCCTTTTTGTAGTAGCGGCAACATGCCCGGCAGCAGGAAACACATCCGGAAAAGTCCCTCATCACTAGTGGGAGTCTCTGCACTGACATCCGTCATGAAGGCCAAATAAGATAGACAACCTTCCCAGCCATCCGCTGGGTCTTCAAAAATGACACCACCCTACTGGGAACATAATCCGTCGAACCTCACCACTCAATCCGTGGCATTCCCGGCATAGCCAACATCGCCGCCTTAGCACAATAGTCCAGAATAACACGACACAAAGACAACAAGTCTATATCCAATATTACGTCAAAATCTAATATACCAAGTAGCAAAAGATCTACTCGAGTCTCCAAACCTTGACAGTCACTATACAGTGCCGATACACGTGACCCACAACCACAACATAACCTGTATATGAGAACTCCCAGTCTCCAACTCCATATAGCACACGAATCTCTATATCCGATCCAAATTCCACCGTCCGAATATACAACACACCTCAAATACCCAATCATTCCACGAGAGGTACTTTTATAATTCTTCTGTGCCACTAAGCAAACTCGAATATCAGCAATCGATCCAACAAGAGAGTGCCGCAATACTAATGAAGTATCCTCAACTCAAACACATTGCCCTTTCAAAAATGTATACCCTCATCAAGCCACACCAATCAATGATCTCATTTATCTAGTCATCTGAATTGTCCATGCTACCTAAGAATTTGTGACCTTCCTTTCAAAACTGAACCGTGACCTTACACATGCAAATCTCAATCCTACACAACATACCGCATATACCATACCATCCTAGGATAAACATGAAAACTTCATATCCCTTCCGAGCCACAAGCAACTACGTACTCAACTAGCCAAGAACTTTTTAGTGATCCCATCTAGAAGAAAATCACTATACATCTCATGCTCCTCACGCTTGTAGAAAATATACATCTCTAACCGTGGTAGAAACCATTAAGAACTCTCCGAATTCTGTTTGCACAAAACTAAACCGTCAGGACTGAATCCTTCTAACTCAACCAAGCTACACATGCCACTAAAACCCAAGAGAATTGCCGTGAAACACCTGCAGAAACTCATTATCTCGTAAGCATCCAAAGAACTGACCACATCTGTACCATGCCGATCCGGCCTACTATCGAGCTATCCCACCTATCCAAATTTCGTCTGATTTACCTTTAACTTGATACTTCTTCTTGTTATAACACCACAATTCCTCAACCCAGACTCACCACATGAGACCCAAGCATAAAACCACACCATCTAAGGCTCATAAGCCGTTGGATACTCTTTTAAACATTCCCAAGCGCACCACATTCAAAATACCAATCCTGAAGGGACTTCCTGCGAATCTAAAGCCATTACCTTCCTTCCCTATACTAATATATAGAATCCCATAATTGATATAGAAATGCCGCAAGTCTTGACATCCTTCAATGCAAGCCTCAATTTCTAGCCAAATATACAACCTGAAAATCTCCAATCATTACATGACAATCTTGGACCCACTAGAACCATTCTCGAGAGTCCTCCTCTCTACTCAAACTGAAATTAGACTGATCAAATGAACCGAACAGCCTGTGCCTCATTAGCACTCCGACACCGCAGAATGTAACCTCACTTTAATGCAACCAAGCAACTTCCTGCTCTATACACCAAGGATCCTTTACCAATAACAACTCAAGACATTCCGTGATTCTCATGCACCTATGAAGCATAATATAACCTTTGTAGAAATTTTTCTTTACTCGAGCCATCCTCGGTCTCAATCACTGTAAGCCAAAACCGATTCACCCGTACGCCTCAAACTAGAACCAACATAGCACATAACCGTGCAATCAACTAATCAATAGCTGACTCCCCCACTTGGATCTAAGCCATAGGTCAAAATACACACAATAACTCATAATGCATATACTCTATCGCTGCCATAGTACCATAGTGAGATTAAACTCAATCCTTCATAAGCTCGTGAAAGACAGACCATCTATTACTTTAAATCTTCTGCAAATCTCGCATTCACTCTCGTAACAGTTAAACCCACTCTCTTTGGTGACCTAAATTCAAATTGCAACACATATATTCCCCTGGTGACAGAGATCTTCCAACAAACGACATAAAGGATTACACAAACTTCAAAACAATCCGCAGGAGATAACCCACCTACTTTGCCTCAACTAACATCTCTTTATACCCTTCCACCGTTATAGACATTACACAGTCGCTTGATCTTTCGGATTCTGAACTCATATCACAACGTGAAATCCACTTCACTCCCTCAACTAGAAAACATGAAAAGATTCTTCACACACCCATAACTCGGGGTTATACCTCAAACCAAGATGGAAATCAAGCACCTAATAGTTCTTTTATTCTCCAGTAGACCCTTCTCGCCGCTTCCAAATCATATGAATACATCTCACAGTCACATCATACTCAGCACATGGCTATCCAGTCAACACTCCCACTAATAGGGACACTATCGGCAATACAAATCCAAAAGCACATGCTCACACAATCAACGCCTCAGTGCTCAAGCTATAGGCAAAAACTCGGCCTCAAGTCCTCCAGAATCTCACCCCTCGATGCCATCGATGCACATCTGATACTAAGCGCTCATGTGCGCATACGAATGCGTAGAAGGAATTCAAAGAGTTATATTTCAAGCTGAATCAATGACGCACGATAAGAATTCAAGAATGTGAAGTTTTCCCTAAAGGTTCTGCAGCCTCTCGAGGATAAATACAGACGTCTCTGTACCGATCTGCGAGACTCTACTAAACCTGCTTATGACTCGTGAGACCTATATAACCTAGGCTCTGATAGCAACTTGTCACGACCCTAAACCCGGACCCGGTCGTGATGGCGCCTCTCGTGAAGACAAGGCCGACCTACACAACACTCAGTTCATTTTAAACAATTGAAACAGTACAGTTAAGTCATTGACATGATAAATTCTCAATAGAAACAGTGAAATAGTACAATCTGCGGAAAAACCAAAACAGCCTGACATCAGGGTGTCACTAGTCATGAGCATCTAACACATATCTAGGAATATAGGAAAGGGCTACCCTGTCTGTTACAAATCCAGTACAAGAGAAAGAAATAATGATAAGAGGGAGAAACACTGAGCTGCGAATGCCGAACAACCACTTAGTGGACTCCGAAAATCTGCTAGAAGCTATCGACCCTCGCCAGCAGGGCCTGGATCGCCTGAATCTGCACACAGGGTGCAGGGAGTAAAGTGAGTACTCCAACTCAGTGAGTAATAATAATAAATGATGACTGAGCGATAAGAAATCACGTAAGGCACATCGACAGGCTATAAAGAAGCAGTAAAAACCAGTAAAAATAATAAAACAGTGAAATCATGTAAAGTCATCGTAGGTCGGTTTAAGCTTCTTTAAAAATACATTCTTAGTAGTTAAGCAATTAAATTACAGGAAGCTAGAAAAGATAAACACATAAAGAACCGCCCTTCAGGCACAATACCAACAGAATCAGCCCATCGGGCAACACATGGAACAATACCAACCCCTCGATCCATATCTCATATCACAATGGGAACCTGCGCTCACTGGGGAGTGCAGACTCCTGGAGGGGCCCCTTACGGCCCAAGCGCAATATCAAGCCATCTCGTGGCATATCACATAGGCTCTCGGCCTCATATCAACAAGCCACCTCGTGGCGTACAATTTTCAGGCCCTCGGCCTCATAATCATAGATCAGTGTATCACTGTTGCGGCGTGCAGCCCGACCCAAAAGTATCCTCACAACACAGGCCCTCGGCCTTACTCAGATAGAATCTCATGAGCCACTCGGGCTACTGTAAAACAAAATATCATTTAAAATATCATTTAATGTGTTAAAACAGAGTAAACATGACTGAGTTATGAAAACAGTAGAATATAGCATGACTGAGTACAAGTATAAAGTCAAAATAGTGAGGAAATATCAGTAAAAATCCCCTAAGGGTCCAAATAGTTGGCACGAGGCCCAAATATGGCATTCCGCCCAAAACATGATGATAGCAAACAGTTTTCAATCAAATACGTGGTAAAACAGTCATTCGGGACGGACTAAGTCACAATCCCCAACGGTGCACGACCCCACGCTCGTCATCTAGCATGTGCGTCACCTCAATATAGCACAACGATGTGTAATCCGGGGTTTCATACCCTCACGACAATATTTAAAATCATTACTCACCTCGATCCGGTCCAAACTCTAGCCCGCGATACCTTTTCCCCTCGAATCGGCCTCCACTCGCGTCGAATCTATCCAAAATCAGAATCACGACGTCAAAATATTCTAAGGGAACGAAGCCCATGCGAAAATAATCAATTTACAACGTCAATCCCGAAATTAACCAAAACCCGAACCCCGGGCCCACGTCTCGGAATTCGATAAAATTTACATCAATAGATTTCTTATCTCCCCATGAGTTCATACATATCAAAAGTACCAAAATCTGACCACAAATGGCCTCTCAAATCCTTAAGTCAAGGTCTCAAATCTCAAGCCCTAGTTTTCCAAATTTTAACACTAACTTTCCCTAATTACAGCTCTAATCCATGAAATAATACCATAGAAACGAGTTTTAAGTTCAACAATCTTACCTCAAGACGTTATCCCTTAATTCCTCTTCAAAATGGCTTCCCTAAGCTCAAACCCAAATAAAAATGATAAAAAAATAGCTCAAAACTGCGAAGGAAACCTTTTATACTTTCTGACCCAGGATTTTCACACTTGTGGTCTTTTTCCCGCTTCTGCGGCCTAATCCACCGCATCTGCGGCCTAATCCACCGCATCTGCGATTTTCACTTAAATGGCCATTTTCGCATTTGAGGTTAAAAACTCGCACCTGCTCTACCGCAGGTGCGCCCACTTCACCGCTTTTGCGGTTCCTGAAGAACTTCCTCTTGGCCGCATCTGCGGCTGCCTTCCGCTTCTGCGAGCATCGCACCTGTGGCCTCCCAACCGCAGGTGCGGTTATGACAGCAACAATATGCTTCAGCTGTCCCAACTCAACTTCAAACCTTCCGCCAATCATTCGAAATCACCCCGAGGCCCTCGGGACCTTAAGCAAAAGCACAAACCAGTCATATACCACTACCCAAACTTATACAAATCTTCGAAACACCTCAAACAACATCGAATCCATCAAATCACAAGCCTAAGGTTCCAAAATCTTCCGAATTCCGCTTTTGATCAAAAAGTCTACCAAACCACGTCCGAATGACCTGATATTTTGCACACACATCCCATATGAGACAACAGACCTACTGAAACTCCCAGAATTCCATTCCTACCACTATATCAAAATCTCACCTATCAACCGGAAAACGTCAAAATTCCAATTTCGCCAATTCAAGACTGAATTTTTCACGGACCTCCAAAACACATTTCGATCACGCTCCTAAGTCCCAAATCACCTAACGGAACTAACCAAATCATAAATTTTTTGATCCGAGATCATATACCAACAAGTCAAATCTTGGTCAAACCTTTCAAATTTTAAACTTCAAATTGAGAACTGTTTCTTCAAAATTCATTCCGGTTACTTCAAAACCAAAATCGACGATTTACATAAGTCATAATACATCACGCGGGACTAGTCATGCCCGAAAACTGATGAACGAAATGCAAAAACTCAAAACGACCGATCAAATCGTTACAAAATCATTCTTCATGAATAATATCACTAATTAGGGATGGGACTTTGCCTACTATAAGAAAAGGAATCCACCATACAATTTTTTGCCTTCTTTATAGAATTCTTCGACCAAATGAGATAAAGTGCACATCTCTTTAATTATTGCCACCACCTTCTTAGGCATGAGATTAGTTGGCAATTTTCTGCCATATTTTCCATACACCCACGTGGAGGTTGTCCCCTAGTAATTATCCAAGATTCTCATTTAATTAATTATCCATAAAATTCAATTTACAAGTTAATCTTCCACTTATAAATTCATAATTAACCAATTATTCATAAAATTAAGAATTATCTCAAATTATTTAAAATACTACTCACTTTTAACACATTTTATACATCTTACTATCATGGTCATGTGGTACTTTGTATGGTACTAATCCATAAATATGGGGTATTATAGCTTGGACCGTATTTTATCCCAAAATGTCAAACTTCGACGAAATTCATTTCCTTCAATTCGCTTACCCTCTCACCTTCACGAATTTACTTATCACTTGTTTGAAATAATGTAATACTTATAACCCAAAATAATCTCATTCCTGAACTTACGTCGATTAACTTACGACGAACTTTAACGTACGAAAATGCGGGATGTAACATCTCATTTCCGAACTTTATTCAATTTACTTATAACCTCAAAATAGTCTTGTTCTTGAACTTATATCAATTATCTTATGACAAATCCAATGTAGAAAAGTACGGGATATGACAAAAGTTTTCTGATACTAATCTTTTTCTAACTCCACATTTTCTTTTTACATTACCGTCTCTTAAATCGAAAAGAAAAGAAAACGAAGGAAAATTGATATTTTGATTTCTTCTCCTCTTTCTCCTTTTTCCTTTTTTTTTTTTCTTCTTTTTCTCAAAATGAAGCCCATATCTTTTCAATGATTGTTCAAAGGCATTTATACCAAAAATACAAGTTCGAAAGTGTCAGTATATTACAATATTTTTCATATATAGCATCTCTTTTTACAAGTCATTGTTATTCAAAAATAGCAGTTGGGAGATAATTTTGTTGTTTCTCCAAGGGTCCCTTTCATTATTATTACTAGTCTTAGGATACGCGCATTGCACGTGTATATATGTTATCAATGAGTATAGACTTTTTGATAATCACATTAATAAATTTTATTAAGAATATATTTGAGTTATAAAAAAAAAAATAATAATTTAAGTTCGTGAAAATGATAAATATTAATCTTATTAACTAATGTATTAAAGGAAGAAATCATACCCAAGAAAAATCCTCAAAATATAAGCAACAAAGTTGATCCATCATGTATTATATTATTATTATTTATTGTTTGATATAATTTCCGTAAGTTAGTTTGTGCACAAATTTCTCTCATTTCTTTATTGCCATAATCCTGCATGTGTTTATTGGCTCGAAACATAGGCAATAGTCAAAATTATGTGGTATGATTTACACAAGGTAGCCGCTGAGTTTTTCTTTGTGAGGTATTTGCTTCGAATGAATCTAATAACAAATAAAATGTTACGATCCAAAAACCACAAGTTGTGATGGCACCTAACTCAACCCGCTAGGTAATCTAACTAACAGAAAGTACAACTAAACTGATATTATAAGAGAATAGAGAATGGATAACTGAACATTTACAAATTTACCCAAGACCTGTGTAACGACCCGACCGGTCGTTTTGAGCTTTTGCACTTCGCTTGCCAGTTCTTGGGCATGAATAGCCCCGTATGACTTATGCAAATCATCGGTTTTGGTTTTCAGGGTAATCGGAATGAATTTGGAAGAACAGTTCTCAGTTTGAAGCTTAAAATTTGAAAGATTTGACCAAGTTTTGACTTGCTAGTATATGATCTCAGATTTAAATTTTTATGATTTAGTTAGCTCCGTTAGGTGATTTGGGACTTAGGGGTGTGATCGGAACGTGTTTTGGAGGTCCGTAGTAGGTTTAGGCTTGAATTGGCGAAATTGGAATTTTGGCGTTTTCCGGTTGATAGGTGAGATTTTGATATAGGGGTCGGAATGGAATTCTGAGAGTTGCAGTAGGTCTGATGTGTAATTTGGAATGTGTGTGCAAAATTTCAGGTTATTCGGACGTGGTTTGATAGACTTTTTGATCAAAAGCGGAATTCAGAAGATTTTTAGAACCTTAGACTTGAATCCGATGTGTTTTGGTTGATTCGATATTGTTTGTGGTGTTTTGAAGATTGGTATAAGCTTGGATAGTGATATATGATTTGTTTGTGCTTTTGGTTGAGGTCCCGGGGGCTTCAGGGTGATTTCGAATGGTTGACGGAAAGTTAGGAGTTGGGAATTTGCACCTGAAGCTGAGTTTGCTGTCATAACCGCACCTGCGGATAGGGGATCGCAGGTGCGGGCTCACAGAAGGACCCAGTGGGTCGCAGATGCGGAAATGGCCATGGGATCTAGAACCTCAGAAGCGGCTGTTTGAGCGCACATGCAGTATCGCAGGTGCGTTATTGGACTTTTAAGTGAAAATCGCAGATGCGGTGGGTTAGACCGTAGAAGCGGGACCGCAGATGGGGGGTAGGGACCGCAGGTGCGAAAAGCCTAGGTCAGAAAGTATATATTTCATCTTTCGCGAATTTCAGCCTTTCTTCACCATTTTAAATCGATTTTGGAGCTTTTTGGGGGATTTTAAAGAGGGAACCCAAGGGAACTTCATTGAGGTAAGATTTTTGAACATAAAACTCGTTCCTATGGTACTATTTATTTTATTAGACTTGAAATTTATGGAAATTTGTTGTAATTTATTGAAGAAACAAGGGTTTGAGATTGGAAACCTTTGAGTAATGGTTTGAGGGGTCATTTGTGGTTCGATTTTGGTACTTTTGATATTGATGAACTCGTGGAGTGATAAGGATTCCATTGATGTAAATTTTGTCGGATTTCGAGACGTGGGCCCGGGGGTCGGGTTTGGTAAATTTCAGGATTTGTATTGTAATTTAATTACTTTCGAGTGAGCTTTGTTCCCTTAGCATATTTTAATGGTTATGTATTGATTTTGATTAGATTTGGAGAATCCGGAGGCTGATTCGAGAGGTAAAGGCATCGCAGGCTAGAGTTTGGACCGGATTGAGGTAAGTAATGATTGTAAATGTCACGACCCAAATCGATGGGCCGCGAGGGGTACCCGGTACCTTACTCAACCAAGTACCAACGTAACGTATCTTTCTTATTATATTATCATATACACGTAACATACGAGCCTAATAGGCCAACATGATATTTTATAAACACGAAACATAGGCCGACAAGACCGCATAATCTTTCACGTACACGATATATGTCTACAAGCCACTAAGAGTACATAAATGTCATAAAGATCGGGACAGAGTCCCGCCATACCAAACAATACACGTCTAAATCATACTAACCAAACACGCAACTCCGAAGCAAATGGAGTGTACCAACATCTTCCGCTGAGCTGATAGCCTTGGAGGGCTCTCGACCTGTCTATCTGGACCTGCATGCATAAAACGCAGCGTCCCCAGGCAAAAGGGACGTCAGTACGAATGGTGTACTAAGTATATAAGGTACATAAATAAGCACATAACAGACATGGAGGAAATATAGAGTAATTGACTCTACCTGTAAATCATGAAATAATTATAGCATCATGCATGAATGTCATGTCATGCATAGGTACATGTCTCGTAATATCATCAGCCTCTGAGGGCATCCCATCATATCATCTTGGCCACTGTGGGCAAATCATCAACGTATACCAGCTGATTAGGTGGTGGTACGTCTATAACGCCATAACCTTTTCCCATATTCCATATACATATACATACATATATACACGTATATAATGTCGTTTCAATCATATTTCAGCCACTGTGGGCAACATCATCATCATATATCAGCTGATCAGGTGGTGGTGCGTATATAACGCCGTAACCTTTTTCCATATCCCATATACATATATTTACATATATACACGTTTATAACACCATCTGGTCATGTGTCAATGCACATGTATAAATGAGTGAAGTGCATGAAAAATACATAATAATCTTGTTATTCTTTCCGGATAAACTTTTTCAACTGCGTATTATTCTGAGACCCATGAACAGAAGATAATAATAATTCTCATGGGGAATCAAGAATATAGACACCCCTACTATTTTTATGAATACAATAATTTAAAGAAAACTGTGTATTTACTCGTTTCTTCAATATAATTTGGACCATGCCAAAAGAAAGAAGGGATGACCTTAACATACCTGGAGTAGAAAGAACTCCGTATAATATTTTATTGGAAACTTTTGTGGATTGAACTTAGAACCTAAAAATCGAATTACGCTTCTGCGCTTTGTAATTAGGAACGAAATCTGCTTTGATTTGTTGAAGTTTTAGACGAAACTCCTTCTGTTCCTTTGAACCAAAAGAACGAAATAGACTTCCTCTAGTCTATCCCTTCGTAGAGATAAATCTAACCAACGAAGTTGTAAACTCTAAAATTCCAAAAGAAAGAAGAAGATGATTGCTTATTTTTTTTTTTTTGAAAACGTTAGTTTGGTTTTACCAACTGAAGGTGTAGGGGTTAGAATCATATCTCAACTATTCCTTGCAGTTCTCAATACGTATTGTACATGTACATAGAGATCTCAAACCAGTAAAATGCTCTCTATCCATTCTTCAACCATACCAAGAATTGAAATTGGAAAGGTTGAGTATGTCTCTTATTTTTGGAATTGAATATTCCTGTTCTGTTTTTGTCCAGATAATGGAATAAGATCCATATCCTTATTAAATTCCAAATCCCTAAATTGCCACCAAGACTATATGACTACTTAGTCATTTCTAGCTTTGTGGCTTCTTGCCACGTGGGGTGGGGGTGGGATATTAATTAATTTTTCCTCACTTATTAGTTAACCGGGTAATATCCCGTTATTCGATAATTAATCAATTACCCGCATAATTTAAAAATTATCACAAATTACTTAAATTTTATTTATTTTTAAATACTTCATATATACTTTATATATTATACTACCGTGGTCACATGGTACCTTGCATGGTACTAGTTCATAATTATCGGGTATTATCGCTCGACCCGCATTTTATTCCAAATTGGCCATTCCCAACGAAACTCGTTTTCGTTAATCCATGTACCCCTTTATCCTTCATAACACTTATTCATCGCTTGTTATAAATAGCATAATCCTTATAATCTCCAAATAATCTTTTACTTGGACTGATGTCAATTACCTTACGACAAATCCAACATACAATACTACATGGTGCAACATTGTCGTAACTTAATACTGCAACGCATAAATCCACCGTAATGTAATACCGCTGGGTGCAACTGTCGTAACTTAATACTACGAGTCATAATATTGACGTAATATTGCGGGGCGTACAATAAATGTTTGTCCTGAGGGTATGAAACCCCGAATTTTACATCGTTGTGCTACATTGAGGTGACGCACATGCTAGATGACGAGCGTGGGGTCGTTCACCATTGGAGATTGTGACTTAGTCCGTCCCGTATGACTATTAAGTCACGTATTTGATTGAAAACTATTTGATATCATTGTGTTTTGGAAGGTATTATCATGTTTTGGGCTGAATGCCATATTTGGGCTTCGTGCCAACTATTTTGGACCCTATGGGAATTTTTACTATTATTCCTCACTGTTGTGACTTCATATTTGTACTTAGTCATGTTGTATTATATGTTTTCATAACTCATCCAAATTTACTCCGTTTTGACTTTTAAGTGATATTTTGGATTGAGCATCATGTTTTTTTACTGTTGGCCGAGTGGCTTGAGAGATTTCTGACTGAGTAAGGCCGATGGCCTATGTTGTGAGGATATAATAGAATCGGGCTGCGCGCCGCAGCAGTGTGGTACTGATTTATGATTATGAGGCCGAGAGCCTGATTTGTTACTTACTGAGGTGGCGTACTCACATTACTCCCTGCACCTTGTGTGCAGATTTAGGTATTTCTGAACCTGGTAGTGGGTGTTGATTGCTTAGTGGCAGAGTCATCGGAGTTAGCAAGGTAGCTGCCCGACGTTCGCAACACTGCTTTTCTCCCTCTTGTCTTACTTAGACTGTATTTAGTACATTTTTAGACCCTTCGTTATATTCAGACCTTAGTAGATGCTTGTGACTTGTGACACCCCGATGTCGGGCTTGTGTATTTATTTCGCACTGTTCATTTAGACTTACATTATGAGATATCTGCTTAATTAAAGGCTTAAAAATGATTGTTATTGATTAAATCGTTAATTCGGGAGTTGTGTCGGCTGGTCTAGTTTCATGATAGGCGCCATCATGACCGGGTCGGTTTTAGGGTAGTGACAAGTTGGTATCAGATCCTAGGTTATATAAGTCTCACGAGTCATGAGTAGGTTTAGTAGAGTCTCGCGAATCGGTACGGAGACGTCTGTACTTATCCTCGGGAGGCTACAGAACCTTTAGGAAAAACTTCACATTCTTGAATTCTTATCGTGCGTCCGTGGTTCAGCTTGAAATATAACTCTTTGAATTCCTTCCACACGTTCGTATGCGCGCATGATGCGCAGTATCAGATGTGCATCGACGGCTTATGATTCCCTGATCGAGGGGCAAGGTGTGATCTTTGTGTGTTGATGTTGGGCCAGTTTGGAGGACTTGAGGCTGGGTTTTGCCTATAGCTTGAGCACTGAGGTGTTGATTGTGTGAGCACGTGCTTTTGGATTTGTATGTCCGATAGTGTCCCTATCAGTGGGAGTGATGACTGGATGGCTATGTGATGAGTATGATGTGATTGCGAGATGTGTGCTATGATTTGAACGAGACAAGAAGGGTCTGCTTGGGGGTAGTAAGAACTATCCGGTGCTTGATGTTGCCTAGTTGGGAAGTGAAGTAGATTTCACGTTGTGATACGAGTTCAGACTCAGGAAGATTAAGTGATCGTGTAATGTTTATGACGGTGGAAGGGTATAAAGATATGTTAGTTTGAGGCGAAGCAGGTGGGTTACCTCCGGCGGAGTATTCTGAAGTTTGTGTGATCCTTATGTTGTTGTTGGAATATCTCCTTTATTAGTAAGATATATGTGTTGCAATTTAAATTTAGGGTCGCTTAAGAGAGTGAGCTTGACTTTTACGAGGGTGAACGCGAGATTTGTAGAAGATTTAAAGTACTAGATGGTCTGTGTTGTACGAGCTTATGAAGGATTGAGTTTAATCTCACTATGGTATTATGGCGATAATAGAGTATATGCTATGAGTTATTGTGTGTTTTGATCTACGGCTTTGAGCCAAGCGGGGGAGTCTGTTATTGATTAGTTGATTGCACGGTTATGTGCTATGGTGGTTCCATTTTGAGGCGTACTAGTGAGTCAGTTATGGCTTACGGAGGTTGAGACCGATGATGGCTCGAGTAAAGTAAATTTTAATAAAGGTTATGTTATGCTTTCTGGGTGCATGAGAATCATGGAATGACTTGAGTTTTATTGGTAAAGGATATACGGTGCATTGAACAAGAAGTTTCTTGGTTGCATTAAGGTGATGTTACATTCTGCGGTGTCAGAGTGCTAATGGAGCACAAGTTGTTCGGTCCGTTGATCGGTCTAATTGTGGTTTGAGTAGAATGGATGACTCTCGAGAATGGTTCTAGTGGGTTCAAGATTTTACATGTAATAATTGGAGATTTTTGAGTGGTATATTTGGCTAGAAACTAAGGTTTGCATTGGGGGGTGTCAAGACTCGTGGTATTTCTATATCATTATGGGATTCTATATGTATCAGTATTAGGAAGGTGAAGGTAATGGCTTTGGGTTCACAGGGAATCACTTCAGGGTAGGTATTTTGAATGTGGTGCGTTTGGGAATATTTAAGAGAGTACCCAACGACTTATGAGCCTTAGATGGTGTGGTTTTATGCTTGGGTCTCGCGTGGCGAGTCTGGTTGAGGAATTGTGGTGTTATAGTGAGAAGAAGTATCAAGTTGAAGGTAAATTAGAAGGAACTTGGATGGATGAGATAACGTGGTAGTAGGCCGGATCGGCATAGTAAGGATATGATTAGTTCTTTGGATGCTTATGAGGTAATTAGTTTCTACAGGTGTTTCGCGGAAATGTTTTTGGGTTTCAGTGGCCTGCATAGCTTGGTTGAGTTAAAAGGATTTAGTCCTGACTGTTTAGTTTTGTGCAAATGGAATTCAGAGAATTCTTGATGGTTTCCACCACGGTTAGAGATGTATATTTTCTACGAGCGTGAGGAGCATGGGATGTACAATGATTTTCTTCTAGATGGGATCAAAGAAACGTTTTTGGCTAGTTGAGTACGTAGTTGCATGTGGCTCGGAAGGGATATGAAGTTCTTATGTTGATCCTAGGATGGTATGATATATGCGGTATGTTGTGTAGGATTGAGATTTGCATGTGTAAGGTCACGATTCAGTTCTAAAATAAAGGTCATAAAATTCTTAGGCAGCACGGGCAACTTAAGATGATTAGGGGAAATGATATTACTAATTGGTGTGGCTTGATGAGGGTATACGTTTCAAAAAAGAGCAATGTGATTGAGTTGATGATACTTCATTAGTATTTCAACACTCTCTTATTGGATCGACTGTTGATATTCGAGTTTGCTTGGTGGCACAGCAGAATATTAGGAGTACCTCTCGTGGGATGATTGGGTATTAGAGGTGTGTTGTATATTCGGACGGTGGAGTTGGGATCAGATATGGTCATTCACGTGTTGTATGGATTTGGAGACTGGGAGTTCTCATAAATAGGTTAGGTCGTGGTTGTGGACCGCGTATACCGGTCTTGTGTGGTAACTATTGGAGGTTTGGAGACCCGAGTGGATCCTTGTTGCTTAGTATGCTAGAATGTGGTGTGATATTGGGTATGGATTGGTTGTCTCTGTGTCATGTTATTCTGGGCTGTTGCACTAAGACGGCAACGTTGGTCATGCCGAGAATGCCACGAATTGAGTGGCGAGGTTTGACGGATTATGTTCCCAATAGGGTGGTTTCCTTTTGAAGACCCGGCGGATGGCTGAGAAGGGTTGTCTTTCTTATGTGGCCTTCATGATGGATGTCAGTGCAGAGACTTCTACCATTGATTCAGTTCCGGTGATGAGGGATTTTTCGGATGTGTTTCCTGCTGCCGGGCATGTTACTGGACAGGGTTGTTCATCTCGGTATTGATTTGGTGCCGGGCACTGTATCATATGGCACTAGCGGAGTTAGAGGAATTGAAGGAGCAGTTTTAAGGACTCCTTGATAAGGGGTTCATTGGTAGGCCAATATGGATGTGTGTTCTAACTTGAGTCGGCTTGGTTGACTGTATTGTTGAGGGATGTTCGATTGTTATTAAGCTTATTAGTAAATTGGGGAGTTCTATGAGCTACCCTTTCGTGTTGCGAGACATTGGGATTTGTTGATTATAGGCACATGTGGTGCAATTTTATTGGGGTCTCTCGGTGGAATTCGAGCGGGAAGAGTATTGGGTATTGCTTGGCAGATGGCGTATCGTTGTGTCTTTTTGGGTTTGAGTAATGTTATGTTAATTGCTTAGCCGTGGTTATGATGATTTGCTTTGGTTCTAGATATCAAATTGTGCGTGGTTGCCGATTTTGAGCTTAGTGACTTGAGGTGTTTCATGTGGACCAGTGTTTGGATAGGGTCGCGCATTGCGGCGAAGTTATGTGGAGGTATGACCCTTTAGGTTAGATTCGTGTGTTCTGTTTCTACGATGTGTGACGGGTTCTCAGCATTGTGTGTGGTGGTACTGGTGAGCTTGCGGTACAACTCTCTCATTTGAGACATTTTCATGATTTGATTATGTTGGATTGTCGCTTGTTGGTGCACGGATTGCACGAGTTGTGGCTTTAGATTGTATTGATGTGTCATGTCACTAGAGTAGTTGTGTTGGATTAGATGAGATCGTTGGGATCCATAATGAATACAAACGGATTCAGTTTTAGCGTGTTGGGAGGATAATGTCGATGTTCGACTCAGAAAATTGCTATGGTCCTTGCTAAGGGAGAAGTAGCTTCATGAATGGTTTATCTGAGGAATGATTATGATTCTACGTGTTTCTTTCATCATGGGCAGTATACGAAAGTGTTGGGGCTTTAATTGGTAAGAGATGTATTATCAGTATTCGATTGTTGTGTGCAGAGCTGTTGTGATTAGAAGTTATCGCTACAAGTGTCTGAGTTATGCAATACATCTTGTGATTGCATCTAGGGTTGTGGATATGGTTTGTTACAGCTTGCTCGGGCTTATTCAGAGTATAGATATGAGATTCTAATCTTATAGATGATTTCAGAAGTGGAAATGTTGTTCTAAGGTTTATGGGCTAGGTTGGATTGTGAAATTTCAGTTACATTGTGTTATCGGACCTATATGAGATAGGGTGACATGGGATCATCCCCGGGTATGTGCATGGTAAGGTTTCTCAGCGATTAATGGTTTTCGGAACAATTCTAGGCATGTTCGACGACGAACGTATGTTTAAGTGGGGGAGGATGTAACGACCCGACCGGTCGTTTTGAGCTTTTGCACTTTGCTCGCCAGTTCTTGGGCATGACTAGCCCCGTGTGATATATTATGACTTATGCAAATCATCGGTTTTAGTTTTCAGGGTAATCAGAATGAATTTGGAAGAACAGTTCTCAGTTTGAAGCTTAAAATTTGAAAGGTTTGACCAAGTTTTGACTTGATAATATATGATCTCGGATTTAAATTTTATTATTTGGTTAGCTCCGTTAGGTGATTTGGGACTTAGGGGCGTAATCGGAACGTGTTTTGGAGGTCCGTAGTAGGTTTAGGCTTGAATTGGCGAAACTGCTATTTTGGCGTTTTCCGGTTGAAAGGTGAGATGTTGATATCGGGGTTGGAATGAAATTCCAGGAGTTGCAGTAGGTCCGTTGTGTCATTTGGTATGCGTGTGTCACGACCCTAAACCCGAACCCGGTCATGATGGTGCCTCTCATGTAGACAAGGCCAACCGACACATTCCCGATTCATTTTTAAGTAGTTAAGATAATGCAAGTATGTCTTAAACATAATAATATCCCAAATAGATAAGGTGAAACAGTACAGTTGCGGAAAATAAAACCAACACAGCCCGATACCGAGGTGTCACCAGTCATGAGCATCTACCATCTAGATAAAGACAAGAAAGATCTACACAGTCTAATATAGATCTAAAACATAGAAAGATAAGATAAGGGAAGAAGCTCTAGGCTGCGAACGCCGGCAGCTACCTAGAGAATCTTTGAATCCGCCTGAGCTGGGAAGATCAACACTCGCTAGTGGGACCTGATGCGCCTGAATCTGCACACAGTGCAGTGAGTAAAGTGACTACTCCAACTCAGTGAGTAATAATCATAAATAAAGACTGAGAAATATGAAATCACGTAAGGCACAACAATAGACTATAGAGAAGTAGCAAAAACCGGTAAAAATAGTGAAACCAGTGAAAATATGTAAAGTCATTTTAGTTCAGTTTAAACTTCATGAAATGCCTTTTAACAATTAAGCAAGTAATGACTGGCAATTAGGAGAGATAAACATATAAAGAAATGCCCCTCGGGCTCAATACCAACAGAACCAGCCCCTCGGGCAACACACGGAACAATAACCAGCCCCTCGGGCTATATCTCACATCACAATGGGTACTCGCGCTAACTGGGGGTGTGCAGACTCCTGGAAGGGCCCCTTACGGCCCAAGCCCAATATCAAGCCATCCCATGGCGTACATCACTAGGCTCTCGGCCTCATATCAACAAGCCACCTCATGGCGTACAAATCTCAGGCCCTCGGGCTCATAATCACAATCGGGTGTTTTCCTCACAATGTAGGCCCTCGACCTTACTCAGTCAAAATTCTCACAAGCCACTCGGGTAACAGTAAAACATGATGCTCAACCAAAAATATCATTTAAAATATCATTTAAGTGTTAAAGCAGAGTAGGCATGGTTGAGTGATGAAAATAGTAGAATATAGCACGACTGAGTACAAGTATAAAGTCAAAACAGTGAGGAATATCAGTAAAAATCCCCTAAGGGTTCAAATAGTTGGCACGAGGCCCAAACATGACATTCAACCTAAAACATGATGATAGCATATAGATTTCGGTCAAATACACGGTAAAATAGTCATGCGGGACGGACTAAGTCATAATCCCCAACAGTGCACAACCCCATGTTCGTCATCTAGCGTGTGTGTCACCTCAATATAGCACAACGATGTGCAATCTGGGGTTTTATACCCTCAGGACAACATTTACAATCATTACTCACCTCAATCTGGTCCAAACTCTAGCATGTGACGCCTTTGCCCCTCGAATCGGCCTCCACTAGCGTCGAATCTATCCAAAATCAAAATCACGACGTCAAAATATGCTAAGGGAACGAAGCCCAAGCGAAAATAATCAATTTACAACATAAATCCCGAAATTACCAAAACCTGACCCATGGGCCCACATCTAAGAATTTGATAAAAATCACATCATAGATTCCTTATCTCCCCACGAGTTCATACATATCAAAAGTACCAAAATCCGACAACAAATGATCCCTCAAATCCTCAAGTCTAGGTCTCCAATACCAAGCCCTAGTTTCCCCAATTTTGACCCTTAAATTCCATTAATTATAGCTCTAATCTGTGAAATAATACCATAGGAACTTATTTTAGGTCCAAACTCCTTACCTCAATGAAACCCCCTTGAAATCCTTCTTTAAATCGCCTAAAAAGCTCCAAAAACCGACTTAGAAATGGTGGAATAACTCAAAAATCGCGAAGGAAACAATTTATACCTTCTGACCCAGGGACTTCGCATCTGTGGCCAGAATCCGGCTCCTGCGGTATCGCTTTTGCGGTCCATGAACCGCATCTGTGGTCCTCACTTAAATCCCCCAGCTCCGCATCTGCGATGCTATATCCGCACCTGCGCCATCGCAGATGAGGCTTCTTGACCACTTTTGCAGTTCCAGCTCCCCTATCCCCTTTCCGCTTCTGCGACCACAATGTCGCTTCTGTGAGACTGCACCTACTGTCCCCTAGCCGCAGGTGCGGTTATGACAACAGTGGGAAACTTCAGCTGTCACAACCAACTCCAAATCTTTCCGCCAACCATCCGAAATCATCCCGAGGCCCCTGAGACCTCAACCAAACATACAAACACATCATATACCACCATCCAAACTTATACCAATCTTTAAAACACCTCAAATGACATCGAATCAACCAAAATACATCAGATTCAAGCCTAAGTTTCCAAAATCTTCTGAATTTCGCTTTTGATAAAAAAGTATACCAAACCACGTCCGAATGACCTGAAATTTTGCACACACATCCCAAATGGCCCAATGGAACTATTGCAACTCCCGGAATTCCATTACGATCCTCATATCAAAATCCCACCTATCAACCGGAAAACACCAAAAATCCAATTTCGCCAATTAAAGCCTAAATCTACTCCGGACCTCCAAAACACATTCCGATCATGCTCCTAAGTCCCAAATCACCTCCCGAAGCTATCCGAACCATCGAAACTCACATCCAAGCCCTCTAACACATAAGTCAACATCTGGTTGACTTTTTCAACTTAAGCTTCCTCAAAAGAGACTAAGTGTGTCAAACCTTCTCAAAACCTTTCTGAACCCGAGCCAACCAACTCGATCACATATAGAACCAATAACCAAAGCAATAAGAAGAAGAAATGGGGGAAACAGAGTGGTAACTCATGAGACGATTGGCCGGGTTGTCACATTCTCCCCCTCTTAAACAAACATTCGTCCTCGAACGGGTCGAGAAACATACCTGAAGCCTCAAACATGTGAGGATATCTACTTTGCATCTCCCGCTCGGTCTCCCAGGTAGCCTCTTCCACGGTCCGACCTCTCTACTGCACTTTCACTGAAGCTATATCCTTTGACCTCAACTTTCGAACCTGACGCTCTAAAATAGCTGCTGGCTCCACATCATAAGTCAAATCACCATCCAACTGAACCGTGCTGAAATCCAGAACATGAGACGGATCCCCAATATACTTCCGGAGCATAGAAACATGAAATACCAGATGAACACTCGACAAGCTGGGTGGCAAAGTAAGCTCATAAGCCACCTCCCTAATCCTCCGAAGCACCTCAAAAGGCCCAATGAACCGAGGATTCAATTTACCCTTCTTCCCAAACCTCATAACACCCTTCATGGGTAAACCTTCAACAGAACCTTCTCACTAACCATGTAGGACACATCCTGAACCTTCCTATCAGCATAACTCATTTGCCTCGACTGTGCTGTACGAAACCTCTCCTAAATTACCTTCACCTTTTCTAAAGAATCCTGCACCAAGTCTGTCCCCAATGGCCTAGCCTCACCCGGCTCGAACCAACCAACTGGAGATCTACATCGCCTCCCATACAAAGCCTCATATGGAGCCATCTGAATACTCGACTGGTAGCTGTTATTGTAAGCAAACTCGGCAAGCGGCAGAAATTGATCCCATGACCCTCCGAAATCAATGACACAAGCACACAACATGTCCTCCAATATCTGAATAGTGCGCTCGGACTGCCCGTCCATCTAAGGGTGAAAAGTTGTGCTCAACTCAACTTGAGTACCCAACTCTCATTGCACCGACCTCCAAAACTACGAAGTAAACTGAGTGCCCCTATCTCAAATGATGGAAACTGGGACACCATGCAAACGAAGAATCTCCCGGATATATATCTCTGCCAACCGCTCTGAAGAATAGGGGGTACACACAGGAATGAAGTGCGCGGACTTGGTCAGCCGATCCACAATCACCCAAATAGCATCGAACTTCTTCAAAGTCCGTGGGAGCCCAACTACAAAGTCCATGGTAATTATCTCCCACTTCCACTCTGGAATATCCATCCGCTGAAGCAAGCCACCCGGTCTCTGATGTTCATATTTCACCTGTTGACAATTGAGACATCGTACTACAAATCCCATAATATCTTTCTTCATTATCCTCCACCAATAATGCTGCCTCAAATCCTGATACATCTTCGTGGCACCCGAATGAATGGAATACTGCGAGCTATGGGCCTCTTCCAGAATCAACTCCCGAAGCCCATCTACATTGGGCACACATATCTAGCCCTACATCCTTAACACCCCATCATCACCAATGGTCACATCTCTGGAATCATCGTGCTAAACTTTGTCCCTAAGGACAAGCAAATGCGGATCATCATACTGGCGCTCTTTGATGCGATCATATAAGGAAGACCGAGAAACCACACAAGCCAAAACCCGACTAGGCTCCGAAATATCCAACCTCATAAACCGATTGGCCAAGGCCTGAACATCTACTGCAAGAGGTCTCTCCCCAACTGGAATATATGCCAAACTCCCCATACTCACCACCTTTCGGCTCAAAGCATCGGCCACCACATTGGCCTTCCCCGGATGGTACAATATGGTGATATCATAATCCTTTAACAACTCCAACCATCTCCTCTGCCTCAAATTAAGATCCTTCTGCTTGAACAAGTGCTGGAGGCTACGATGATCAGTAAACACCTCACAAGACACACTATACAGATAGTGCCTCCAAATCTTCAACGCGTGAACTATGGAAGCCAACTCCAAATCATGAATGGGGTAGTTCTTCTCATAGGGCTTTAACTAACGAGAAGCATAAGCATTAACTCTACCCTCCTACATCAATACACAACCAATACCCCGCTCTTGAAGCATCACAATACACGGTATATGAACCTGAAGCTGATGGCAAAACTAACACTGGAGCCATGGTCAAGGCTGTCTTGGGCTTCTGAAAGATCTTCTCACACTCATCCGACCATACAAATGAAACACCCTTTTGAATCAACTTGATCAAGGGCGATGCGATAGATGAGAATCCCTGAACAAACTGGCGATAATAACCCGCCAAACCAAAAAAGCTGCGAATCTCTATGGTTGAGGACGGTCTAGGCTAACTCTGAACCGTCTCTATCTTCTTCGGATCAACCTGAATACCCTCGCTGGACACCACGTACCCCATGAAAGCCACTGAACTGAGCCAAAACTCACACTTGGAGAATTTTGCATAAAGCTTTTCCTCCCTCAATCTCTGCAACACAACTCTCAAATGCTCCGCGTGCTCCTCCTAACTACGTGAATACACTAGAATATCATCAATGAAGACTATGACAAATGAGTCGAGATAAGGCCGAAACACAATGTTCATCAAATGCATGAACGCTGCTGGGGCATTGGTTAGCCCAAAAGACATCACCAAGAACCCATAATGACCATATCGGGTCCTGAAAGCTGTCTTAAGAATATCCGAGTCCCTGATCTTTAACTGGTGATAACCTGAACGGAGATCAATCTTGGAGAACACTCTCGCTCCTTGAAGCTGGTCGAATAAATTATCAATACGAGGCAAAGGGTACTTGTTCTTAATTTTTACTTTGTTCAATTGCCTATAATCAATGCAGATCCTCATAGTGCCATCCTTCTTCTTCACAAATAGAACCAGCGCACCCCAAGGTGACACACTAGGCCAAATGAACCCCTTATCAAGGAGTTCCTGAAGCTAATCCTTTAACTCCTTCAACTCTGCTGGTGCCATACGATATGGAGAAATAAAAATGGGCTGAGTGCCCGGCACCAGGTCAATACCAAAATCAATATCCCTGTCCGGTGGCATGCCTGACAGGTCTGCAGGAAACACATCGGGAAAATACCTCACAACTGGAACAGAATCAATACTGGGAGTTGTAAGCACGTGACTTTTTCCCTATATGAGAACTACTCCCAAAAAAATTCAAAAAAATAAAGTAATTTTTCTTGGTGTACAATTTTGTGATGTTTTGTGATATTTTGAATAATTATTTGTATTTATCTGTGCATGTTTATTTGCTAAATTAATAAAAAATACAAAAATATGTCGCATTTTGCATATAGGATTTAATTCTACAATTGTTAGTAATTAAATTTGTTTTACAAAAATTAAAAATTACAAAAATAGGCATCGTTTGCATTTTTAGCATTTAATGTCCAAATATACAATTTTATGCTTAATTAATACTTAATTGTGCGTTAATTGTTATTGGGAGTTAATTTGCGCTGTTATAACTTAATTTAGTTCTTAATAATAGTTTAAGTATTTTTATAATTTAGTTTTAGAAAAATAAAAGAAGAAAAGAGAGCGAAAATATAAAGAAAGTCGGAATTAGACCTCTTCTTCAATTTCAAGCTATAGGCCCAAAAAATGGCCCAATCTTCCCTACGACCCAGTCCATTTCGAACTGGGTCGACCCAGTCCATAACCCAACTCCCCCTCTTCATTTTCATTTTTTCATTTTTACAAAACAAAAACAAAACAAAACAAAAGAAAAAACCAAAAACCCTAAAAAACCTAAGAAACACATCCGCCACTCCCTTTGCTTCTTCTTCTCCAAGCTTTCCTCACACCCCATCCATGGCTGCCTCCCATAGCTTCGCCTGTCGTTCCCAGCTCCACCATAACACCATCGTTGTTTTGGCTTCATCATCTTCGTCGAGCTCTAACCATCGTTGCCTTTGCTTCATCGTCTTCGTTATGATGTAACCCACGTTGTTGCTGCTTCTTCCTCACTTCATGTTGCTTCTATATCTGCTTTCATCTTCCCCGTCGCCACTGCTTCATCGTCCATGGCTTCCCCTACTGCTGCGTCATCCAAACAAGCCGCTACTGCTGCCGCCTATCGCCGCCGATGCTGCCAGCTGCCGCTGCTTCTCCTCCTTCCTCCGAGCTGCGGCTTCATCGTCCAGTTCGAGCCTAGTTGCTGCGTCTTCACGTTGAACAACAGCAGCAAAGAAACCCAGTTGCTTCATCTTCACGTTCATCCGCACGTCCAAACGACCAGACGCTCCTGTTTCTGCTCGCCGCGCACATGGATGTTGTTGCTGCTGCTTCAACATCGACCAGCTGTTGTTGCTCCTATTTCTGCGTCTTCGACCACGACCAGCTGCTTCTGCTTCACGTGCTGCTTCTACTGGTTCATCTTCTTCGTCAAAGTTCAAGGGTCTTTGGTTGAGTCGAGGCCCAGTACGTCGAGTTTTGGTTGGGGTCGTCAAAACAGTCCCTACATAGGTCGAGGCTCGTCGAAATAGTCCGTACATATTTCGTTTCGATCCGGTTAGTAGTTTTTGAATTTTATTTTGTCCGTATTTTGTTTTGATATTTTTCGAATCTAAAATCGGCGAATGTTTGTTTTATTCATGTCTATGGTTAGATATTTGATTTTTTGGTTTTGTTCATGTTCATGTTGATTGTTAAATTAATTTTCAGATTTTAAAATGGAAGTTTAATTAGTTGTTTTCATGTTTATTTCATGTTTGTATTATTGTTTAAGTAAGTATTTGTTAGTTTGATGTTTGTTAGATTCAAATTGAAATTTAATCAACTATTTCTTCAATTTGTTTCATGTGTTTATGTATTGTTAGAAATTGTTAATATTGTTAAGTTCAAGTTTAAGTTCATAATTGTTTCTTCGTCGATCTTGTTATTTGTTTAAAGAATTTAGTTGTATTAAAGGAATATATTGTTTTAATCGTTTAATCCGTCATGTTTGTTGTCTTAAAATAGATTCATTCATGTTCATACTTTGTTTGGATGATCTTGAATCCGAATTTTGTATAGTTTGATTTCTTGTTTACCATTTATGATTATTGCTTGAATTGTTCTCATAATCTTGTTTTAAGTTTAATATAAGAATTGTTTGTTGTAATGTTGTTAGAGTTGATTTTAAGTTCAATATGATTGAATTTAGAAATCTTCATACTTTGTTTGTTGTTGTTGTTGAATCCGAAAATAGGATTGTTTGTTGCTAAAATATTGTTCAATCAAATTTTAGTTGTTCTTTGTTGTTCAATTCGTGTTCATGTGATTTGTTGTTGAAATGTTGTTAAAATCGTGTTCATGTGATATTGTTGTTATGATGTTCATCCATGTTCATATTGTTGTTTGAACATTGTTAGAAATTGATCATATTGTCTATATTTTGGTTAAGTTTGATTAATTGATGTGTTATAGCTGATGGGTAGTTTGGTAAATTTGTAATACGTTCAGGGGTAGTTTGGTAATTTCAGTAAGGTCGGAAGGGGTAGTTTAGGAATTGTACATTTTGAAATTGTTTATTTGAAGCATGGGGGACAAAATGAAATGGGGTGGGTTGTGATATGATTATTTAATATAAAGGGGGGACAAAATTTAAATTAAAGGGGAATCTTGCATTATTTTAAATAAAGCATGGGGGACAAAATATAATGGGGTGGTGTGATATGTTTATTTAATGTAATGGGAATGAGTGAAAAGATAATGGGTTGGGTAGAGAAAAAGTATTGATTTAATTGATTAAAAGATTTATGGGATGGGATTATATATATGTGAAGTCTTGAACACAAGACAGAACAAGAATACAGATAGAGAGAAAAAAACGGACAGAGAATAGAAGAGAGAAAAATTCCGAAAAATATTTAAGCTTTCAAAATAAAAATAAAAGCTAAAAAATATATTGCTTTCTTTCTTTGTTTGAAATTAGTATTAATGGTTGTTGTTACATTTAAAGCTTAAAGCTTTTGTTTTTGGGATTACTACTCCACCGGTCTGTTACTGGGTTGTTACTGTTGCTGGGCAGTTGTTGCTATTGCACTGTTATTACTGTTGCTGATTTTCATCTTCATTTTCTTTTGCTTCCAATATCAGGTACATATCTTTTAAACTCATGTTGTGAAGAGCTTCAACATGGCAAGTAAATGAAGTTTGGAATTATAAGGATGTCTTCTACTCATTTAAATTTTATTAGTTTAAATTTCAGTTTTGTTTTAATTGGTTAATATAGTATTAAATCAATTAGTAGATTAGTTCTCTTTCTTAATAACTAATAGCTTAGTTATTTTAGGAACGCGATCAACTCATTTCTTTTAATATATGAAATAATGTCAATGATTTTTTTTTTTACAAAATATAGAGTTAAGTGTTTGCAAATAGTCGCATAGGCAGAAAATAAGAATTGGTTTATTTATCTCAAACTCAATCTTTGTAAACAAATTAACCAAACAATTATAACTTTGGACTAAAAACAAGTATATGAGAAGGATATGGGATTTACAAGCACGAATTGCAACATTTTATGTCAAGGATATGTAGAAATAGAATTCGCATTAAATGTAACAATAAAAATTCTTCAGAAACTATTAATTTGTTTATCAAATTAATTCTTTTTCCAGTTTTATATGCGATTCAATTTTTGGATATGTTAATGTTGTATCCACGATAAAAATGGCAGTATTTTTAGTTACATGTTGTTTGTTTCTTTTTCATATCATTAATTCTTTAAAATTTGAATAGTTTTGAGGTATATAATTCATACGCGTAAAATAAGACTTGTAGCAACGCCTAATAAATTTTGAATTCTTTGTCAAGAAATTTGGTGGCATCCCAATCGGTAATTCTCCACGATTCTTACATTTAAAAATAGATGGATGCAATAAACATTTATGGAAAATCTATACTACTATTAAGAATCTTTTGCGTGATTAGGGATGCGTTCGCGTAACCTGATTATATTTCTAAAAGCAATTCGGATTATGCGTTCGCGCAACTTCGAACGAACATTTAATAAAAAGGGGGCTCTTCGGAGAATATCAATATTAATTTCATATAACTCGAGATGTGCGGTTCAATATTTAATTATACAAGAGCGACGAACGTTCTTAATTTTATTTTTAGCACAATTTCGAACTTAAGTCTTTTTTTTATATAATAAAAAATTTCGAAAAAAATAAATAATAATTATTATATTGTGTATACGTACGCGTGACACGATTTTCACGTTAAAAAATATTAATATATAAAACGAATACACGTACGCGTGATTCGATTCGAAGAAGGGTCTTTAATTATAAACAATTTAAATAGAAGCGGTAACAATAAAATCATGCAATAAAAATGTATTTAATAAATCAAAATAATCAAGCCAAATATAACAGTTGAGCGACCGTGCTAGAACCACGGAACTCGGGAATGCCTAACACCTTCTCCCGGGTTAACAGAATTCCTTATCCGGATTTCTGGTGCGCAGACTGTTAAATAGACAGAGTCATATTCTTTTCCTCGATTCAGGATTAAAATAGGTGACTTGGGACACCCTAAATCTCCCAAGTGGCGACTCTGAAATAAAGAAATAAATCCCGTTTCGACTGTCCTTTAATTGGAAAAAACTCCCTTGCACCCTCGTGGGGGCGGAAAAAGGAGGTGTGACAGCTCTGGCGACTCTGCTGGGGATCAATTTCTAGAATCACTGGTTCAGGGTTCAAGAATTCGAGCTTAAAATAATTGTTATAGTTGGCTTTATTTATTATCTGATTTTTTTACATGATATATGCCCAATGTGCTAAATGACACTTTTACCGCTTTAATATTATTTGAATTATGAATATATACAACTGCTACGAAACCCCCTTCTTTCTGAGTCTTCTAAATTTATGGTGCACACGTGCGCGTGGCCCACCTTTCTGTTAAAGTCATACCAAATAAGACGAAGTTGGGACAAGTAACTAGGCCGGGTAGACTTTCGTGCTCCCGGTACGTTGCCCCCGCTTCGGCTCAAACTGTCCGTTTGGGTAAGCCAGGGCTAGATCAATATGCCTCAGGTTTTTTCACTTAGAATAACTCAGCTTCATGCCGGATCCCTAGTAGGAGCGATTGTTTGCATCACGTGCATTTGACTTTGGAGACTCAACACAGGGGTTGAGTCTGTCTAGGACAGGTGTACCAAAATATGAAAATGACCATCCTGATGCATCTTATTTGCTCCTACTTGCGCATTTATTTGATTCGTACTTGTTTGCTGACTGACTTTTGAATATCAGAAATAATATTTTAAAATTGAAACAAAAGAAATAGCGGTTAGGGAATTGATTGTTTATTTTTGGAAAAAAAAAACCAATGCCCAAATAACTGTCAAAACTCTGCCGAAATTTGGAGAAAATGAAAAAAAAAATTTTTATTAGTTTATTTTATTAAAAGCAAAGGAAAAATAGAAAAAAAAGAGTCGTTGTTCTGTCTTGTTTTTAAAAAAAAACAAATTAGAAAAAAAAAAAAGTTTGTCTTGCCATAAAAAATGAAAATGAAAAAGAGTCTTGTTTTTAAAATGGGTTTTTATTTATTTATTTGTTTAGATACCAAAATAAAAATAAAAATAATAAAATAAAAAGAGTCGCGTTGAAAGTGGTTTTATTATTTGTTGCAAATATATATATATATATATATATATATATATATATATATATATATATATATATATATATAAATCCAAAAAGTTTTTCTTTATTTCCAAAAATGTATATATATCTTTATTTGTTGCAAAAATATTTGTCCTGCCAAAAAGTCTAGAAAAGTTTTTTTTTAGACTCCCAATTTTCAAAACAAAAAATCCAAAAATATTTTCCATTATTGACTTTTTTAAGAAAGTCTTTTTAATTATTAAAATATATATATATATATATATATATATATATATATATATATATATATATATATATATATATATATATATATATATAATAAAATAAAACAAATTCGAAAATATTTTCCTTCTTCTTTAAAAATTGAAAAGAAAATTCAAAATTCAAAAAAAATATTTTTTTAGAAAGCATTTCTTTTATTAAAGGTAAAATTCCAAAAAAATATTTTCTTTCTTCTTAGAATAAGAAAAAAACAAAAAAAATATCTTCCTTTTACTTTTGAAATTCTCAAAAGTTCAAATCAAAAGAAAAGTAGTTCTTAGAAGTCTTTCTTTCAAAAAGAAAATCAATTAAAAATCCAAAAAATATATATATATTTCATTTCTTCTTTTAAAGCAGTTCTTTTACAAATTCAAAAAAAAAATTTAAAATTAGTTTATTTACTTTATTCATGACCTGCCCGAACTACGCGGGTTTGATTCTCACCGGATGTGAGATACGTAGGCAACCCTCATCGGGTCCAACCCCCCTTTTTGCTAAAATAGCCAAAAACCAATAAATAAATAAAAAACGTGTCAAAATTTTAATTTTGTCATAAATAAGTCGGGTGGTGTCTAGCCTCCCCTTTTGCTAAAAAAAATAGCCAAAAAAAAAAATATGTCAAATTTTAATTTTGAAAGAAGTCGGGTGACGCTGATTTATCAAGACATAGCCGAATGTTCCCGAAAGGGACGCCGGAAGGCTGACTTTGCATAAACAGCCACCTTTTGGGTCATGTTTAGGATTTTTGGTCCAGTTGACCTACACAGCCTTAAAAAAAATCTCCGTCCCCGAGGCGCTGAAGGGCCGTGTTTGCAACACCCGGTTTTATTGTAATTTGAAAAAAAAACACAAAAACAAAGAGTCAACGGTTAGGTGAATACCATTTGGATTTTTGGTCAAAATAAGCAGAGCCAGCTTTGACCACGTCTTAAACCGTTCTTGCCGAAATAGCTCTAGAGTATCTTTCAATTGATTGAAAGGCTATTTTCGTAAAAGAATGAACAAGTTTGTAAAGTGTCGTAAAATAATCCTCTCCGGCCTCAAAATTTGGAAGGGGCCACATTTGCAAAAGATAACCGCTCGGTTGCATTTGTCAAACGGAGAAAGGAAGTTGGCCATTTATTTTTGGAGTTTGTAAATCTTTTGATTAGAATATGTGGGTTGTTTGATTTTCGAGTTTGTAAGTCATCTTCAAACCTTTGAAACCCAGTTTATTTTAATATGAAAATTGAAAAAAAAAATGATTAGTATTGTTTATCTTTTATTGGTCCGAACTATGCAAGGTCTGATTCATGCGGGGTCATGATACGTAGGCAATCTCCATAAGATTCGACCACAACAAAAAATGAAAAAGAAAATGAAAAAAAGGGAAAAAGATGTTGCTAGTAATAAGAACCGACTGAGTCCATTCTAACATGTTTTGTTTTGAATTGTGAAGAAAGTTGAGTTGGTCGGTTTGTTCAGAGGGTTCAACAAGAGTCTACTGTGCCGGAAAAATAGAATACTGAAACAGCAAATGACCGGAGTGTGTCAAGCATAGGCCAGTGGGCAAGGACAGCCTTGTCATGAGTCACAATTTGCGACACAACAAGAGCAGTACCACTCTCCTAAGTACCACCCGTACTCGTTTGATCTTCCTGCAAAGATTGAAGAGCCTGCCCGAAAGATGGTACAAGAAGAAATGACCCAAAGAGTGAAAAACTTAGAACAATGGTTGAAAAACAGGCAAGGGTTGTCTGGTCAAAAGAGTGTTGCCTTCAAAGATCTATGTATGTTCCCCGATGTCCACTTGCCGCCTGGTTTCAAGACTCCCAAATTTGAAAAGTACGATGGACATGGAGATCCCATTGCCCACCTGAAAAGGTATTGCAATCAAATGAGAGGTGCGGGAAGAAATGAAGAATTGTTGATGGCTTATTTTGTGGAAAGCCTTACGGGAGTAGCTTCCGAATGGTTTATGGATCAAGACACGTCTCGCTGGTATGTCTGGGACGACATGGCACAAGCATTTGTCAAACAGTTCCAATACAGCGTCGACATTGCCCCAGACCGCATTTCCCTTTCAAACCTGAAAAAGAAACCAAGTGAAAGTTTCAGGGAATATGCCATTAAATGGAGAGAGCAAGCAGCTCGAGTTAAGCCACCCATGGATGACCACGAGCTAATAACTGTCTTCCTTCAAGCGCAAGAGCCAGATTACTTTCAGAACATGATGTCCGCAGTTGGCAAATCCTTCTCGGAAGCAATCAAAATGGGAGAAATAATAAGAGAATGGTCTTAAGACAGGAAAAATTATAAGTCAAGCAGTTTTTAAAGCTGCAACTCATGCTGTCCGGGTTGAGTCTGATAATTTTTGCGACACAAATGAGAAGATTGAAGAAATCATGATGACATCAGGGTCAAGAAGAGGTCCTAGGAGAACATCTCGAAGGTATGAGCAGCCTCCTAAAGTTATCTATGAATCCCCTGAGCAATATTATCCCCCTCAGAACCCACAACACTCTATTGTTCCACCTCAGTATGTTGCCCGGCCACCAAAACGCCCCAGAAGGCGAGCACGAGCGTCACAAAATCTCCAGAAGCCTCCACATAACTTTCAGGTGCCCTATAACCCACATCCAAGCCAGAAGTATAAAGGGGAACGAAGGTTGAAAGATAATTTTACACCAATAGGAGAGTCCTATGAAAGCTTATTTGAGAGGTTAAAGCATCACGACATGATTGCATCTATTCCTCCAAATCATCTGGACCCACGTGCAAGAAGCTTTGACCCTTCTAAAAGGTGTGAATACCATTCCAATGCCCAGGGGCACAATGTTGAAAGTTGTCGGGATTTGAAAAAAGAAATAGAAAGGATGATCCAGGAAAATCTGATTGTGATCCAAGGTAATGACACCCAGAATATCGCGCAGAATCCTTTACCTGCACATCATGATGCACACTTTATGGGGAGGATGCCTGGTAACATGGGATTTTAGAGTCATCCCGGAAAGCCGCTAACTGATGATAATGATATTGAAGTTGGTAACGGTCTTGGCAATGATGATGGCTAAAACACCGTATTGGGCAATTGGAAAGGCGCTCCATCTCCTGGTCAGCCAGAGAGGAGTTTTGGTGGTTTATTTTGTTGTCATTTCATTCGTCCGGATTATTTCAGGGTTGTAATTCGGATATTGTCTTGTGGTCAAACCCCCTTATCCTTTTATTTGTCTTGTACCTAATGTGGTGTTATCTGGTTTAGTTTTAGGGTTGTAACTGTTTATTTTGTCGTTTAAATGGTTCTACCTTTTGTCTAAAAGCAAATTCCAGTCTTTTTTCATCTTCTTTGTTTAGTTTTCTTTACCCTTTTGTTTTGCTTCTATTCAACGCCGATTCTAGTGACATGACATGCACGCACAGTTTGGGCCTAATCTTAAAAGTTAATCATAAAACCCTCGGAAGGTGATTAAAGCATTTAAAGGAAATAAGAACGGTTTGAAATTATTTGAAGCCCGAGTCATGTGGAACTGGGGCAAGTAAAACATAAAGAAGACCGTTAAATGCAAGATTCGCCAAATTGGCATGAGGGTCATTCATGAGAATGAGAGTGTCGCCCAGCAGTGCTTTAGAATGACAAATGAAAAGCAAGTGTTTAACATAATTGTCAAGACCAGCACCGTCGGAAGAGACTATAAATCTATGTTCAATTGTGTTGTTTGCACTTGGCATGTTTTGAAGACTGGAATGACGAAGGCATTTTGTTCTGCTACCTAAACACTTTATCCTTCGTTACCCCTTTTGAGCCTTATTTATTTTCTTTCATACCCCTCGTTCGGAATCAATAGCAACGACTAGGAAATACGAGCCTGGAAGGTAAAGAAAAAATCAAAAAAAAAACGAAAAAAAAAGAGAAAAATGATAACAAAAAAAAGAAAGAAAGTCAGAAGAAAAAAAAGGAATTGGGAACTACGTTTGACCTGATTCCTCAAAGAGGATACGTAGGCGCTTCACGGCTCGGTCATAGGATGCATAGTGTGCATAATGTGCATGGTATGCATGATGTAATAAAAATTAAAAAAAAAATAATTAATAAATAAATAATCCCCAAGCAAGAAACTGGGGCAAGAGTTGCGCTTGTTGTAAACAAATATGATTTCGAAGGTTGTAATTTTTAAACCCCAAATTTATTTGTTTTTTAGCCTTTAATACCCTTCCTTTCTAAACCTATCCAAAAAACCCACATTACGGTCCAAAGAAAGACCTTCTAACCAGTCTACAAAAGATGCCAAGTCAGACAAATGAGAGTCTTACCGGCGAACATAACATTCTGTTCCCTAGCAGAAAGGACTCTAATCTCCAGCAGAGAGAGTCATACCGGCAACACTCCAAATCCCCAGCTGGAAAATGATACAAATGAGATAGTCTTATCGGTGAAAATCTTCACGGACACCATAAGGCGATGAAAGTTGAAAGAAAAACCCAAAATGAGAGAGGCTTGATAGTGAAAACCCTTCGGGCACTACAAGTCGAATAAGATTGAGAATCAGATGGGGAATTGCCAATTGAAGGTCTTGAAAGACGATTAACAGCATAGGATAGGCCACATGTGCATGTCAATGACCATTAGAGTCGGTATTTGCGTTTGATAGGTCTTTATTTATAGTTTCTTTTGTTAAAGAGTCATCTTTTTCTGTTGTCTTTTATTCTGTTCCCTTTTATATTTTTCCTTTCATAGAAATTTCCCCAGTAGAGTCTGTTTGGTCAGAACCAGTGGGAAATGACTGCAAAATAGGCCATCAGCTTTCCAAGATAAGATCTGACTAGTATATACAAATGGTATAGTCAGCAAGGAACAAGCGCGAGGCCAGTGTCAAAAAAGATATCCCCAGCAAAAGGGAATTGACATAAAGATCAACGAGTGTAAGAGGGATATCCTTGCCAAAATCAGAGGTTATTAAAACCTCAAGGCCAAGGCCCATGGACAAACAAGGAGAGCAATAAGCATGATTTGGGAAATTCATGCGAGACTAAAAGGTCGGGAAAATGCAAGTCTCCGAGCCATGCCACGAAAGAAGAGGGATATCCCCAGCAGAAAAGGATTATCCCCAGCAAATAATATCATCCCCCAGCAAGTTGTGGAACGCAGAGCAAGGAAGGAGAAAGGGAAAAGCCATCCCAGTGGAGTATCACAGCCAACTACCACGCTTTAAGCTAACAAATTTTTGATTTGAAACAGGTAAAGGAAATGGCATTGATGACGGAAAGGCATGCCATAAAAAAAAGATTATCAAACTGGGGCAGAAAATTTTCTTTTCAATTAGAAAATTTTCTGAAAATCAGGTACCCATCTGGGGAAGAATAAAGATAACACCAAGGAAGTGGTCTTTGAACCAGTGTTGCCCCAACAAAATAAGTTTCAATGGAGGAAGTTATCCCCAACAGACAGAATAAAGGGATGACGCTTGTGCTCAGAAAAGCAAAAAGCCATTATCATCCCCAGCAACTTCCAGAAGAATGAAGCATCGATTTAAAGGGATAAAATTCCCCAGCAACATTATCCTCAACAACGTTATCCCAAAAGATAACACTTTTATCCCCGGCTGTGTTGAGAGAATATAAAAAAAAAAAATAATAAAAAAAATAAAAACAAATTTGAAGGAGGGGAATAAAGGAGACTCCCACAGTGGTATTATCCCCAGCAAGCAAGAACAAAGCAGCGCAAAGGAAGGAGAAAAGAAAAGAAGAAATTACGAAGGTAAGTTTCTCAAATCATTGATCTTTACTACATTTTTCTCCTAGGATAAAAAGTCCTAGTCTGATGAATTTACCTCCCGATACAATCTTGGTCCGATGAAATTTTTCTCCCAAGATAAGATATCAAATCTTAGTTCGGATGAATCTTTCTCCTAAGATCACAACAAATGGACCTAGTCTGACGATTTATCTCCTAGAGTCAAAATCTTGGTCTGATGAAATTGTTCTCCCAAGATAAAATCTTAGTCGGATGAATCTTTCTCCTAAGATCACAACAAATGGACCTAGTCTGACGATTTATCTCCTAGAGTCAAAATCTTGGTCTGATGAAATTGTTCTCCCAAGATAAAATCTTAGTCGGATGAATCTTTCTCCTAAGATCACAACAAATGGACCTAGTCTGACGATTTATCTCCTAGAGTCAAAATCTTGGTCTGATGAAATTGTTCTCCCAAGATAAAATCTTAGTCGGATGAATCTTTCTCCTAAGATCACAAAAAATGGACCTAGTCTGACGATTTATCTCCTAGAGTCAAAATCTTGGTCTGATGAAATTTTTCTCCCAAGATAAAATCTTAGTCGGATGAATCTTTCTCCTAAGATCACAACAAAATGGACCTAGTCTGACGATTTATCTCCTAGAGTCAAAATCTTGGTCTGATGAAATTTTTCTCCCAAGATAAGATATCAAATCTTAGTCCGATGAATCTTTCTCCTAAGATAAGATATCAAATCCTAGTCTGATGAATTTTCTCCTAGGATAATTTGAAAAAAAAAAAAGAAGTTGTTGAAGTCAGGATCCCCCTGAAGAATAGAATGACGATTTATTGGTTGAAGTCAGGAGCCCGCCTGAAGAGAGGAATGACGATTATTTTCAAAGTTGTTGTTGAAGTCAGGAGCCCGCCTGAAGAGAGGAAAGACATTTTAAAAAGATGTTGAAATCTTGCCAACCTAAAGAAAGGAATGGCGATGTATGGTTTGAAGTCAGGAGCCCGCCTGAAGAGAGGAATGGCGATTACATTTCAAGTGTTGAAGTTGGGAGCCCGCCCACAATAACAGAGGAATACATTCAGTCTTTATATTTCAAGCATTGAAGTTGGGAGCCCGCCCAAATAACAGAGGCATACATTTCAGTCTTTAATTTTCAAGTGTTGAAGTTGGGAGCCCGCCCAGATAACAGAGGCATACATTCAGTCTTTACATTTCAAGCATTGAAGTTGGGAGCCCGCCCAGATAACAGAGGCATACATTCAGTCTTTAATTTCAAGTATTGAAGTTGGGAGCCCGCCCATAGAACAGAGGCATACATTTCAAGATCAAGTCAGAGGACAATAAAATAGAGGGTTACAATAGGAATCCCCAGCAGGAAACAATAAAATTCCCCGGCACCGGGAAACAGAAGGTTGCAACAAGAGGTCACAGTACAAACTCAAGTACATGTGTCAAAAGAAGAAAAGCACCGGAAGAAATGCAAGCAGATAAGGAAGCAAGGCAACAAAAACAAATTGTACTCTAGCCTAGCTTCTTGTTTTCTTTTAAGCAAGATGTAACAAGGAGATCGGTAAGCAGTAGTAATAGCATGCAACAACAGTAACATTGCAGTCTCACGGTAGTCCCAGCTACCAAAATTTCCCGAACTACATTGACCTGATTCCTGTTTAGCCCAGGATATGTAGGAAACCTTTGAAGCAAAGGTTCGGTCAAATCTTTTTCAAAAAAATGCTTCACACGGAGTACTCGGATGGGCAAAAATCGCTCGCTTTATCTTTGCACGAAAACCCTTCGTGTCTTCGGGCAAAGAGGGGCAGCTGTAAGCACGTGATTTTTGCCCTATATGAGAATTACTCCCAAAAAAATTCAAAAAAATAAAGTAATTTTTCTTGGTGTACAATTTTGTGATGTTTTGTGATATTTTGAATAATTATTTGTATTTATCTGTGCATGTTTATTTGCTAAATTAATAAAAAATACAAAAATATGTCGCATTTTGCATATAGGATTTAATTCTACAATTGTTAGTAATTAAATTTGTTTTACAAAAATTAAAAATTACAAAAATAGGCATCGTTTGCATTTTTAGCATTTAATGTCCAAATATACAATTTTATGCTTAATTAATACTTAATTGTGCGTTAATTGTTATTGGGAGTTAATTTGCGCTGTTATAACTTAATTTAGTTCTTAATAAAAGTTTAAGTATTTTTATAATTTAGTTTTAGAAAAATAAAAGAAGAAAAGAGAGCAAAAATATAAAGAAAGTCGGAATTAGACCTCTTCTTCAATTTCAAGCTATAGGCCCAAAAAATGGCCCAATCTTCCCTACGACCCAGTCCATTTCGAACTGGGTCGACCCAGTCCATAACCCAACTCCCCCTCTTCATTTTCATTTTTTCATTTTTACAAAACAAAAACAAAACAAAACAAAAGAAAAAACCAAAAACCCTAAAAAACCTAAGAAACACATCCGCCCCTCCCTTTGCTTCTTCTTCTCCAAGCTTTCCTCACACCCCATCCATGGCTGCCTCCCATAGCTTCGCCTGTCGTCCCCAGCTCCACCATAACACCATCGTTGTTTTGGCTTCATCATCTTCATCGAGCTCTAACCATCGTTGCCTTTGTTCATCGTCTTCGTTATGATGTAACGCACGTTGTTGCTGCTTCTTCCTCACTTCATGTTGCTGCTATATCTGCTTTCATCTTCCCCGTCGCCACTGCTTCGTCGTCCATGGCTTCCCCTACTGCTGCGTCATCCAAACAAGCCGCTACTGCTGCCGCCTATCGCCGCCGATGCTGCCAGCTGCCGCTGCTTCTCCTCCTTCCTCCGAGCTGCGGCTTCATCGTCCAGTTCGAGCCTAGTTGCTGCGTCTTCACGTTGAACAACAGCAGCAAAGAAACCCAGTTGCTTCATCTTCACGTTCATCCGCACGTCCAAACGACCAGACGCTCCTGTTTCTGCTCGCCGCGCACATGGATGTTGTTGCTGCTGCTTCAACATCGACCAGCTGTTGTTGCTCCTATTTCTGCGTCTTCGACCATGACCAGCTGCTTCTGCTTCACGTGCTGCTTCTACTGGTTCATCTTCTTCGTCAAAGTTCAAGGGTCTTTGGTTGAGTCGAGGCCCAGTACGTCGAGTTTTGGTTGGGGTCGTTAAAACAGTCCCTACATAGGTCGAGGCTCGTCGAAATAGTCCGTACATATTTCGTTTCGATCCGGTTAGTAGTTTTTGAATTTTATTTTGTCCGTATTTTGTTTTGATATTTTTCGAATCTAAAATCGGCGAATGTTTGTTTTATTCATGTCTATGGTTAGATATTTGATTTTTTGGTTTTGTTCATGTTCATGTTGATTGTTAAATTAATTTTCAGATTTTAAAATGGAAGTTTAATTAGTTGTTTTCATGTTTATTTCATGTTTGTATTATTGTTTAAGTAAGTATTTGTTAGTTTGATGTTTGTTAGATTCAAATTGAAATTTAATCAACTATTTCTTCAATTTGTTTCATGTGTTTATGTATTGTTAGAAATTGTTAATATTGTTAAGTTCAAGTTTAAGTTCATAATTGTTTCTTCGTCGATCTTGTTATTTGTTTAAAGAATTTAGTTGTATTAAAGGAATATATTGTTTTAATCGTTTAATCCGTCATGTTTGTTGTCTTAAAATAGATTCATTCATGTTCATACTTTGTTTGGATGATCTTGAATCCGAATTTTGTATAGTTTGATTTCTTGTTTACCATTTATGATTATTGCTTGAATTGTTCTCATAATCTTGTTTTAAGTTTAATATAAGAATTGTTTGTTGTAATGTTGTTAGAGTTGATTTTAAGTTCAATATGATTGAATTTAGAAATCTTCATACTTTGTTTGTTGTTGTTGTTGAATCCGAAAATAGGATTGTTTGTTGCTAAAATATTGTTCAATCAAATTTTAGTTGTTCTTTGTTGTTCAATTCGTGTTCATGTGATTTGTTGTTGAAATGTTGTTAAAATCGTGTTCATGTGATATTGTTGTTATGATGTTCATCCATGTTCATATTGTTGTTTGAACATTGTTAGAAATTGATCATATTGTCTATATTTTGGTTAAGTTTGATTAATTGATGTGTTATAGCTGATGGGTAGTTTGGTAAATTTGTAATACGTTCAGGGATAGTTTGGTAATTTCAGTAAGGTCGGAAGGGGTAGTTTAGGAATTGTACATTTTGAAATTGTTTATTTGAAGCATGGGGGACAAAATGAAATGGGGTAGGTTGTGATATGATTATTTAATATAAAGGGGGGACAAAATTTAAATTAAAGGGGAATCTTGCATTATTTTAAATAAAGCATGGGGGACAAAATATAATGGGGTGGTGTGATATGTTTATTTAATGTAATGGGAATGAGTGGAAAGATAATGGGTTGGGTAGAGAAAAAGTATTGATTTAATTGATTAAAAGATTTATGGGATGAGATTATATATATGTGAAGTCTTGAACACAAGACAGAACAAGAATACAGATAGAGAGAAAAAAACGGACAGAGAATAGAAGAGAGAAAAATTCCGAAAAATATTTAAGCTTTCAAAATAAAAATAAAAGCTAAAAAATATATTGCTTTCTTTCTTTGTTTGAAATTAGTATTAATGGTTGTTGTTACATTTAAAGCTTAAAGCTTTTGTTTTTGGGATTACTACTCCACCGGTCTGTTACTGGGTTGTTACTGTTGCTGGGCAGTTGTTGCTATTGCACTGTTATTACTGTTGCTGATTTTCATCTTCATTTTCTTTTGCTTCCAATATCAGGTACATATCTTTTAAACTCATGTTGTGAAGAGCTTCAACATGGCAAGTAAATGAAGTTTGGAATTATAAGGATGTCTTCTACTCATTTAAATTTTATTAGTTTAAATTTCAGTTTTGTTTTAATTGGTTAATATAGTATTAAATCAATTAGTAGATTAGTTCTCTTTCTTAATAACTAATAGCTTAGTTATTTTAGGAACGCGATCAACTCATTTCTTTTAATATATGAAATAATGTCAATGATTTTTTTTTTTACAAAATATAGAGTTAAGTGTTTGCAAATATTCGCATAGGCAGAAAATAAGAATTGGTTTATTTATCTCAAACTCAATCTTTGTAAACAAATTAACCAAACAATTATAACTTTGGACTAAAAACAAGTATATGAGAAGGATATGGGATTTACAAGCACGAATTGCAACATTTTATGTCAAGGATATGTAGAAATAGAATTCGCATTAAATGTAACAATAAAAATTCTTCAGAAACTATTAATTTGTTTATCAAATTAATTCTTTTTCCAGTTTTATATGCGATTCAATTTTTGGATATGTTAATGTTGTATCCACGATAAAAATGGCAGTATTTTTAGTTACATGTTGTTTGTTTCTTTTTCATATCATTAATTCTTTAAAATTTGAATAGTTTTGAGGTATATAATTCATACGCGTAAAATAAGACTTGTAGCAACGCCTAATAAATTTTGAATTCTTTGTCAAGAAATTTGGTGGCATCCCAATCGGTAATTCTCCACGATTCTTACATTTAAAAATAGATGGATGCAATAAACATTTATGGAAAATCTATACTACTATTAAGAATCTTTTGCGTGATTAGGGATGCGTTCGCGTAACCTGATTATATTTCTAAAAGCAATTCGGATTATGCGTTCGCGCAACTTCGAACGAACATTTAATAAAAAGGGGACTCTTCGGAGAATATCAATATTAATTTCATATAACTCGAGATGTGCGGTTCAATATTTAATTATACAAAAGCGACGAACGTTCTTAATTTTATTTTTAGCACAATTTCGAACTTAAGTCTTTTTTTTTATATAATAAAAAATTTCGAAAAAAAATAAAATAAATAATAATTATTATATTGTGTATACGTACGCGTGACACGATTTTCATGTTAAAAAATATTAATATATAAAACGAATACACGTACGCGTGATTCGATTCGAAGAAGGGTCTTTAATTATAAACAATTTAAATAGAAGCGGCAACAATAAAATCATGCAATAAAAATGTATTTTACAAATCAAAATAATCAAGCCGAATATAACAGTTGAGCGACCGTGCTAGAACCACGGAACTCGGGAATGCCTAATACCTTCTCCCGGGTTAACAGAATTCCTTATCCGGATTTCTGGTGCGCAGACTGTTAAATAGACAGAGTCATATTCTTTTCCTCGATTCGGGATTAAAATAGGTGACTTGGGACACCCTAAATCTCCCAAGTGGCGACTCTGAAATAAAGAAATAAATCCCGTTTCGACTGTCCTTTAATTGGAAAAAACTCCCTTGCACCCTCGTGGGGGCGGAAAAAGGAGGTGTGACAGGAGTCTCTGCACCGACATCCCTCACAAAGGCTAGATACGAAAGACAACCCTTCCCAACCAAACACTAGGCCTTCAAGAATAAGATTACTCTACTGGGAACATAATCAGTCAAACCTCGCCACTCAATCCGTGGCACACCCGGTATAGCCAATGTGACTGTCTTGGCATGACAGTCCAAAATAGCACGACACAGAGATAGCCAATCCATGCCTAAAATAACATCGAAATCCACCATACACAATAATAAAAGATCCACTTGGGTTTTCAAACCCCCAAGAGTCACCACACACGATCGGTACACACAGTCTACAACAACAGTATCGCCCACCAGAGTAGATACATGAACAGGTGAAACAAGAGACTCACGGGGCATATCCAAATAACGAGCAAAATATGATGACACATAAGAAAAGGTAGAACCGGGATTAAATAATATAGAAGCATCTCTGTGGCAGACTAAGACAATACCTAGAATGACAACATCGGAAGCAATAACATCAGGTCTAGCTGGAAGTGAATAGAAACGGGCTTAACCACCACCTAATCAACCTCCCCCTTTATGGTGACCCCTAGTTGACTGACCTCCACCCCTAGCTGGCTGGGCAGGTGGTGGTGAAGTAACTAGTGCTGAAGCCGATAGCTGGCTCCTTTGTTAAGATGAACCCGCAAGACGACGAGGACACTGCCTCCACATATGACCCATCTCTCCACACTCATAGCAACTCCCGGGTGCTGGAGTCGGAGACTGAAGGAAACCCCTAGCACCGGAATGCTAGCAGATGCACCTGGAATAGAAGAGCCCTGAACTGATAGAGCACGGGACAAACTCTGCGCTGGAAGGGCACTAAGTGATGACTGGCCTTGATGAGAACTGTGATAACTATGACCCGATGATGCCCCACGATAACCTGGGCAAGCTGGCTAAGCATGCCTGAATGGACGGCCTCTGCCGTGCTGAAACTGACCACTTGAAGGAGCACCACTATAACTGCCAGATCCTCGAGGCCTCTTGGCCTCCCTCTCCTCTCGCTCCTGGCGACGAACTGACTCAATCTTACGAGCAATGTCTACAACATCCTTAATAGTCACACCAGTCACCCTCTCCCTAGTCATATGAATACGAAGCTGATAAGTGAGGCCGTCAACAAACCTCATAATACTCTCTCTCTCTGTCGGAACCAACCAAATAGCATGACGAGCTAACTCAAAGAACCTCATCTCATACTGTGTCACAGTCATCTCTCCCTGACGCAACCACTCAAACTGCCTGCGCAGCTCCTCTTTACGAGACTACAACACATACTTCTCCAAAAAGAGAATAGAGAACTGCTGCCAGGTAAGGGGTGTTGCACCAACAGGCTTACGCCTCTCAAAATCCTCCCACCAAGTGAAGGCAGCTCCAAAAAATTGATAAGTAGTGAAAACGACCTCGCTGGTCTCTAGAATACCCGCTGTACGAAGGATCCTCTGACACTTATCCAAGAAACCCTTGGTATACTCGCCCTCTGCACCATTGAAGGTTGGAGGCTGAAGTCTACCAAACCTCTCCAACCTACGTTGCTCGTCCTCTGGCATGGCAGGAACTACATAGTCCTGAGCAGCTGCAACCGGTTGGGCTGAATGTGCCCCTGGTGTCTGAAGTCCCTGCATGACCTACTTAGGTGTGCGAGCGGCGGGAGTTTGAGTGCCTCCCCCGACCTGAGAAGTAGCTGCGGCTGTAGTGACTGAAACCGCCTGAGCTAGGCCAATGCAAACTGATAGAATCTGAGCCAAGGCCTCCTAAAGACCCAGAATCACAATGGGCATAGCTGGTGCCTGAGCTGGAGCTGCTGGAGCGTCCACAACTAGGACCTGATCCTGAACTGAGGCGGCTAGTGGATCTGTAGGTGCTGCCTTAGCTACTGTGTGGGCTACACCTCTGCCCCTACCGCGACCACGACCGCGTCATCGGCCTCTAGTGGCCTCAGCTAGTGGCACTGGTGGTCATCCATCCTGACCGGTAGCGCGTGTCCTCACCATCTGTGAGAGAATAGAATAACAGAAGTTTAGTACTCGGATCAACAAATTCCCACGACAAGAATTTAAAGAATATGAAGTTTTCCTAAAGGTTTTGCAGCCTCTCGAGGATAAACATAGACGTCTCTGTACCGATCCACGAGACTCTACTAAACCTACTCATGACTCGTGAGACCTATATAACCCAGACTCCGATACCAACTTGTCACGACCCTAAACCCGAACCTGGTCGTGATGGCACCTCTCGTGAAGACAAGGCCAACCGATACATTCCCAATTCATTTTAAGCAGTTAAGATAATGCAAGTAAGTCTTAAACATAATAAATATCCCAAATAGATAAGGTGAAATAGTACAGTTGCGAAAATTAAAACCAACACAGCCCGATACCGAGGTGTCACTAGTCATGAGCATCTACCATCCGGACAAAGACAAGAAAGATCTACACAGTCTAATACAGATCTAAAAAAGAGAAAGATAAGATAAGGGAAGAAGCTCTGGGCAGCGAATGCTGGCAGCTACCTAAAGAATCTTCGAATCCGCCTAAGCTGGGAAGATCAACACTCGATAGCGGGACCTGATGCGCCTGAATTTGCACATGGAGTGCAGTAAGTAAAGTGAGTACTCCAACTCAGTGAGTAATAATCATAAATAAAGGCTGAGAAATATGAAATCACGTAAGGCACAACAACAGACTATAAAGAAGCAGTAAAAGTCGGTAAAAATAGTGAAACTAGTGAAAATATGTAAAGTCATTTTAGTTTAGTTTAAACTTCATTAAATGCCTTTTTAAAAATTAAGCAAGTAATGACAGGCAATTTGGAGAGATAAACACATAAAGAAACGTCCCTCGGGCTCACTACCAACAGAATTAGCCCCTCGGCTAACACACGGAACAATAACCAGCCCCTCGGGCTATATCTCACATCACAATGGGTACTCGTGCTCACTGGGGGTGTGCAGACTCCTGGAGGGGCCTCTTACGACCCAAGCGCAATATCCAGCCATCTCGTGGCTAACATCACTAGGCTTTCGGCCTTATTTCAACAGGCCACCTCATGGCGTACAAATCTCAGGCCCTCGGCCTCATAATCATAATCGGGTGTTTTTCTCACAACATAGGCCCTTGGCCTTACTCAGTCAAAATTCTCACAAGCGATTCGGGCAACAGTAAAATATGATGCTCAGCCCAAAATATCATTTAAGTGTTAAAGCAGAGTAGGCATGGCTGAGTGATGAAAATAGTAGAATATAGCATGATTGAGTACAAGTATAAAGTTAAAACATTGAGGAAATATCAGTAAAAATCCCCTAAGGGTTCAAATAGTTGGCATGAGGCCCAAACATGGCATTCAACCGAAAACATGATGATAGCAAATAGATTTCAGTCAAATACGCGGTAAAATAGTCATGCGGGATGGACTAAGTCACAATCCCCAACAGTGTACTACCCCACGCTCATCATCTAGCGTATGCGTCACCTCAATATAACACAACGATGTGCAATCCGGGGTTTCATACCCTCAGGACAACATTTACAATTATTACTCACCTCAATCCAGTCCAAACTCTATCCCGCAACACCTTTGCCCCTTGAATCGGCCTCCACTCACGTCGAATCTATCCAAAACTAAAATCACGACATCAAAATATGCTAAGGGAACGAAGCCCAAGCGAAAATAATCAATTTACAACATAATCCCGAAATTACCAAAACCCGACCCCCGGCCCACATCTCAGAATTCGATAAAATTTACATCAATAGATTCCTTATCTCCCCACGAGTTCATACATATTAAAAGTATCTAAATCCGACCACAAATGGTCCCTCAAATCCTCAAGTCTAGGTCTCCAATACCAAGCCCTAGTTTCACCAATTTTGACCCTTAAATTCCATTAATTATAGCTCTAATCCGTGAAATAATACCATAGGAACGAGTTTTAGGTCAAAAATCCTTACCTCAATGAAACCCCCTTGAAATCCTTCTTCAAATCGCCCAAAAAGCTCCATAAGCCGATTTAGAAATGGTCGAATAGCTCAAAAATCGCGAAGGAAACAATTTATACCTTCTAGCCCAGGGATTTCGCATATGCGAACAGAATCCCCCTCCTGCGGTACCGCTTTTGCGGTCCCTGAACCGTATCTGCAGTCTTCACTTAAGTCGCCCAACTCCGCATCTGCGATGCTATATCCGCATCTGCGCCATCGTAGGTGCGACTCCTTGACCGCTTTTGCGGTTTCGGACCCCCTATCCCCTTTTCGCTTATGCGACCACAATCTCGCTTCTACGAGACCGCACCTACGGTCCCATAGCCGCAGGTACGGTTATGACAGCAATGGCAAACTTCAACTATCACAACCAACTCCAAATCTTTCCACCAACTGTCCAAAATTATCCCGAGGCCCCCGGGACCTCTACCAAATGCACAAACACATCATATACCACAATCCAAACGTATACCAATCTTCAAAACACCTCAAACGACATCGAATCAACCAAAACACATCGGATTCAAGCCTAAGTTTCCAAAGTTTTTCGAATTACGCTTTTGATCAAAAAGTATACCAAACCACGTCCGAATGACCTGAAATATTGCACACACATTCCAAATTACCCAACGGAACTACTGCAACTCCCAAAATTCCATTTCGACCCATATATCAAAATCCCACCTATCAACCGGAAAATGCCAAAAATCCAATTTCGCCAATTCAAGCCTAAATCTACTCCGGACCTCCAAAACACATTCCGATCACGCTCCTAAGTCCCAAATCACTTCCCGAAGCTATCTGAACCATCGAAACTCACATCCGAGCCCTCTAACACATAAGTCAATATCCGATTGACTTTTCCAACTTAAGCTTCCTCAAAAAAGACTAAATGTCTCAAACCTTCTCAAAACCTTTCTGAACCCGAGCCAACCAACCCGATCACATATAGAACCGATAACCAAAGCAATAAGAAGCAGAAATGGGGGAAACATAGCGGTAACTCATGAGACGAGTGGCCGGGTTGTCATAGTGTGTGCAAAATTTCAGGTCATTCAGATGTGGTTTGATAGACGTTTTGATCAAAAGCGGAATTCGGAAGTTTTTTTGAACCTTGGGCTTGAATCCGATGCGTTTTGGTTGATTCAATATTGTTTGAGGTGTTTTGAATATTGGTATAAGCTTGGATAGTGGTATATGACTTATTTGTGCTTTTGGATGAGGTCCCGAGGGCCTCGAGGTGATTCGGATGGTTGACAGAAAGTTAGGAATTGGGAATTTGCAGCTGAAGTTGAGTTTGCTGTCATAACCGCATTTGCGGCTAGGGGACCGCAAGTGCGGGCTCGCAGAAGCGCCCAATGGGTCGCAGAAGAAAAAATGGCCATGGGAGCTGGAACCGCAGAAGCGACTGTTTGAGCGCACCTGCGGTATCGTAGGTGCAGGTGTTTGATCGCAGGTGCGTTATTGGACTTTTAAGTGAAAACCGCAGATGTAGTAGGTTAGACCGCAGATGCGGGGTAGGGACCGCATGTGTGAAAAACCTGGGTCAGAAAGTATATATTTCATCCTTCGCGAATTTTAGCCTTTCTTCACCATTTTTAAATCGATTTTGGAGCTTTTGGAGGGATTTTGAAGAGGGAATCCAAGGGAACTTCATTAAGGTAAGATTTTTGAACATAAAACTCGTTCCTATGGTGCTATTTCATTGATTAGACTTGAAATTTATGGAAATTTATGGAAATTTTTGGGAATTTATTGAAGAAACTAGGGATTGAGATTGGAGACCTTTGAGTAAGGGTTTAAGGGGTCATTTGTGGTTGGATTTTGGTATTTTTGATATGGATGAACTCGTGGAGGGATAAGGATTCCATTGATGTAAATTTTGTCAAATTACGAGACGTGGGCCCGGGGGTCGGGTTTGGTAAATTTCGGGATTTGTCTTGTAATTTGATTACTTTCGAGTGGGCTTTGTTCCCTTAGTATATTTTAATGGTTATGTACGGATTTTGGTTAGATTTGGAGCATCCAGAGGCCGACTCGAGAGGCAAAGGCATCGCGGTCTAGAGTTTGTACCGGATTGAGGTAAATAATGATTGTAAATGTTTGTCCTGAGGGTATGAAACCCCAGATTTCACATCGTTTTTTATCCTTATGGGATTTTTACTATTATTCCTCACTATTTTGACTTTATATTTGTACTCAGTCATGCTGTATTATACTGTTTTCATAACTCACCATATTTGCTCTGTTTTGATATCTTAAATGATATTCTGGGCTGAGCATCATATTTTTTTACTGTTGCCCAAGTGGCTTGAGAGATTTCTGACTGAGTGAGGCCGAGGGCCCGTGTTGTGAGGATATTATATAATCGGGCTACGCACCGCAGTAGTGTGGTACTGATTTATAATTATGAGGCCGAGGGCCTAATTTGTTACGCCACGAGGTGGCTTGACATGAGTCTGAGAGCCTATTTAATTATGCCATGAGATAACTTGTTATTGTGCTTGGGCCATAAGGGGCCCCTCCCGGAGTCTGTACACCCCCAGTGAGCGCGGGTACCCAGTATGAGTGATATGATGTAGCCCGAGGGGCTGTTGTTGTTTCATATTGTTTCCCGATGGGCTGTTCTTGATCCATGTTTTGCCCGAGGGGTAGTTCTTGATTTATGTTATGCCTGAGGGGCTGATTAAGAGTGATTGTGAGGTAGCCCGAGGGGCTAGTTTTGTTAATATTATGCCCAAGGGGTGGTTTATGGTACATGTTTTGCCCGAGGGGCTATTTACATTTTCTATCATTTATACTCACTGTTTTATCACTCGTTTGAAACCACTGAAAGTTGTTTAAAAAGGTTTTTACCGAACTAAGCCTGATTTACGAAGTAAATGATTTGTGTTCTGCTTTGGAAAAGATCTACATTTGTTATAGTGTTATGACATGGCTTACATTTTTTCTTACTACTCATCTTTCATTTACTTTTATTACTTACTGAGTTGGCGTACTCACATTACTCCCTGCACCGTGTGTAAAGATTTAGGTGTTTCTAAACTTGGTAGCAGGTGTTGATTGCTCAGTGGCAGAGTCATTGGAGTTAGCAAGGTAGCTGCCTGACGTTCGCAACACTACTTTTCTCCCTCTTGTCTTCCTTAGACTGTATTTAGTACATTTTTAGACTCTTCGTTGTATTCAAACCTTAGTAGATGCTCATGACTTGTGACACCCCAATGTCGGGCTTGTGTATTTATTCCGCACTGTTTATTTAGACTTACATTATGAGATATCTGCTTAATTAAAGGCTTAAAAATAATTGTTATTGATTAAATGGTTAATTCAGGAGTTGTGTCGGCTGGCCTAGTTTCATGATAGGCGCCATCACGACCGGGTCGGTTTTAGGGTCGTGATAACCTAGTAGTACAAATCACGAGCTTCTAAGACTTGAAATTTCAAAACCGATACAAATAAATATACATTCTGTTTGAAGGTTACATAAATAGATTAGAAACAACCTAAGCTACCAAGGACAAGTGGTAGCTATATCCAAAACGCACGAACATCTTCCAATCAGATCCCGACATCACCAGCAGCTCTGCTCCAAAAATCTGTACACATCATACATAAGTGTAGTATAGTACAACAGATCCCTGGTAAGTATTTTGTGTAACCCCGTCGAAGTAGTGACGAGGCTTTTGGTTAAAAATGATTATTGTTTTAACATGTACATTAGATTAACAGTAAAGGTAGTTCAAAGCATAACAGATAAAAGCACCGTATACAACTCGACGAGACAGTCAACAATTACTAAAAAGAATCACAGTAGAAGATTTACAATCTTCTCTGGTATGAGAAGTATATCCAAGATGTCAAGTCAAATGGCACGGTAACACCCTTCATGTTTCTATCTCTGCTTATATATATATATATATATATATATATATATATATATATATAAATTTTATGACAAATCAGTTAGCACGGCAACACCCTTCGTGCGTTCAACTCATCCTCCCAAATGTACGAGTAGCAAAACCAACCAGATGATAGAAATATCGATAACAAGAATTACAAAGTAGGAAATACACAAGTAACAACAACGGACAAAGATACACATGTGGGCAACGGTAAAAGACTAAGCGGAGAGCACGTGAGTAATAACACCAATTGGAAAACAAGGAATATTAACTTCAATTAACTAGCATATTGGAGGCCTAAGTACCCATATATAACAAATAAGAGGAAACACATGATCTCTACAAGTTAACAAGTAAGGGCATGAATGACTATCATGGTGGAAGGCTTATACTATAGTGCAACAGAATAGATACGACATGAGTATAATTATAAAAGCAGGAAATAGGTATAGTATTTGCAAGGTAAGCAAGTAAAATACATGGACAATACAACAACAATTGAGATAGAGGTCAAGTATAGGACAATAACAACAAGTCACGCAAAATATGTAATTACAACAATAACATTTCAAGGTAAAGGCATAAACGTATACACGGGAAACATATATCACATCATAATGCATGTCCCACATCCTCACATGCACGGAAACACCCTTCGTGCCATGACCTCACGATATTAAAAGCATAAAAATATAAATGAAATGGCACAACATCACCCTTCGTGCTTTTACTCTCATATGATATGGCATAATGTATAAACAATGGCACGACATCATCATTCATGCCTTACACTCTCCCTCACATGATAGTGTATAAACAATGGCACGACATCACCCTTCGTGCTTTATACTCTCCCTCACATGATAATTTATAAACAATGGCATGACATCACCCTTTGTGCTTTACACTCTTCCTTACCAAGCATATATATATAAATGACAAACAAGGCAGGAAGCATAAATAACATCAAGGAGAGTGCTTAAACGGGTATTCCAAACACATTCCAAATCTCAACTTTCCAACTCAACAATGGTTTAACAACCCTCAAGAACTGCATTATTCAAATACTTCCACGAATCTCATAAATGATCCACAACACAAGTATAGAGTCTAGCATCTCAAGAATATCGGTTGTAGTAATGATTTCGCATAGAGATGGCCAAATTAGACACATCAATTTATTCTTACAATTTCCATCAAGTTTGATCAAGTTATAACAAACTAAGTCTTGATATCTATCATTTAATATTATGTCCTTAGTATCTAGGCGTCAATTAAGGCATTAATTAGAATGTCACGAAATTCTACAAATACAAATATAACATAATCCACCCTCGAGCATGATTAACCCTGGCACATACATATACGCTCATCACCTCATATATGTATCACCCCCGCATGTAGCAAACAATGACAAATAGGAGTAAAAATTCCCTCAACAAATATAGGCAAAACACTTACCTCGATTCGGCTAACCCACCACTCAACTTAGGTTTTTCCTCTACAAATTCACCTCCGCTCAACTCAATCCAATGATTTGGTATGAAAATCCCTTCACAAAATCCTCTGGACCAATAGAATCTAGAAAACTACCAAGCAAACGATTTAATTTAAGCCTTAGGAACTACCCACGATTGCAGAGAATTCAATTTAGGCAATTTTTTGAAAAAGTCAACACCCGGGCTAGCTTGGTCCAAACCCAAAATTCAGACCAAAATCCGATTACCCATTCATCCATGAGCCCAAATTTGCAATTGGTTTTGGAATCCGACCTCAATTTGAGGTCTAAATCCCCAATTTATCAAATCCCAATCTCTACCCAAAACCCCCAATTTCACCATGAAAACCTTAGATTTTTGGTTGAATCTTATGAAAAAGTAGTGAAAGATTGAAAGAAATTAGTTTAAGATCACTTACCAATGATTTGGGGAAGAAGAGTTCTTTGGAAAATTGCCTCTTGTGGTTTAGGTTTTGAAAATTTGGGAAATGAATCAAAAATCCCGTCTAGGTCATCTTTTGTTCACCTGCAGGTATCACATTTGCGAACATAAGTGGAAAGCACATGAGTAATAACAACAATTAGAAAACAAGGAATATTAACTTCAATTAACTAGAATATTGGAGGCCTAAGTACCAAAATATAACAAATAAGAGGAAATACATGATCTCTACAAGTTAACAAGTAAGGGCATGAATGACTAGCATAGTGGAAGGCTTATACTAGAGTATAATTATTAAAGCAGGAAATAGGTATGGTATTTGCAAGGTAAGCAAGTAAAAGACATGGACAATACAACAACAATTGAGATAGAGATCAAGTACAGGACAGTAACAACAAGTCACACAAAATGTGTAATTACAACAATAACAGTTCAAGGTAAAGGTATAAACGTATACACGGGAAACATATATCATATTATAATGCATGTCCCTTATCCTCACTTGCATGGAAACACCCTTCGTGCCATGACCTCACGATATTAAAAGCATAACAATATAAATGAAATGACACGGCATTACCCTTCGTGCTTTTACTCTCATATGATATAGCACGACATCACCCTTAATGCTTTACACTCTCCCTCACATGATAATGTATAAACAATGGCACGACATCACCCTTCATTCTTTACACTCTCCTTCACATGATAATGTATAAACAATGGCACGACATCACCCTTCTTGCTTTACTGATGGGTTTTCAATGTTTTTGCCTTATCTTTCTTATGTTTTGATGATCTAACAAACTTACTGTTAAGAACCAGATAGGGAACCTGACTCACTTGGTATACATTTTAAAAGAACGAAGTTCAACCTGAACTCCAGCTAATGAACTACTACAATGAGGAACATGATAGGGACTTGATCCCTTGGTGTTCTCTGACAGAAGTACAAGTCAACTATACAGCTGGAAAGCAACTGCAGAAAGTGACTGCCTGCAACTGTACACGCGACAGTGCAGCAGACATTGCAGCAGTCACTTCCCATTGGGAAGAGGTGTGTACCAAGAATTGACATAATCCTTGTGATGTCTTTGGTAGTATAACAACATTGTGTAAGGCACAAGATATTCACTTGAGCATTTAGTGATATTCTATCAAGCATTAAAGTGTTGATCCAACATTGAAGTCACTAGTGTGTCAAGAACAAGAAGACAACTCCACTAAAGGATCAATTTCACAATGAGTCTATGTGTATCGGTAGTTGAGTTGTAATCTTGTTATTTGTTCTTCATTGTAACTCCTATCTTGCTTTCTTAGAAGCAGTGTTTTAGGAAACCCAAAATCACAAACCTTCTAAGTTTGTGTTGTGACTAGACTTAGTCATAAGTTAAAGTCTTTGTAACTAGTGAGTGACATAGTGACTTGTGGTAAGTGTATCACGAGTTAGTTGAGTTGAAGTCTTTGTAATAGAGTCATTACAAAGTGGCTTGTAATAGTGTGATTATAAGTTAGTGAAGTATAAAGCCTACAAGTGTAGATCGTGGTTTTTGTCCCTCGAGTGGGATTTTTCCACGTAAAAATCTCGTCTCTTTTACTTACTGCTTCATTAGTATTCTCAATGGAAACTCATAGAGGACCAGGCACTCTATAGTTTGGTGGACTCATATAAACTAACAATTGGTATCAGAGTAGGTTCTTTCTAAAAGGTTAACACCTAGAAAGGATCTCAATGGCTACTCCACCCAACTTTGAGGAAGGACAATCAACCTACAGACCTTCAAGATTCAATGGTCAGTACTACAGCTGGTGGAAGACTCATATGCATGATTTTATAATGGCTAAAGACTCAAAACTATGGGGCATCATCTGTGATGGTCCACATGTTTCTATAAAGAAGCTTGGAGAAACTGGACTAATGGTGCCGAAAGACAGAAAAGAGTACCGTGATATTGACAGAAAATCTATAGAAAAGAACTATCGTGCCAAGAAAATCTTGGTATCTGATATAGGACCTGATGAGTACAACAGAGTCTCATCTTGTGATTCTGCCAAAGAAATATGGGAAGCATTGCAAACCGCACACGAAGGAACTACTTAGGTTAAACAGTCCAAGATTGACATGCTCACCACTGAGTATGAGCTCTTCAGGATGATGAGTCTATATAAGATATGCACACTAGATTCACATCCATCATAAATGAGCTTCATTCACTTGGAGATGTTATTCCTAGAAACAAGATTGTAAGGAAAATTCTCAATGTCCTACCTAGCTCTTGGAAGAGTAAAGTGAATGCCATCACTGAAACTAAATATCTACAAACTCTAACCATGGATGAGCTGATTGGTAATCTGAAGACATACGAGATGAAAAGAAAGAAACACAGTAAAATGAGAGAGCCAAAGAAGGAAAAGAACCTGGTGCTCAAGGCTGAAAATAGTGACTCAAGTGAAGAAGATATTGATATGGCGTATCTTACTAAAAGGTTTCAAAAGATGGTTCGAAGAAATGGTGGTATACCAAAGAGGGGCAGTTCAAGTAAGGCAAGGAACAATGATCTCTGTCACAAGTGTGGAAAGCCAGGGCATTTCATCAAAGACTGTCCACTTCTGAAACAGGAGCAATACAAACAAAACCCCCAACAAAGCAGCAAAGAGAAATCTGGTTCCAGACAAATGATTCAGTCAAAAAAGTGCAGCTGGCAATATTGTGAAGCAGGCTCTTGCTGCTTGGGGAGACTCCTCCAGTGAATCAAAAAGGGAACCAGATGCAGAAAACAGCTCCATGATGGTAGTAGAAACTGAAGCAACGAAATATGACTCATTGTTTGCATTGATGGCTCAGTCTGACAATGATGAAGAGGATGAAAATGATGCGGTAAATTTCAGGGATGTCCAGCGAAATCTGAAATCCTACTATTCTAAGAAGTTAAGGTCATTAGAAAATGTTCTACTTGTTGCATATTATAGCCTTATTAATGATAAGGAGATCTTGACCATTGAGCTAAGAGATGCTGAACAATCTAGAGATGATCTGGTGATCTGTGTAGTGGATCTAAATGAGACCATAGCTAATCTTGAAAAAGAAAAGGAATTTTTGAATGCAAAAATAAATAGTGTAGAAAATGAGAGAGATGACTTGATGGTAGTGGTTGTTGATTTGAAGGAAACCATAGAAGGCTTTAGCAATGAAAACACACTCTAGGAGAGAAATTTGCAGCTACTGAGCAAGAGAGGGATGACTTTTTATTGATAATCACTGACCTAGAGGAAACTATTGAGAAACTCAAATCAGAACTTAGGCCTGCAAGTATTGAGAAAGGGAAAGAAGTAGCCAGTGAGTCACATATCAAGCTTGAAGAGGAATTGAATGATGTTAAAACTAGTCTATGTGGTGAATTTAAGAAAAATAGGCAGCTTCAAGCTGAACTAAAGAAAGTAAAAATTGATCTTGAGAAATATCTCCAGTGGACCTGGTCCTCAGATGCTGTCACTACCATGTACTTCAACAATAGTGGAAACAGGTAGGGAATCGGGTTTAAAAAGGAGGAAACTCCTTACAACCCTCACAACAAGTATGTCACAGTTTCTGATAACTGGCTTTGTACCCAATGTGGGAACAATGGGCACTTCAAAGAAAATTGGCAGGCCAAGGTCCAACCTGTTCAGAAAAATAAATCTTTTACTGAAAAAGTGACTACTAAAGAGGGACCAGGTATCACTCACAAGAAATGAATATTGCCTAAATGGACTAGAAAACCTCTTATCCATCCATTTTCTCATAACAAGGGACCCAAACTAGTTTGAGTTTCTAAATCTAACCCATAATTTATATGTGCATGGAACAGTGAGAGGAAGCGGACTGCAAAGGTTCATGAACAGTGGATGCTAAAAGCACATGACTGGAAACACCATGGATTTTCTCTCACTGAAAGCCCTGCAGGAAAGGGAATATATCCTTTGGAAATAATAAAAAAAAAGGGTCCACTCTCAGTACTGGAAAAGTTGGAAAGTCTTTGTCACACTCGATTGAGAACGTGTACTATGTGGATTTCCTGAAGTACAGTCTCTTGAGTATCTCACAAATCTGTGATAAAGGGAACAAAGTAGAGTTCTTATAAAAAAAAAGGGTGCGCACAGTTCCCAATCTGGTAACTGGTGAAGTGGTCTTAGTAGCCAAAAGAACAAGAACATCTACTTCGCTGACCTTAAATTCCTACAAGCTGGTGATATGAACTGCTTGAAAGCAGTCGATAATGATGCAAAACTTTGGCATAAAAGATTGGGACATGCACGCTTCTCACTTCTAAATGAACTGATTCAGAAGGACCTGATTCGTGGGTTGCTAAATTCAAGATCAACCTGGACACTGTTTCTTAGAGCAAAGAAAAAGACTTTTTGAGGTATTTGCGACATTTGTCAGGAAGATCCAAGTGGAGATGGAACTGAAGGAAGCATGTATCAGATCTGACCACATGATAGAATATGTCAACGCCAAATTTGATGAGTATTGTAATGAAAATGGGATCACTCACAACTTTTCAGCACCAAGGACTCCATAGCTAAATAGTGTTGTTGAAAGGAAGAACGGAACTCTGGAAGACATGGGATGGACAATGCTCATCGAAAGGGGAATCGCCAAATTCTGGGCAGAAGCAATAAACACTACTTACTACTTGGTGAATATGTATGATCAGGTCCCTCCTAAAAAAATTCCCCAAGAGCTGCTCAACGGAAGAAAACCGAAGAGAACTCATTTAAGAACTTTTGGATGCAAATGCTATGATCTCAATAACAGGAAGGACCAGCTTGGGAAGTCTAATTCAAAAAGTGATGAAGGAGTCTTTTTGAGATATTCCTCTTAAAGCAAAGTCTACAATGTCTGCAACAAAGGGCACAATGTATGGAAGAAAGTGGTCATGAGCTATTCAACAAGACACCTTCTTCTAACCAGGGAGGAAACAGTAATGATGAAGATAATGAACCACTTTTGGTTCCTGAAAAATATCTGATGTTTCAAATGACAAGGGTAATATGATGAGTCAGATGAAGGAGACAGGTAAAGATAATGCAATATCTTCTTTCACTTCTCAAGAGGAACCTGGTACTTCAATTACTATCAACTGAAGCTGAAGAAAGAGTTGGAGATGTAGTGCAAGAGACTCCACAAGTAGCAGAACAAGGAGTGCAGGGAAATCCACTTAATTTACGCAGTTCCTCTACTAATCAAAATTTCAGTTCCCATGAGGAAATGCATCATTTTGAAGGAAACAAAGCTATCTGGTGGTCAAAAAGATCACATTTGGAATGACTCATTCTATTGGATCATCTCATGGTGTATGAGGAAATACAACCCAGCAGTTCTCTCAACAACTGAAGCAGACGCTCTTAACATGGAAAAGAACCTAGTTCAGCTAGAGGACCAAACTCGTTGATGTCAGATACATTTGTCTCAGAAATAATGTGAAAAAAAGGACTTATCTGTATGAGATTTTGCTGCACAAGAACATCAAATTGTAGATATCCTCACCAAAGTCATTGAGCGAGGAACATTTTGAAGAAACAGGGTAAAGCTGGGGCTGTTGTAGCTTAATTGAGAACTAGATACCTCATCAATTGGCTATGAAAATCTCCTTCAAGTAAAACTAGCTAAAGTGTTTTCTGGCCAAGCCTAACTCACATCGATACCATTGCAGGTAAACACGCATGACGATCATAGAAGCTAAAAGTACAATGATGAACTGTGAAAGAAGAACTGCTAAAATCTTTTTCAAAAAATCGTTCGAGCATCAGGTTCTTGTACCACAGGTTAGTAGTAATGTGTTGTCTTGTATGCTTTCTAAAAAAGGTTAACAAAATTAATTCAACTGCCACATCATCCGATTTTTTAAAGTCTGCATGTCATGTCTAATCTTTCAAATCCCTTCACCTCCTCTGCATGATAACGTTTTCCCACAAACCTACCGCCATTTTCAAGACCCTTCAGAACCCGTTTCTCTATCTTCTCATCATTAGCCCTTCTTCCCATAAAACTCTCTTTCTCCCTCATAGTAAGTCATGAACCTTCATCTCTTTTGTATCTCTATGATCCTCTCTTCACTTCTCCTTCACTCAACTTCCCTACCAAATCCTCCTACAATGGCAATCAAACGATCGCTTCCTTCTCACACCATTAACACCACTCTCTCTTCTGTATCATCCTTAAAGTCATCTCTAGAAATTCACTCTTCCACTTTTCCCAATGCTACTGCACCCACACCTATTTCCTCCTCATTTCCTATTGTTTTTCCTTCTCTGTCAAACTCTGTCTCCCTTCCATGTGTTGAAAACCCCATGTCTCCTCATTCCTCTGATCTCACCAAAGAATACTCAGGAAGTGTTACCGCTCAGGTGTCAGAGGTCTCTAAGGATGATCCTGATCAGTATCTGAACTCCTCCATTTTGAACTCAGTGGATCTCATAGAGTCACTAGAAAAGGAAGCAGCACATAATATCATGGCTATCGCTGCTGAGAGTCTATTGAATGAAAGAGCCTATCTCTTGTCTGAGTATCAAGGGGAAGAAACTCCATTCCTAGGCGATGAAAAAAACATGGTACTCTTTGAGTCTCCAGTCCATGAAACAGTCACAGAAAGACCTATTGGAGGACCTGATTCTCTTTCAGATAAATCAACTCAGGAACCACTTGTTTATCCTAAGTCCTTAGAATCCTCTTCAAAGTCACCCACTACCAGGTTGAAGCAGAAAGAGGCTTTCGAATCTACCTTGCAGAAAAGTAAGAGGAGTGTCAAGACAAAGAAGAAGAGGTTTATGAAACAAGGGGAATTTGTGACTGACAAAAGCATTCCAGTGGCTGAGGTTGACAAAGATGCTCTAGAGGAACTCAGTTCCCTAGTAAAACGATCTATCAAAATCCAGAAGTCTGTGAATGGAGCTTCCGATGAAGCTATTGAAAAACAAAGTGGAACATCCGTGAAGGGTAGTAGTAAGTCTAAGAAAGTGTAGTTAAGCAAGCTATGTCTGAAGGAGATACTGTAGGGTTTGTAAGTTGGAAAGGGAAGTCTGTTGAAGGATCTAGAAAATGAAAACGGGAAACTGTAGGGGAACTTGGTTCTCTGAAGATCATACCTAGTGACAGTGGTCTTTGGCAGGAGAGATTGAGAACTCAGAAAGTCTTGTGGGGTCATATATTTGATATGGCAATCTCAGAGATGGCAGGTATGAGGCAAATTCTGGAGATAGTGGAATTTCAACAATGGGAGCACTTGTTTCAGGACGACGTGCCTATGGTGTAAGAAGATGCGGTACAAACTTTCTACGCATCTCTCTTCACTGTTGAGGGGGATCACATCTGTGTGCTAGTAAATGTAGTAGACATTGTACTTGACGCTTTAGCATTGGGAAAGGTTCTCCAAATTCCATGTGAAGGAATGTCCTCAGTCAAAGGTGTCTGTGGTGCTAACTTTAGGAGAGCTATCATGAAAGAACAAGCTGTTCAGCAAGGGGAACAGGTATATAAGAAGGTACTACTTCCTAAGTATCAGCTTCTCTTTGAGCTAGTTAATAAGGTGCTTTTACCTCGTTCTGAGAAGCGATTTATTGCTACAAAGTCTGATGTGGTCTTAATGGAGGTTCTTGATGAATTTATCCTGATCAATCTGCCAGTAATAATGATAGATCATATGCAAAAGGTGGCAAACTTTAAAGGTGGGAATCATGGGCTTCCATATGGCTTTCTCCTCACTCAAGTGTTTAAGTTTTACAAGGTTCCTTTGGGTAATCCTAAAGTGGGCACACACAAGCAACCCTTCTCTAAAACCACTCTGGAAGAATGTGAGTGCGTAGAAAAGGCTGGTGGAAGCATCTCGACCAATTCTCAGCTGATTAATGCTCAAAATGCTGCTTTTGAAGAAATCAGAAGGTTGAGGGCTCAGAATGACATACTAAAAACTCAGCTCAGTCAAGCTGTTAAAGGACCCGGTTCCGTTAATACCACCAATAAAGAAGTTGCATGCTTGACAAAGAAAAATGATAAGCTTTGCGCAAAACTTCTTAAAGAGTAGTTGTCTGCAAATGCCCGACCGGACCTGGTTCTCAAGACTCTTGCTGCTTCTCTCTCCTAGTATCCCTCTTCTAGTGCCCCTTAGATACATCCTAATGACCAGTTGTCTTCTGTTATAATGTTTTGTGGTTGTTGTTTCTATTTTTGTTTGTCTTTTTGTTAATGGCATGCTGGATTTCACCATTACTGCTCATGTTTTGCTCAGACCATTCTTCATATCAATGAAACAACTCCTCTTTTTGCTTGTACAATGCTGTTTTCCTTTGGATTCTCTTTTCTGTCATGTTATGTGCACATATGTGGTATGAGTTGGTTGTGTTAGACTTCTTTATGATGTTTGCCTGCTTGTATATTTTTAATGATGCCAAAAGGGGAAAGTGTATAGTATAGTACTGAATGCAATGGAAATTTATTGAAACGGGGGATCTAATTAAGGGGGAATCAAAAGCAAAAGGTCAGGGAGAACTTGTGAAAATTGATTAAAACAGGGAATCTGATTAAGGGGGAATCAAAAGCAAAAGGTCAGGGGGAACTTGTAAAGTTCCTGGTACCTCATCTGGTTATTTCTGCTCTAAATAAATATTATCAATGCCTAAGTTTGTTATCATCAAAAAGAGGGAAATTGATGGGTTTTCAATGTCTTTGCCTTATGTTTCTTATGTTTTGATAATCTAACAAACTTACTGTTAAGAACCAGATAGGGAACCTGACTCACTTGGTACACATTTCAAATGAACGAAGTTAAACCTAAACTCCGGCTAATGAACTACTACAAGGAGGAACACAATAGGGACCTGATCCCTTGGTGTTCTCTAACAGAAGTACAAGTCAATTATACAGATGGAAAGCAACCACAGAAAGTGACTGCCTGCAATTGTACATGCGACAGTGCGACAAGCAGTGCAGCAGACAGTGCAACAGTCACTTCCCATTAGGAAGAGGCGTGTACCAAGAATTGACATCATCCTTGTGATGTCTTTGGTAGTATAACAACATGGTGCAAGGCACAAGATATTCACTTGAGCATTTAATGATATTCTCTCAAGCATTAAAGTGTTGATCCAGCATTGAAGTCACTAGTGTGTCAAGAGCAAGAAGACAACTCCACTAAAGGATCAGTTTCACAATGAGTCTATGTGTATCCGTAGTTGGGTTGTAATCTTGTTATTTGTTCTGCATTGTAACTCCTATCTTGATTTCTTAGAAGCAGTGTTTTAGGAAACCCAAAGTCACAAACCTTCTAAGTTTGTGTTGTGACTAGAGTTAGTCATAAGTTAAAGTCTATGTAACTAGTGAGTGACAAAGTGGCTTGTGGCAAGTGTATCACAAGTTAGTTAAGTTGAAGTCTTTATAATAGAGTCATTACAAAGTGGCTTGTAATAATATGATTACAAGTTAGCGAAAGTTGAAAGCCTACAAGTGTAGGTCGTGATTTTTGTCCCCTTGAGTGGGATTTTCCACGTAAAAATCCCGTGTCTCTTTTACTTACAGCTTCATTAGTATTCTTAGTGGAAACTCGTAGAAGACCAGGTAGTCTATAGTTTGGTGGACTCATATAAACTAACATTTACACTCTCCCTCACATGATAATTGTAGACATGTAATTTTTGATCTTATTCGAGATTTTACACATTTTAGCACTTAAATATTTTCTTAGCTAATTGATATTTTATCTATTTACTTTTAGTTTATCTACCTTTCATAAAATTAAAAAAAATACAAAATAGTTTCACTTTTAGAACTTAGTTTTATTTTAGTAATATATTTTAATTAAGAGTGGTTTTTATATTTTATAGATACATTATAGTATTTAGTCTTCTTACCCCAAAGTTAAAATCCAATAAGACATGGACCCAATCCCAATCTCCTAAATTCAAGCCCAAAATTGGATCAGTTTTTTGAGCCCAATACCCTTATACCCACAAAAAAAGCCTAATTTCTTAATAACGAAAAGGACCCCCATCGGCTTCTTCTTCTTGAACCCCCTAAAGACCCCAACCCTAGGACAAAAAAAGAGCTCCATCAGTGGGCGACAACCACAAAGTAGCTGCCGCCAAAACCCCACCCCAAAACCAACGGCAACACTCTCTTACACACTCACAAGAGAGAACGGTCGTTCCCCTCTTCTTCAACCTTAAGCACACCCTAGAGATGACCCTTCTCTTTCAACAACAAATCATAGCCGCCAGAAAGCTGCTTCTGCCGCCGCCTCGCCGGACCTCCCACCAGCGACACCCCTTCCTCTTTCACCTCCCATCAGCCACCTCAAACACAAGAGAAGAAGAGCAACCAACCACCACCGTCAGCCACCTTCACCAAACTCGCCAGAAAAATCAAACACTGCCACCCTCACTCATCTCCAAACTGCCATTCCCTCCTCTTTTCCCCACCAGAACTGAGTGAAAACATGCTCCAATTGTCTCCTCTTTCATTTCTATATAAACGATGTTTTAATCAGATTTGGGTGTTGTTCGCTTGGCTGCCGAGTTCAACTATGTTTCTATTTGGGTTTTATCAGTAAAGTAATTAAGTATTTTCTTTGGTTCTAATTTGATCTGTTTGGTTATTGGGAGGGGTCTTTCTATTTGGTATTCAATTGGTTCGTGTCAACCATGAACAGTACCTAAGATTAAATCTCTAATGAGTTCCTCCGCAGTGAAACGGGAAAGTGAGGTTCGATGTTCAATGTCAGTCGCCGATTCGAGTTCGCGTCCGCGGTCCATCATATTTTTGAGTTCAAAACAGTGAAACAATTCATTTTCCGGCTATATTGAGGTCCAACTCTTTCATCCTCTATTCGTTTTATTCAAACTTAATGTTAAATGTTTATTTGGTGTCGTTGTTTGTGTAACTGTTCTCCATGGTTTTGAATTTGCTCGCTTAGCTATCTGCTCGTGTTTACTCGAATTGGTTATAGTCGAACATGATTTTATCATAGTATAGAAATCGGGTTGCTATTCATCAACTGAACTACATCAAATTAGACTAAAGGGGTTCGGGTGCTAAAATTTATGAAATTGAGCATTTAACTGTTTATTACTTTGTTACTTGCTTATATTCGCTAGGAGCATGCTTAGGTCGTTTACTCGGGTACGCAAACTTTAGGATTTTCCTTTTCTTTTCTTTTATATGAGGCGAGAGGTCACCCCCTTCAGTTAAATTTGTCCGGGAAATGCCCCGAAGGATTTGTAGATATTTTATTCTGGGGAATGCCTCGAAGAACTTTGTAAATATTTTGGAGGCCTTGACGAGCATTAGGGAGGCGCATATAGATTTGTAGTGTTTTATTTTTATTTTATTTTCCTTTATTAGGTGGGGACGACCTCGAGCCTCTTGTGTTTATTTTTCTTTTCTGTGTTAATTTTTACTTCGATTTGAATATTTTAAAAGCCAACTAGATCGAGTATATAACCGTGACTTTCACGGAACTTGGGGAGTGCCTAACACCTTCTCCCCGAGTCAAATGAACCCCCTTACCCGAATCTCCGGTGCAGGCTTAGTTTTGGAGTCCAAAGTGTTTTAAAAGGAAAAATTATTACTTAAAACGGTGACCTAGCACACCGAAATCAATGTCAGGTGGCGACTCTGAAAATCCTTTTGAACACAATTCTTTGTCACTTTCAAATTTTGAAAACCCTTTTGATCTTTACAAATCACTTTATTTATTGTTAAGAGGGTTAGTGAGGTGAATAAAAAGGGTGTGACAATATTGTATAAACAATGGCACGACATCACCCTCCGTACTTTACACTCTTCCTTACCAAGCATATATATATATATAAATGATAAACAAGGCAGGAAGCATAAATAACATCAAGGAGAGTGCTTAAACGGATATTTCAAATACATTCAAAATCTCAACTTTCCAAGTCAACAATGGTTCAACAACCCTCAAGAACCGTATTATTCAAATACTTCCATGAATCTCATAAATGATCCACAACACAAGTATAGAGTCTAGCATCTCAAGAATATCGGTTGTAGTAATGTTGTAATGATTTCGCATAGAGATGACCGAATTAGACACATCAATTTATTCTTACAATTTTCATCAAGTTTGATCAAGTTATAACAAACTAAGTCTTGATATCTATCATCTAATACTATGTCCTTAGTATATAAGAGTCAAGTAAGGCATTAAACCGAATGTCACGAAATTCTACAAACACAAATATAACATAATCTAACCCCGAGCATGATTAACCCTGACAAATACGTATATACTCGTCATCGCATATATATATCACCCCCGCATGTAGCAAACAATGACAAATAGGAGGAAAAATTCCCTCAACAAAGCTAGGCAAAACACTTACCTCGATTCAGCTAACCCAACACTCAACTTAGCCTTTTCCTCTACAAATTCACCTCCGCTCGACTCAATCCAATGATTTGGTATGAAAATTGTCACGACCCTAAACCTAGACCCGGTTGTGATGGGCCTCTCATGAAGACAAGGTCAGCCGACACAACACCCAATTCATTTTAAACAACTAAAATAACACAATTTAAGTCATTAACCTGCTAATAATCCCAAAATAAAAGTGAACTAGTACAATTTTCGAAAAACCAACACAACCCGACATCGGGGTGTCACCAGTCATGAGCATCTAAACATGTATCTAAGAGTTTGAAAGAGTTTATACAGTCTATTACAGAACTAGAACAGAAAATAAGATAAGAGGGAGAAATACTGGGCTGTGAATGCCGAGCAACTACATAGTGGACTCTGAATGGCCTGCTGGGAGCAATCAACCCTCACTGGCGAGACCTAAAGCTCCTGAATCTTCACACAGGGTGCAAGGAGCAAAGTGAGTACTCCAACTCAGTGAGTAATAACAATAAATGAAGACTGAGCGATAAGAAATCACGTAAAACACAACAACATGCTATAAAGAGGCAGAGTAAAACCAATAAAATGCAATAAAATAGTGAAATCTTATAAAAACAGCTTAGTTCAATATAAGCTTCTTTAAAATACCTTTTTAACCGTTAAACAAGTAAATAAGAAGCAGTGAGAAAAGATAAACACATAAAATCAGTCCCTTAGGCACAATATCAACAGAATCAACCCCTCGGGCAATAACATGGAACAACACCAGCCCCTCCGGCTATATCTCATATCATAATGGGTACTCGCTCTCACTGGGGGTGTACATACTTCGGGAGGGGCCCCTTACGGCCCAAACACAATATCAAGCCATCTCGTGGCATAATCAATAGGCTCTCGGCCTCATATCAAGCCACCTTGTGGCGTACAACTCAGGCCCTCGGCCTCATAATCATAATTAGTACAACATTATTGCGGTGTGCAGCCCGATCCCATAATAATCCTCACAACACAGGCCCACGGACCTACTCAGTCAAAAATCTCTAAAAGCCACTCGGGCACAGTAAAATATGATGCTCAGCCCAAAATATCATTTAAAGTATTAAAACAGAGTAAACGTGGTTGAGTTATGAAAATAGTATAATGTAGCATGACTGAGTACATATATAAAATCAAAAATAGTGAGAAAATAGCAGTAAAAATCCCCTAAGGGTCCAAATAATTAGCACGAGGCCCAAATATGGCATTCAGCCCAAAACAAGATGATAACAAACAGTTTTCAATCAAATACACGGTAAAACAGTCATTCGGGATGGACGTAAGTCACAATCCCCAATGGTGCACGACCCCACGCTCATCATCTAGCGTGTGCGTCACCTTAATATAGCACAACAATGTGAAATCTGGGGTTTTATACCCTCAGGACAACATTTACAATTATTACTCACCTCTATCCGGTTCAAACTCTAGCTTGCGACGCCTTTGCCTCTCAAATCGGCCTCCGGATGCTCCAAATCTAAACCAAAATCAGTGCAAAACCATCAAAATATGCTAAGGGAACAAAGCCCACTCGAAAGAAATCAAATTACAACACAAATCCCGAAATTGGCCAAATCCGACCCTTGGGCCCACATCTCGGATCCCGATAAAAATTACATCAATAGAATCCTTATCACTCCCCAAGTTCATTCATATCAAAATCACCAAAATCCAACCAAAAATGATTCCTCAAATCCCTAATTTTAGGTCTCCAATTATAAGCCCTAGTTCTTCAATATTTAGGCTTAAATTAAACAATTCTCATGATAAATTAGGTAGAAATCACATTAGGATTGAGTATTAAGTCCATGAATATTACCTCCAAGTGTTCCCCTTTGATTCCCTCTTCAATCCTCTTCAAAAAGCTTCAAAATTGCCCAAAAATGGAGGAACCTAGGTTAAAAATGGCGGAAATGAGCTTTAAAAACATTCTGCCCAGACATTTCAATCCTTCTTCGCCAACGCGGTCAAAGCCTTGCATTCGCGAAGCACAACCTGACGTTGACCACATTTTCCTTCTTTGGGAACGCGTCTCCCCTCTCGCGAATGCGAAGGCTCAGCTCCACAACCCATCGCGAACGCGACTCATCTCTCGTGAACATGTAGCTCAATGACCCCAGCCCTTCGCGAATGCAGGACCTCCTCGCGAAGGCGAAGGCCAAATCTTCAGCCTCACATGCCAACCCTTCGCGAACGCGAGGGCCCACTCGCGAACGCGAAGACCAACTGGTCTGCAACACATACAGTAGTTTTCTGCAATTTTCTACAACTAGAAATGATCCGTTTAACCACCCAAAACTCACCCGAGGCTCTCGAGACCTCAACCAAACATGCCAACATATCCCATAACATCATTCAAACTTGTTCCAATCTTCGAAATGCTTGAAACGTCAAAACACCAAATTTGCATTGGATTCAAGCCTAAGAATTCCAAAGTCTTCTAAATTTTGCTTTCGATCAAAAAGTCTACTAAACCACGTCCAAATGACCTGAAATTTTGCACACACATCCCAAATGACACAACTGTCACGACCCAAAAACCGACCCGGTCGTGATGGCACCTATTGTGAAAATAGGTCAGCCGACACAACTCCTGAATCAACCATTTTCCAATAAAAGTTGTTTTTATACCATTTATAAACAATAATTCTCATAATGAAATTTTTAAAAAAGTGCGGAATTATTACACAAGCCCGACATCGGGGTGTCACTTGTCTTGAGCATCTACCAAGGTTTGAATGCAACAAGAGTCTAAAAATGTACTAAATACAGTAATGAAAATGAGGGGAAGGAAAGCAATGCTGCGAACGTCGTGCAGCCACCTTGCTAACTCCGATGACTCCGCCCTTGAGCAATCAACACCCGCTACCGGGTTCCGAAATACCTGAATCTGCACACGAGGTGCAGGGAGTAATGTGAGTACTCCAACCCAGTAAGTAATAAGAGTAAATAAAGACTGAGCAGTAGGAAACAATGAATCCACATTTATGATAAACTCAATAAGCACAACAAGCTTTCAAATCAGAATACGAGTCAATCGTCTCATTAAAAATCCAGCTTTTGGTAAAAAATTATTTGAAAATGCTTTCCAACAGTTTTAGTAGGGGTTCAATACCATTAATAATAAAATAGATAAAAACGATAATCGGCCCCTCGGGCAAAACATAGTTCGTATACAGCCCCTCGGGCAAAACAAGAATCATAAACACCTCATAACATAAAATTCTTAGTGGAAATAACAAAGCCAAATCAGTGATCAAATTCTGAACATCTCGTAAAAACACCAGCTTAAATAAAAGTTGTTTAAAAGCATTTGTTCAACATTTTCAATAGAGGCTCAGTATAAAGAGGAGTGGAAAACAGCAATTACATAAAAACAAGCTCCTCGGGCAAAACATCACTCACATATGTATACAGCCCCTCGGGCAAGCCTCTCAGTCACTCGAGACTCAACTCTCATCAATCAGTGCTCACACTCAGCACTCACACTCACTAAGTACCATATAATAACCGTTGCGGCGTGAAGCCCGATCCATATATATAGTCGACTGCACTCACTAGGGGTGAGCATACTCCGAAGGGGCTCCTACATCCCAAGCGCTATATCGCTACGGCGTGCAATCCGATCCAACATATCGTTGCGTCGTGCATCCCGATCCATGTACATATATATACATATATATATATATATATATATATATATATATATATATATATATGTATATGTTGCGGCGTGCAGCCTGATCCATAAATATATAATCCTCATAACCAGGCCCCCGGCCTCTCTCAGTCATTAACCTCACCATCAGAACCTCGGTCTATATCGAGCATTAACCTCACAATCAGACCCTTGGTCTATCTCAATCAATACCCTTACAATTAGACTATCGGTCAATCTCACTCATTGTAAGCACGTGATTTTTGCTTCACGAGCAATCACTCCAAAAGGAAAACAAAAAATAAAAATAGTGACGGATGATTTCGCTGTACAATTTTTCGATTTTTTTTTCCGTGACATGTGTTATTAGTCATTTGTGGGTCTGTCCATTTTGAATCTAGTCATTATCAAACAAAAATACAAAAATATGTGTCAGTAAAAGAAAATTCAAAAAAAATATATATATAGGTGTGCATCGTTCGTTCTAGGCTTTTAAGTTAACTTGAATATTTGGTGATAATTGTGTTAAAATGTTCCATTGTTGTTTAGTTTTAATTTCATTATTTTATTGTCTATTATTTTATTTTTTGTTTTAAAAGAAAAATGAAACTAGAAAAACAAAAAGGGAAGAAAATCGGTTGGGCCCAAAATAAATGAAACAAAAACAGGCCCAAACCAGCACTCAACCCGGTCCAAACCAGGCCTGCCCTGACCACCTCCCGAAACGACGCCGCATCATGCGTCTGATCTGGGCCGTTCAAACTCTCGATCCAACGGCTCAGGACCTCTATCAGTAACCCGTTTCAAAACCCGACCCAGGAACCAATCCGATCCAACCCCTCACTTAAACCAAACGACCCCGTTTAACTACCAAACGACCCCGTCTCATTTCTCAGCATCAGATCCAAGCCGTTGAGATCATCTGATCTAACGGCTCAGATCCAATCAGCCTCCCCATATATAAACTCAACCCTTCACCCCACGCCCCCTATCCGAACCCCACCCCTCACTCGTCTCCTTCCCCGAGCTGAAACCCCAAACCCTAGCAAGCCGCCCTAGCTTCCCCTCCACCAAAACCCGGCGGCACGAACGCCGGTGACCACCCCCTTCACACCCCTAAAGCATCCAACCACCCTGAACACGAATCCACTAACCACGAACCTCGAATCACCTCCTATCGTCTCGAATCTGGATTTGAAGATTCGAGACAAAACTCGATCTATGCCAAACCACCCCATCTTCATACCAGACACTCCCCTGACCTTCCTCGTGACCAAACCAAGCTTGGTTTGGTCCGAATCTACCCACAACTCCCTAAAAATCAGATCTGGAAATCCAGACCTTAGAACACATGCACCTGGGGAATCTGGCCGGCCTTGACAAGGGTTTGAGGTCTAATAGACCTTAATCAAGGTGTTCTCATGTGAGAACACCCTGATTAAAGTTTGTTCGGCTTCAAGAGTTCGAAGTTGAGTCAAGATTTGGGTCATTTTGATTTCAAACTCTTTTTGGTAAGTTTTCCTTTCTTTTGTTTTATTTCTAATTAAGTTGTCAGCATATTTCTTTGTGTTTGTTTGTTATTTTGTTATTTTTCATTCGGATTTCTTCCATCTCTGTTAAAGGCCTTTTTATTTGGCCAATTGTCTTCTGTTTGTGTTCTGAATATACCCTGTGATATACGTGCTCATCAATTAGATTAGTCGTCAAACGAGTTTAATTCACATAAGTTCCCAGTGTTTGAACAAATTTGTCTGAGGTCATTCGGGACTCTATACGTGTTGTTTATATGAACGATTGATTGTTATGTGTTACGATTAATATAGTCGAGTCGATATATGTCGTCAATTAGTTTCAATCGTTAATGGTAACAACTTGATTCGTATTGCTTATTTCTGCTGTGATCGTATTTGAGTCCCATTAGGAACTGAATTGTATTGCCTATTGATTTTGTTCAAATCGAATTAAAGAACATCTAGGGGAAAGGTTATAATGGCAGATTCAGACTTTGATTTTAAAACACGATGCCATTTGGTTTAGACCGTGGGCAGCATGTGTATGGTTAGCTTTAAGGAATTAAAATAATTGGACAGCATGTGCTGTCAGATTATATTCCTACTGCCCATACTTTGGTTAAATAAACAAGTGATCAGTACACTTTAACAACCAAAAAGAGAGAGGGGCTGTCAGGGATTTCATGGGAGCTTGGTTATTTAAAACAAGTGAGTGGAAAAACAACAGGGGGGCAATTTTGAGTTGTAAAACAGACTGTAAAGTGTTAAGGTTAGGCTATAAAAGAGGAGACCTTCCATTAGAAAAGAGGTTGATTTTTTTGAGTCTTGAGAGATTCTGTGAGTAAGAAAACTGAAAAAGAAAAACATGAATAAATTTCAAAACATTGTGAATGAGTATTGTCTAGAAGAAACTGTGTAAGAGTCCAGTTTGATCAGGTTGTCTTCGTGGTTTTTGCTTTTCTGTCGTTTGCCAAGCTTTCTCGTGGTCATTGGATTTCTGTTGTTGTTACATTCAACATTCTGGGCTGTTATTTCCTACTCTGTTTTTCTGGGATTGTTTATTTGTTGCTCGACTCCTTGCTAAGCTTCATCATTGTTGGCTGGTCGTTGTTGCTGTGTTGTTGCTGTGAATCTGCTGTGCTGTTGTTTGCTGTGTACTATTCAGCTGATCCTTTTCCTTCTTCTTTTGTTCCTCTATACCAGGTACACAACTAATACTGTCCATGTAATTTGAAAGTCGAGCATGAATACAAAAGGGAAGATTTGAAGACATCTATGTCCACATGTAGTTGCTATATAGATGATTATGTAGTGTGTAATGGTTTACAATCTTGTTTGGGTATTGGAGTTGGTCCTTTCATATAGTGAATACAAAAAATGTAGTATGGTTTAATATCATATGTTGGTTAGGTTAACAGACAAAAGGATTGGCAGTATACTAGGCTATGTCTTGGAAATTAGTTGTGTTTTGTAATTAGCATTCTCTTTTAATGCATGTCAAAGAATAAAACTATCCGCCTTAGTTAATTTTCATTCTCTTTTGATAAACTGCCTCGTTATAATTATCAAGCCACACCCTTATAACAATTAGCACAAGTCCGCGCCCCTCAACCTTATGAAGGTCGAGCCCAGGTCAAAACAGACCAAACAGACCCGCCTCGGATAAACAGTGGCCCAGGTCTGGCCCATCCCGCATGAGCTGGATTTGGGCCCATAATGTTCGATCAGCTGTCCGTATGCATGGTCATGTTTCCTTATTCTGTAAAAGCATTTCGGATCCTGCTGTAAATAATCTGCAAGCATGTAAATAATTAAGAGATTTTCTTTTATTTTAGAGACGAACTTAATAGGAAATATAGTCATTATAGGTTTATCCTTTAAAATAAAAATGAGACGAGCCTCGACAAACAAAAATGTAGAAGCTGCGGGGCCCTCTAAATGTATATATTAAATACTTAGATTCCGGGACGGGCCGTTTAGCAAATTTCACGGCCCTTCCTAAAATAATAACACGATAGTCTCTTTAGGTGCGTGTTTAATAATCTACTTTCTTAAAACTTGGGGTGTGCATTTCATGCGACCCAGATCCAAATCCCAAAACATCAAATAAAATATGTTCCAGATTGTGGGTGCATTTCATGTGACGCAGTCCAAGGACATGTTTTAAGCGATGTTCACATCCTTTTGAAATAATAACAATAAAGCGGTAAAAAGTTAAAATTGGCACATTGGTTCATAATGGTATTTAAAATCAGATAAATAAGCCGAATATGACAGTTGAGCGACCGTGCTAGAACCACGGAACTCGGGAATGCCTAACACCTTCTCCCGGGTTAACAGAATTCCTTATCCGGATTTCTGGTGCGCAGACTTGTAATATGGAGTCATTCTTTTCCTCGATTCGGGATTAAAATTGGTGACTTGGGACACCCTAAATCTCCCAAGTGGCGACTCTGAAATTAATAAACCAATCCCATTTCGATTGTCCTTTAATTGGAAAAACTCCCTTGCACCCTCTCTGGTGCGAAAAAAGGAGGTGTGACCGCTCTGGCGACTCTGCTGGGGACAGTAACCCAGAACCACTGGTTCAGGGTTAGAAATTCGAGCTTAGATAAATTGTTATATTTGGCTTTATCTGATTTTTACATGTTTTGAGCCTAATGTGCTAAATGTTGCTTTTACTGCTTTGATATTATGTGAACTGTATATAAATTGTGCCGAAACCTATACTTTCTGAGTCTTCTAAATCATGAAGAAGGGCATACTTCGTATGACTTCTTTTCTGTATAGTGTCAAATCCCAATTTAGAACGAGGTTCGGATAAGTTGCTAAGCCGGTGAAGCTTCTGTATTCCCGGTACGCTGCCCCCCCTCGGCTCGAGCTGTCCGCTCGGGTAAGCCAGGTCTAGAACAAACACCCAGGTTCTGAACCTAGTATAACAAAGCCACATGCCGGATCCCTAGTAGGAACGTTTATTTGCATCATGTGCATTTGACTTAGGGGACTCAACACAGGGGTTGGGTCCGTCTAGGAATAGCAACCTGAAATAGAAAAGGCCATCCTGATGCATCCTACTCACTGCTTGTGCATTTATTTGCTTCAAACATGCATGATGACCGGTTTTGAATGTTAGGAAATTTTTACAAAAAAAATATATATATAAAAAAAAATAGAAATAAATAAACCAGTTAGTTTATCACCCGAACTACGTCGGTTTGATTCTCACCGGATGTGAGATACGTAGGCAACCCTCATCGGGTCCAACTCTTTTTCCATTTTTACCAAAAATGATATACCATAAAGCATATATGTATATATGTATACACATGTATATAAATAAATTTTTTTGTTTTTGTCCAAAGATTTTTGGTTAGAGTCAAAATAAAGGGTTTTGTTTTCACCTAAAAGGTCACCCTAATAAATGTGCAGGATGAACACAGAGCAAAATGAACCATTCTCAGCCCTCAGCGAGGTCCCTCTACAACTCCACATGTGGTGGAATGACTTGGAAGCCGATAGCAAAGGGGTAATAGGAAGAATATTGGGAGGTTTTGTAAATTTGTTGGGTGTTGAGCCGAGGACAGATATTCTTGAAGCTCTAATACCATTTTGGGACCCCACCTGCAATGTATTCCGTTTTGTTGACTTTGAACTTTCACCGACACTTGAGGAAGTTGCCGGATATGCGGGACTGAATGAGAAGTTAAGAGGGCAATATTTGCTTTCGCCAAGGCCAGTGTCCCCGCATGCGTTTCTGGATCTACTAAGCATTAGTCGGAAGGTACAACATGACGATTTATCGAGAGGGTGTTGTGATCTCCATTTCTTGTATCAGCGGTACGGGACCCCGCAGGGTTTCGAGGAACCGAACCTTGGGCTAACTCACGGCGGGAACAGAAACAAATGGGAAGCAAGACGTACTTTGGCTTTTATCACAGCATTCTTGGGAGTCATGGTCTGCCCAAGGAAGGACAAAAAGATAGAGATAGGTCTGGTAGGGATGGCCGACGTGGCAATCAAAAGAACCAATAGTACTGTGGTTCCTTTGATTTTGTCCGAAATCTACCGGGCTCTAACTATATGCCGAGAAGGAGGTACGTTCTTCCAAGGTTGCAACCTGTTACTTCAGCTATGGATGCAGGAACACCTCCATCACCGAGTAGGATACATGAACCACGGGTTGACCGAGAGGAATTGTATCAGCGGATTCAAGAAGCGCATGACAGGCGCCAGATTTCCTGAAGGTGTCGAAGAATGGTTTACACGGTTAAGGTCAACAACATCTGACCAAATTGAATGGGCATTTGGTTGGTTGACTGATACTGAGGTTATCTACATGTCGGCTGAAGAATGTCATGTTCTCTTAATGGGGCTTCGCAGCATCCAGCCATATGCCCCTCATCGGGTATTACGACAACTGGGCAGGTTTCAAGTAGTCCCTAATGATGAAAATCTGAGCAAGCATGCCTTGGAATTGAGCCCGGGAGTCATATTCCCCGAGGGGAAGATTAGAAAACTGTGGCATGAATGTAGATTCTTGGAGCCCAAAACCATGGTACGAGAGCTAGCTAAAGGTGAGGTAGACCCAAAGTACGGTGCTTGGTTCGAAAGAAGGTTTCAGACTTCGGCAAAGACCTGCTAAAAGGGCCCACGTCCAACACTTCACCAATGATTCACAAGAGCAATGGGGATGGTTAAAAAGGGAGAAAGGTTACCGGGTCGAAATCGGGAAGCTAAAGCAACAAGTTGAAAGGCTTGTATTTGAGAACAATGTGCAAGTCGCCTCGGAGCAGGCTGAAAGAAACAAGTTAGCCCAAGAAAACCAAACCTTGAAGGCCCGCCTTCGCCAAGCCAGTAAGAGTAACGTTGACCGACAGAAGCGTCGCTCTGATGAAAGATTGATAGCAAGATTGAGAAATCAGGTCGGCCAAAGCCAAGAAGAATTAGAACAATCAAAAGCTTGCATAACAAGGATGAAGGTCAGATGGGCAAAGTACGCAATGGCCCGGAAGCAGCGTTTGCAACAGGTCATAAGTGATTATGAAATGAGCGTCAGAATATTAAGGGAGACAAGCTCCACTCTACATGATTGGATCGTCAAACAAGCACGAGACGCCCAGGCTGACAGAAGACAGTGCTACGATGCAATGGCCTGCATGGAAAGACAAATGGAGTTGTTTCAGGATCGACTTGCCGACGATGCTCAGGCACTGGGGTTGAAAAACCAACAAATCAGGCAGTTGCTCAGTGAAAGAGATGACATCCAAGCAAGGATTGATGAAATAGGGCATTACATCTACATGAAATGCTTGGCATGTGAGCAAACACCTCGGAAGACCCTCCTTGTTTCCATCATTGGCTGCGTCCGCCGGATTATGAACGAGTTGAAGAGCCTGCAAAGAGACCTTTCACCTAGAGCCGCGAAAAGGCCGAGTGATGCCTCGCGGGCCCTTAAATTGGAGAATTAGTTTTGGTCAAGTCCTGTTTATTTGGCTTTGGTTGTTTTTCCATATGTTGTTTTCTTTTCATTAAACCAAGTTTAAAACCGTGGAGTCTGTACTTCTGCTATTTTTATTTTAAGTACTGTGTAATAGCAAATTTTGATAATGAAATTAAGTGACTCCAGAAGAATTACTGTGTGTCTTTGCTTTGAGGCAGAACTACGCCTGGTCTGATTCGCGCGGGGACGTGATACGTAGGCAATCCCCATAAGATTCGACCGCTTTTAATAAATAAAGAAAAGAAAATGTAAATAGAATAAAACGCAGGGTTTCGCAAAATACTTTAAAGAGACAAATGAGCAAACCGGGATGACGCATGTTGTTTGAAGCAAAGCATGTAGAAACGGTTAACTGCCTAGGTGCATTGCATCCTCTATGTGTTATGATCAAATCTGTTAAGCTCTAACACTAACAAAGTTTGTTGTTGTCTGATACCAGACAGTTAGTTGTTAAAGAATTCTGGCAACACATTCATACCAAACCAGATCCAAAGGACCGATAGCATCAAGCATGACTACTTCGGAGAATAGTAATGAGGAAGAAAGGCCGATGAGCCAGTTGCTAAAAGAGGCAATGGAAAAGATTGAAAGGATGGGACTAGAGATGCATGCAATGCAGCTAGCCCTGGCCAAAACACAAAAGAGCCCTGAGACACTGGGACACATGCCGGAATACCCTCACTCTGGCCCTTCCACAAGCCGCCCAAATCCCCTCTATCATCAAGAAAGAAGCCCTCACGATTCCCAAGCTCCACCACCCCATCAACCTCTCCCAACACCCAACATTCCCATTTTTGTGGGACCTACATCAGCCCCTTTGCAGCGAACGACTAGTGAGCCATTGTTTCAGGCTCACGACACCCAATACTATCCCCCCGAGCCTACATTCCACGCACCGGAACCTCAGGCTTACAATCCCCATTTGGAAGTACCGGCAGAGGTTGAGAAGCCGGTTAAGGCCCCTGAACAGGATGAAGTGTTAAGAAAGTTCAAAAGCCTGGAGCAATCCTTCAGAAACTTGCACGGGCTGGGCAATCAAGTCAGCGTGGCATACAAAGATCTGTGCCCTTTCCCAGATGTCCAACTCCCGGCTGGGTTCAAGATGCCCAAGTTTGATTTATATGAAGGGCACGGTGATCCCATGGCACATTTGCGGGGATTCTGTAGCAAAATGAGAGGGGCAGGAGGCAAGGATGAGCTTTTGATAGCTTATTTCGGCCAAAGTCTGAGCGGATCTGCACTGGAATGGTATACCAGGCAGGATTTCAGCAGGTGGTACACGTGGGATGATCTGGCACAGGCTTTTGCAGGTCATTTCCAGTACAATCTAGAGATAGTCCCTGACCGTCTCACGTTATTGAGAACTGGGAAGAAACCCGGGGAAAGTTTTCGCGAGTTCGGGTTCCGCTGGAGAGAACAAGCAGCTAGAGTCGATCCTCCCATGAGAGAGGGAGAGATGGTGGACTATTTTTTGCAGACATTGGATCCAACCTACTTTGGTCACTTGGTGACGACGGTTGGAAAATCTTTCAACGAGGTGGTCAAAATTGGGGTCATGATAGAAGAAGGTTTGAGGTCGGACAAGATCTTGAACTATTCGGCGCTTAAGGCCACAACCCAGGCTATTCAAAGCGGCACGGGAGGTGCGCTGAGAAGAAAGAAAGAAGAGGTTGCCACGATCGAGGCAGGCAGTTGGTCCAGGGCTGGCAGGCCGCACTACAACCAACCCAGGCCTCACAGGTCAAACTACCCATACAACCCACCACAAAATTTCTATCCACCTCGAGAACCACATTGTTCCGTACACCAAGCCCAGGTATACACTCAGCCTCCGGTTCGCCCACAATGGCGCGCACCGGCTCCCCAGAACATATATGCACCACCACAAAACACCTACCCTCCACCAAGGGCATATAGAAATCCTCCAGGGGCAGGTTTCCGGGGAAATCTAGATGCCAGGAATGACAGGTTGCGGAAGCAAAGAACCTTCACCGAACTGGGAGAAACCTACACCGCTGTGTTCCACAAGCTGCGGCAATTGGGTTTGGTTAGTCCTGTCCATACTCGGGAACCAAATCCCCCGCCTCAGAATTTGGATCGTTCAATCAGTTGTGAATACTGTTCAGGGATGCTCGGGCACGATACCGAGAAGTGTTGGAAGTTAAGGCATGCCATACAGGATCTTATTGACACCAATAAGATCGAGGTCCAGACACCGGAGGCCCCTAACATCAACCAAAACCCACTGCCAGCGCACCACGAAGCTCACATGATTGAGTTGGTGTGTGAGGGAGGAGAATTAAGAAAACCCTCACAAACAGTGATGATGATCCAAGCCGCCCCGAAAGAAGTCTTAACCAGTGGAGCAATGAGTATACAGTCGCAGGGAGAAGGCGTCAAGCCGGTAGTGATATTGGGGAAGAGCCCGTCCGTCATAGCAAGCAAACCCGAGCCAAGCAAGTTGGTAATACCAGGGATCCTGCCCACACCGGCAGTCATGTTGAAAGGGGTATGTAGAGAACGGGTGACCATAAAGCCGGTGGTCCAACTGCCGATGATTGACAGCAGGGCTGTGCCCTGGAAATATGAAAAGGCAGTGGTGACGTACCAAGGAAAACAGGTGGAAGAAGTCAGTTGTGAAGCGCAAGGGCTGACTCGATCAGGTCGATGTTTTGCTCCGGTGGAGTTAAGAAAAACCAACCCAGTGGCAACCAAGAAGCCAGTGTCAGAAGAAGAGGCTGAAGAATTCCTGAGGAAGATGAAAGTACAAGACTATTCTGTGGTTGAGCAGCTGAGAAAAACACCTGCCCAGATCTCACTATTGTCATTACTCCTCCATTCCGAGGAACATCGTCGGGCCCTGTTAAAGATATTGAACGAGGCCCATGTACCCAGTGAGATTTCTGTAAACCACCTGGAAACCATTGCCAGCAAGATTTTCGAGGTGAACAGAGTGACATTCTCAGATGATGACCTGCCGGTGGAAGGAACGGAGCACAATAAAGCTTTATACCTAGCTGTCAAATGTGAAGACTCGGTGGTAACCCGAGTATTGGTGGATAAAGGCTCAAGCGCCAATATTTGTCCATTATCCACCCTGGACCAGTTAAAGATTGACCGTGGAAGAATCCGGGAGAATAGCATCTGTGTCCGAGGGTTTGACGGAAACGGAACAGCCACTGTGGGGGATGTTGTACTTGAACTAACCATTGGCCCGGTCCTGTTTACCATGGAATTCCAGGTGTTGGACGCCACGGTATCTTACAACTTGCTGTTAGGACGACCTTGGATTCATGCAGCTAAAGCGGTGCCTTCCACCCTACATCAGACAGTGAAGTTCGAGTGGGAAAGACAAGAGGTCGTGTTGCACGGTGAGGATACAACATGCACCATGAGCGGAACCATTGTGCCTTTCATAGAGACCACTGATGACAAAGGTCCTTGGGTCTACCAGATTTTCAATACAGGGTCGGCCAACAAAATTTCTGAAGGAGAAATCATCCCGCGCCCTAGGGTATCTGCCGCAACAGTCATGATGGTATCAGAAATGCTGGGTAATGGATTTGTGCCGGGAAAAGGCCTGGGAGTTGAACTTCAAGGGATAGTCCAACCTGTCTCCCTTCCTAAGAATCTGGAAACTTTCGGGTTGGGGTTCAAACCAACCGCAGCAGACAGGAAGCAAGCGCGAAAAATGAAGAAGAGGGTCTGGTTTCTGCCTAAACCAGTGCCACGCCTCTCAAGGTCTTTTGTTAAAGCAAGTGCCAAGGGGTCAGCGATCCCAAAGATTCGAGGACCTTTGATCGGTATAAATGAAGACCTGAATCAGAGTTTTGAGAGGCTGTTCGCGGATGTCAGTATGGTGGAAGCTGGAGAAGGTTCCAGCAGAGCAGAGATACAATTTGTGGGGCCTGAGGCCAAGACCAACAATTGGACGGTTACTCCTCTTCCTGTCCGAGGGGAGTCTTGGTAGTAGGCTTTGATTAATGTTTTGTTTGTTTATTTGTTTGATCGGATTATTCAAGGGTGTAATCCAAATTTTACTTTCGTTTTTGTAAAAGTGTGAACCCTTTTATCCCGCAAATTTAATAAAGTTCTCTTCTTTGGTCTCATTTTAATTTTTGTCTTGTTCTTTTTCCTTCTGAACAGTTCTCTTTTTACTGGTTCTAATGACATGGCATGCACAGCGGATCTTTCGACCTAGTCTAATAAATCAATCTGAAACCGACTCAATGATGCAAAAGGTCGTTTGTGACGATGAATCTGAATGTGACGAAGGTGAAGCCTTCGAAGAAATAAACAGAGAACTGTGCCAGTTTGAAGAGAAACCCAAGCCTAACTTAAATGACACCGAGGCGGTGAATCTAGGAGACGCTGATAACGTCCAAGAGACCAAAATTAGCATCCACATTGAGCCGAATGTCAGAGCAGAATTGATCAAAACTCTCAGGGAATTCAAAGACGTTTTTGCCTGGTCATATGATGATATGCCTGGATTAAGCACCAATTTAGTGGTTCACAAATTACCCACTGACCCGGCATACCCTCCGGTCAAGCAAAAACTAAGGAAATTTAAAACAGAAATGAGTGTAAAGATCAAGGAAGAAGTGATTAAGCAGTTACAAGCGAAGGTCATTCGGGTCACTCGATATCCCGAGTGGTTGGCCAATGTGGTACCAGTCCCAAAGAAGGATGGAAAAATCAGGGTGTGCGTTGATTACCGCAACCTCAACAAAGCAAGTCCCAAGGACAATTTTCCGCTGCCCAACATTCATATCTTAATCGACAATTGCGCAGGGCGCGAGATCGGATCCTTTGTGGATTGCTATGCAGGTTATCATCAGATCCTAATGGATGAGGAGGATGCTGAGAAGACAGCGTTTATTACGCCATGGGGAACCTACTGCTATCGGGTAATGCCGTTCGGGTTAAAGAACGCTGGGGCAACATACATGCGAGCAATGACTGCGGTGTTTCATGACATGATACACAAGGAAATTGAGGTGTACGTCGATGATGTGATCATCAAATCTTGGCGTCAGGAGGACCATGTGGCAGACCTAAGGAGATTTTTCCAAAGACTCCGGAGGTATGATATCAAGCTTAACCCGGCCAAATGCGCATTCGGGGTTCCATCAGGAAAGTTGCTAGGATTCATCGTCAGTCGACGGGGGATTGAGTTAGACCCATCCAAAATTGAATCCATCCGAGATTTGCCACCGCCAAGGAACAAAACAGAGGTAATGAGTTTGCTGGGTAGACTCAATTATATCAGCAGGTTCATCGCTCAACTCACAGCAACTTGTGAGCCCATATTTCGGCTGCTGAGAAAGGACGCTGCAGTAGGTTGGACAGCAGAGTGTCAGGAGGCCTTCGACCAAATCAAAGGGTATCTGTCTAATCCACCCGTATTGGTCCCGCCTAAGCCCGGGAAACCCCTAATCCTTTACCTGACGGTCTTGGAAAATTCATTTGGTTGTGTACTGGGGCAACATGATGACACAGGAAGGAAGGAGCAGGCCATCTACTATCTTAGCAAGAAATTCACAGTGCATGAGGTCAAGTACACTCAACTCGAGAAAACGTGCTGCGCCCTAACTTGGGTAGCTCAGAAGTTGAAGCACTACCTGTCTTCATATACTACTTATCTCATATCCCGCTTGGACCCATTGAAGTATATCTTTCAGAAACCTATGCCCACGGGAAGGTTGGCAAAATGGCAAATTCTGCTCACAGAGTTTGATATCATCTATGTGACGAGGACGGCCATGAAAGCCCAGGCGCTGGCAGACCATTTGGCCGAGAATCCCGTTGATGAAAAATACGAGCCCTTAAGAACGTATTTTCCTGACGAAGAGGTGATGCATACGAATGAGTTGGAATTACCCGAGGAACCAGGTTGGAAGCTTTTCTTCGATGGAGCTGCAAACGCAAAAGGGGTTGGAATAGGAGCAGTACTCATTTCTGAAACAGGACGGCATTATCCTGTTACGGCTCAACTACGCTTCTATTGCACCAACAATATGGCCGAATATGAGGCTTGCATTCTGGGTCTGCGCTTGGCTGCTGACATGGATGTCCAAGACGTCTTGGTCTTGGGAGACTCGGACCTCTTGGTACATCAAATTCAGGGTGAATGGGAAACACGAGATCTAAAGCTCATACCATACCGACAATGCTTGCATGATCTGAGCAAGCAATTTCGATCGGTAAAGTTCAAACACATCCCGAGAGTTCACAATGAGGTTGCGGATGCCTTGGCCACCTTGGCATCAATGCTGCACCACCCTGACAAAATGTATGTTGATCCTCTACACATCCAGGTCCGTGATCAGCACGCCTACTGCAATGCCATAGAAGAAGAAGCAGATGGCGAACCCTGGTTTCATGATATCAAGGAATACCTCAGGATGGGGATATATCCAGAACATGCCTCTGGAGACCAAAAAAGAGCCCTCCGGCGGTTGTCGAATGGTTTCTTCCTCAGTGGGGGAATATTGTACAAAAGAACCCCGGATCTGGGATTGTTGAGATGCATAGATGCCGGGCAGGCAACGTCGGTTATGGCAGAAGTACATGCTGGAGTTTGTGGGCCACACATGAGCGGATATGTATTGGCAAGAAAAATCCTTCGAACAGGGTGTTATTGGCTCACCATGGAACACGACTGTATCACTTTCGTGAGGAAATGCCATCAGTGCCAGATACATGGAGACTTGATTCATTCTCCGCCAACAGAGTTACATACGATGTCAGCACCCTGGCCGTTTGTAGCATGGGGCATGGATGTCATTGGGCCCATCGAGCCAGCAGCGTCCAACGGTCATAGGTTCATTCTAGTGACCATTGATTACTTCACCAAATGGGTTGAGGCTAAAACCTTCAAATCAGTAACCAAGAAGGCAGTGGTGGACTTTGTTCACTCCCATATCATCTGCAGATTTGGGATCCCAAAAGTGATCATCACGGACAACGGTGCGAATCTTAATAGCAGCTTGATGAGAGAGGTATGCCAACAATTCAAGATTACACACCGCAATTCCACCCCATATCGTCCTAAGGCGAATGGAGCAGTCGAAGCAGCCAATAAGAATATCAAGAAGATACTGCGAAAAATGGTGGAAGGGTCCAGACAATGGCACGAGAAGTTACCCTTTGCCTTGTTGGGTTACCGCACTACCGTCCGGACTTCCATAGGCACAACTCCTTATTTGTTGGTGTATGGAACTGAGGCCGTGATACCAGCGGAGGTCGAAATTCCGTCCCTCCGAATTGTCGCTGAAGCCGGGATTGATGATGATGAATGGGTCAAGGCTCGATTGGAACAGTTGAGCCTGATAGATGAGAAAAGATTGGCAGCAGTGTGCCATGGTCAGCTGTACCAAAAGAGAATGGCAAGAGCGTATAATAAGAAGGTGCGCCCCAGGAAGTTTGAAGTAGGGCAGCAGGTATTAAAGAAGATCCTCCCACATCAGGTCGAGGCAAAAGGCAAATTCGCCCCAAATTGGCAAGGGCCTTATATCGTGACCAGAATATTGTCCAACGGTGCTTTGTGTTTGACAGATGTCGAAGGTAGATGTGTCGACATGGCTATCAATTCAGATGCAGTCAAGAGATATTATGCGTAATTTCTTTAATTACGGCAATTTTTGGTTTATTTGTTTGTATTTGGCATTTGTTGAATAATGAGATGACGGAGGCAATTCTTTCTTCTATCCAAACACTGTTTAACCCTTGCTTCCCCCTTTTGAGCCTTAAGTTATTCTTTCATACCCCTCTTTTGGAATCACTAATGGGAAAGATATGAAAAAGAAAAGAGAAGAAAAGAAAGGAAAAGAAAAGGGAAAAGAAAAGAAAAGAAAATGAAAAGAAAGAAAAGAAAAATCAAGGAATATAAAACCGTGGGAACTACGTTTGACCTGATTCCTCAAAGAGGATACGTAGGCGCCTCACGGCTCGGTCATAGTATGCATCATAGCAAATATAGGATGCATAATGTACATAGTGTGCATAATAGGCACAATGTGCGTAACGCACATAGCTCAACATAAGCATAAAAGATAAATTCCCCAAGCAAGAAAACTGGGGCAGAGGTTATGTTTTAAGTTCCAACAAAGGTTTGATTCCAAAAGTTGTAGCACATCACCCTTCAAATTGTTTTCATTTTTATATCCTTTCTTCAAACCCACACCAAAACCAACATCAACCTCCAAAGACCTCCCGATCAATGTTCGAGAGATGCCAAGTCCGGCGAATAAGGCCGAGGATAATACACTGATCCCAAGCAAAGAAGAGGATCGTAAGACTAGAAATGAGTTGATGGTCAAGGGAATCTCCAGAAAGGAGGAACGTATCTACAACACCCCGATTTTCCGAAAGAAATAAAATGAGAGAGTCTTATCGGTGAAAACCTTCACAAGGCACCAAGAGGCGATGTAAGATGAGGGATATGAAATGAGAGAGTCTTATTGGTGAAAACCTTCACAGGCACCATAAGGCGCCGGGAGATGAGAGAAACGAGAGAGTCTCATCAGTGAAAACCCCTCGAAGGGCACTATGAGGCGACAAGACAGATCAGCAAAAGCTACAACATCCGAAACGGACACTCCTTTATCATCCCCAGCAAGTCGGACCATCGGGCAAAGCGATTGATACAAATAGACTGGGTCGGGAATCTATGGTGCACGTCATGATCATGGGAACCAGTCGTATCCCCCAGATAAGTTCTTTTGAGTTTCTTCTCCCACCAAAATATTCTTTCAGAAAGATTTTCTCCTTTTTCTAGCTTTTATTTCTTTTCCTAAATGTGTCTTGAAAGGATTTTTCAAAGCTTACTACCAGAAATCGAAGGGGAATTCATCCAATGCAGGATAATACAAACAGTCTTAAAGGCCGGTCCCAGGCAATGCAGGGATTGTGCCCGGAAATTTTGGAAGAAGTAAGCTCCAAAAGGGAGTGGTTTCGGGAGGTAGAAGCAGACTCCCACAGAATATGCTTAAAGAGAAAGCAGAAAAGGGGATAAATTGAAAACCAATCCCCAGCAGGCTAGAGACCCCCAACAGGCAACTTTGCCCGCCAACCAATTATGGGGACAAAGAGCAAGAGAAAGGGAAGAGAGAAAAATGGCTCGCCAGAAAGGCACCCTCTACCACCACGATTAAAACTGACTAAATCCTTTTGTCTATTGCAGGAGAGCAAAGAATTGATGATGGCAGCAAGATGCAACGCCATGGAAGTCACAAAAAACCGGGGCAGAAAATTTTCTCGAAAAACGGGGAAGCAATTTCAATACATTTAAGTTCTAGGTCGCCCACCAGTATAATGCGGGAATACTTTTAAGTTCTAGGTCGCCCACCAGTATAATGCGGGAATACATTTAAGTTCTAGGTCGCCCACCAGTATAATGCGGGAATACATTTTAAGTTCTAGGTCGCCCACCAGTATAATGCGGGAATACATTTAAGTTCTAGGTCGCCCACCAGTATAATGCGGGAATACTTTTAAGTTCTAGGTCGCCCACCAGTATAATGCGGGAATACTTTTAAGTTCTAGGTCGCCCACCAGTATAATGCAGGAATACTTTTTAAGTTCTAGGTCGCCCACCAGTATAATGCGGGAATACATTTAAGTTCTAGGTCGCCCACCAGTATAATGCGGGAATACTTTTAAGTTCTAGGTCGCCCACCAGTATAATGCGGGAATACTTTTAAGTTCTAGGTCGCCCACCAGTATAATGCGGGAATACTTTTTAGTTCTAGGTCGCCCACCAGTATAATGCGGGAATACTTTTAAGTTCTAGGTCGCCCACCAGTATAATGCGGGAATACTTTTAAGTTCTAGGTCGCCCACCAGTATAATGCGGGAACACTTTTAGCTCTAGAGTTTGGAATCAGTAGCCCCACCTGAAGACGGAAGGTTACAACAGAGAGCCCCAAGCAGGAAAAACAATAAAATCCCCAGCGCCAAGAAGCAGAAGTCTGCCAAAGCAAGCGCACATTCAAAAGGAAGGAAGAACGCGTCTCAGAAGAAGCAGTTCGGAAACATTATGGCATGCCCAACATAACAATTCTGATGAAAAACCATACCGCTGAAGAAACCATTGAAAGATTTAAGGAAGAAAGCCATGTTCCCAGCAAATCAAGCAAAGTGATGAGAACTGACATTCAGAAAAGGTGAAGGACCAGCATCATCTCCAAGTTCACAAAATAAAGGCGTCAGAGGAAAGCGTTAGCCGACAAGAAAGCAAGGCAACAAGAACAAGTTGAAGATGGATGAGATTTCAGGATCCTCAGTTTAGCTTAGCTTCTTGTTTTCCTTTTAGAGCAATGTAATAGGGAGATCGGTTGAGCAGTAGCATCCTACAGCAGCATACAACAGCGCACAACAACAGCAAACACTACAGTCACACGGTAGTCCCAGCTACCAAAATTTCCCGAACTGCATTGACCTGATTCCTGTTCAGCCCAGGATATGTAGGAAACCTCTGAAGCGAAGGTTCGGTCAAATCCTTTTCAAAAATGCTTCACACGGAGTATTCGGACAGGCAAAAATCGCTCGCTTTATCTTTGCGCGAAAACCCTTAGTGTCTTCGTGCAAAGAGGGGCAGCTGTAAGCACGTGATTTTTGCTTCACGAGCAATCACTCCAAAAGGAAAACAAAAAATAAAAATAGTGACGGATGATTTCGCTGTACAATTTTTCGATTTTTTTTTCCGTGACATGTGTTATTAGTCATTTGTGGGTCTGTCCATTTTGCATCTAGTCATTATCAAACAAAAATACAAAAATATATGTCAGTAAAAGAAAATTCAAAAAAAATATATACATATGTGTGCATCGTTCGTTCTAGGCTTTTAGTTAACTTACTTGAATATTTGGTGATAATTGTGTTAAAATGTTCCATTGTTGTTTAGTTTTAATTTCATTATTTTATTGTCTATTATTTTATTTTTTGTTTTAAAAGAAAAATGAAACTAGAAAAACAAAAAGGGAAGAAAATCGGTTGGGCCCAAAATAAATGAAACAAAAACAGGCCCAAACCAGCACTCAACCCAGTCCAAACCAGGCCTGCCCTGACCACCTCCCGAAACGACGCCGCATCATGCGTCTGATCTTGGCCGTTCAAACTCTCGATCCAACGGCTCAGGACCTCTATCAGTAACCCGTTTCAAAACCCGACCCAGGAACCAATCCGATCCAACCCCTCACTTAAACCAAACGACCCCGTTTAACTACCAAACGACCCCGTCTCATTTCTCAGCATCAGATCCAAGCCGTTGAGATCATCTGATCTAACGGCTCAGATCCAATCAGCCTCCCCATATATAAACTCAACCCTTCACCCCACGCCCCCTATCCGAACCCCACCCCTCACTCGTCTCCTTCCCCGAGCTGAAACCCCAAACCCTAGCAAGCCGCCCTAGCTTCCCCTCCACCAAAACCCGGCGGCACGAACGCCGGTGACCACCCCCTTCACACCCCTAAAGCATCCAACCACCCTGAACACGAATCCACTAACCACGAACCTCGAATCACCTCCTATCGTCTCGAATCTGGATTTGAAGATTCGAGACAAAACTCGATCTATGCCAAACCACCCCATCTTCATACCAGACACTCCCCTGACCTTCCTCGTGACCAAACCAAGCTTGGTTTGGTCCGAATCTACCCACAACTCCCTAAAAATCAGATCTGGAAATCCAGACCTTAGAACACATGCACCTGGGGAATCTGGCCGGCCTTGACAAGGGTTTGAGGTCTAATAGACCTTAATCAAGGTGTTCTCATGTGAGAACACCCTGATTAAAGTTTGTTCGGCTTCAAGAGTTCGAAGTTGAGTCAGATTTGGGTCATTTTGATTTCAAACTCTTTTTGGTAAGTTTTCCTTTCTTTTGTTTTATTTCTAATTAAGTTGTCAGCATATTTCTTTGTGTTTGTTTGTTATTTTGTTATTTTTCATTCGGATTTCTTCCATCTCTGTTAAAGGCCTTTTTATTTGGCCAATTGTCTTCTGTTTGTGTTCTGAATATACCCTGTGATATACGTGCTCATCAATTAGATTAGTCGTCAAACGAGTTTAATTCACATAAGTTCCCAGTGTTTGAACAAATTTGTCTGAGGTCATTCGGGACTCTATACGTGTTGTTTATATGAACGATTGATTGTTATGTGTTACGATTAATATAGTCGAGTCGATATATGTCGTCAATTAGTTTCAATCGTTAATGGTAACAACTTGATTCGTATTGCTTATTTCTGCTGTGATCGTATTTGAGTCCCATTAGGAACTGAATTGTATTGCCTATTGATTTTGTTCAAATCGAATTAAAGAACATCTAGGGGAAAGGTTATAATGGCAGATTCAGACTTTGATTTTAAAACACGATGCCATTTGGTTTAGACCGTGGGCAGCATGTGTATGGTTAGCTTTAAGGAATTAAAATAATTGGACAGCATGTGCTGTCAGATTATATTCCTACTGCCCATACTTTGGTTAAATAAACAAGTGATCAGTACACTTTAACAACCAAAAAGAGAGAGGGGCTGTCAGGGATTTCATGGGAGCTTGGTTATTTAAAACAAGTGAGTGGAAAAACAACAGGGGGGACAATTTTGAGTTGTAAAACAGACTGTAAAGTGTTAAGGTTAGGCTATAAAAGAGGAGACCTTCCATTAGAAAAGAGGTTGATTTTTTTGAGTCTTGAGAGATTCTGTGAGTAAGAAAACTGAAAAAGAAAAACATGAATAAATTTCAAAACATTGTGAATGAGTATTGTCTAGAAGAAACTGTGTAAGAGTCCAGTTTGATCAGGTTGTCTTCGTGGTTTTTGCTTTTCTGTCGTTTGCCAAGCTTTCTCGTGGTCATTGGATTTCTGTTGTTGTTACATTCAACATTCTGGACTGTTATTTCCTACTCTGTTTTTCTGGGATTGTTTATTTGTTGCTCGACTCCTTGCTAAGCTTCATCATTGTTGGCTGGTCGTTGTTGCTGTGTTGTTGCTGTGAATCTGCTGTGCTGTTGTTTGCTGTGTACTATTCAGCTGATCCTTTTCCTTCTTCGTTTGTTCCTCTATACCAGGTACACAACTAATATTGTCCATGTAATTTGAAAGTCGAGCATGAATACAAAAGGGAAGATTTGAAGACATCTATGTCCACATGTAGTTGCTATATAGATGATTATGTAGTGTGTAATGGTTTACAATCTTGTTTGGGTATTGGAGTTGGTCCTTTCATATAGTGAATACAAAAAATGTAGTATGGTTTAATATCATATGTTGGTTAGGTTAACAGACAAAAGGATTGGCAGTATACTAGGCTATGTCTTGGAAATTAGTTGTGTTTTGTAATTAGCATTCTCTTTTAATGCATGTCAAAGAATAAAACTATCCGCCTTAGTTAATTTTCATTCTCTTTTGATAAACTGCCTCGTTATAATTATCAAGCCACACCCTTATAACAATTAGCACAAGTCCGCGCCCCTCAACCTTATGAAGGTCGAGCCCAGGTCAAAACAGACCAAACAGACCCGCCTCGGATAAACAGTGGCCCAGGTCTGGCCCATCCCGCATGAGCTGGATTTGGGCCCATAATGTTCGATCAGCTGTCCGTATGCATGGTCATGTTTCCTTATTCTGTAAAAGCATTTCGGATCCTGCTGTAAATAATCTGCAAGCATGTAAATAATTAAGAGATTTTCTTTTATTTTAGAGACGAACTTAATAGGAAATATAGTCATTATAGGTTTATCCTTTAAAATAAAAATGAGACGAGCCTCGACAAACAAAAATGTAGAAGCTGCGGGGCCCTCTAAATGTATATATTAAATACTTAGATTCCGGGACGGGCCGTTTAGCAAATTTCACGGCCCTTCCTAAAATAATAACACGATAGTCTCTTTAGGTGCGTGTTTAATAATCTACTTTCTTAAAACTTGGGGTGTGCATTTCATGCGACCCAGATCCAAATCCCAAAACATCAAATAAAATATGTTCCAGATTGTGGGTGCATTTCATGTGACGCAGTCCAAGGACATGTTTTAAGCGATGTTCACATCCTTTTGAAATAATAACAATAAAGCGGTAAAAAGTTAAAATTGGCACATTGGTTCATAATGGTATTTAAAATCAGATAAATAAGCCGAATATGACAGTTGAGCGACCGTGCTAGAACCACGGAACTCGGGAATGCCTAACACCTTCTCCCGGGTTAACAGAATTCCTTATCCGGATTTCTGGTGCGCAGATTGTAATATGGAGTCATTCTTTTCCTCGATTCGGGATTAAAATTGGTGACTTGGGACACCCTAAATCTCCCAAGTGGCGACTCTGAAATTAATAAACCAATCTCATTTCGATTGTCCTTTAATTGGAAAAACTCCCTTGCACCCTCTATGGTGCGAAAAAAGGAGGTGTGACACTCATCAACCTCACAATCACTCGGACCATCAGTAAAACAGGGAACTCAGCCCAATCAACTTTCATATTTTAAGAATTAAAGTGATAAAACCAGGTTTAAACAATAAACAGGTAAATCATGTCTGAGGATATGCTTTCAAAATAAATAGAGTGAGGAAAAATAGTAAAAATTCCCCTAAGGGTCTCAACAGGTCGGCACGAGGCCCCAAACATGGCATACAACCCAAAATATAATATCAATCTCTAAAATACGGAATATCATAAGATTTCAAATCAAATACGCGACTTAGCAGTCGTACAGGACAGACCAAGTCACAATCCCCAATGGTGCACGACTCCATGCTCGTCATCTAGTGTGTGCGTCACCTCAAGTAGCACAAAGATGTGAAATCGGGGTTACAAACCCTCAAGAGAACATTTACAATCATTACTTACCTCGATCCACTCCAAACTCTAGCCCGCAATGCCTTTGCCCTCGCGAATCGACCTCCAAGTCTAGCCACAATCATTACATAACTATTAAAATATGCTAAGGGAACAAAGTCCACTCGAAAATATCTAATTTACATCAAAAATCCCGAAATTGCTCAAACACGAACCCCGGGCCCACGTCTCGGGATCCGATAAAAGTCATATTAATAGAATCCTCATCTTCTCATGAGTCTATACATACCAAGAACATCAAAATTGGACCTCAAATCCCAAATTCTAGGTCTTCAATTATAAGCCCTAGTTCTTCAATACTAGGCTTAAATTCCATGATTAATTAGGTAAAATTCACATAAGAAACGAGTATAAAGTCCATAAATCTTACCTCCAAGTGATTCCCCTTGAATCCCTCTTCAAAAAGATCCTAAAACGACCGAAAATGGTGGAAATAAACCCCAAAATCGCAGAGAAGATGACTATTTAAACATTCTGCCTAGGCCTGAAATCCTTCTTCGCGAACGCGAGGGCCTACTCGCAAACGCGAAGGCCCTTTCTCTGCAGCACAGATCAACAATTTTCTGCAATTCTAAACAACGTGCAATGGTCTGATTGACCACCTGAAACTCACCTGAGGCCCTCGGGACCTCAACCAAACATGCCAACATATCCCATAACCTCATTCAAACTTGTTCCAACCTTTGGAACTCCCAAAACAACATCAAAACACCAAAATCACATTGGATTCAAGCCTAAGAATTCAAGAACTTCCAAATTACGCTTTTGATAAAAAACCCAACCAATCCACATCCGAATTATCTGAAATTTTGTACATACGTCACAAATGACACAACGGAGATACTGCGACTTTCGGAATTCAATTCTGGCCCCTATATCAAAATCTCACCTATCAACCAAAAAACGCCAAAATCTCGATTTCGCCAATTCAAGCCTAAACCTTCCACGGACTTCCAAAATGCATTCCGATCATGCTTCTAAGTCCCAAATCACCTAAAGGAGCTAACCAAATCATAAAAATTCTTATCCGAGATCATATACCAACAAGTCAAATCTTGGTCAATTTTTTTTCAAATTTCAAGCTTCAAATTGAGAACTGTTCTTCCAAATTCATTCTGATTACCCTGAAAACCAAAACCAATGATTTACATAAGTCATAATACGTCACACGGAGCAAGTCATGCTCGAGAACTGACGAGCAAGGTGAAAAAGCTCAAAACGACCGGTCGGGTCGTTACATCCTCCCCACTTAAACATGCGTTCATCCTCGAACGTGCCCAGAGTTGTTCCAAAAGCCAACCAATCACTGAATAACCTTACCATGCACATACCCGAGGGTGATCCCACGTCACCCTATCTCGTATAGGTCCGATAACACAATGTAACTGAAATTTCACAGTCCAACCTAGCCCATGAACCTTAGAACCATTTTTTCACTTTTGAAATCATCCATAAGATCAAAATCTCACATCTATACTCTGACTAAGCCCGAACAAGCTGTAATAGCCCATACCTGCAACCTCGGTGCAATTACATGATATACCATATAACTCAAACGCCTGCAGCGATAACTTCTAATCACAGCAGCTGCACACAACAACTGAATATTGATAGGAAACCTCTTATCAACTACAACCTCAATCCAACACTTTCATACACTACCAATGATAAATGAAACACGCAGTAAGCCTTAACCGTTTTCTCAGATCAACCATTCATGAAGCCATTTCTCCTTTGGCAAAGACCATAGCAAATTTCTACGCCGAACCTCGATGTTATCCTTCCAACATGCTGAAATCAAATTCGTTTGCAGTCATTAAAGATCCCGACGATCTCGTCTAATCCAACACAACTACTCTGGTGACATTGACACATCAATACAGACTAAAGCCACGACTTGTGCAATCCTTCACCAATAAGCCACAATCCGAACTTACTCAAATCATAAAAATGACGCAAAAGAAAGAGTTGTACCGCAAGCTCACTAGTACCACCACAACACAAGGCTGAGAACCCGCCACACATTGTAGAAACAGAACACACGAATCTAACCCGCAGGATCGTACTTCCACATAGCTTCGCTCCAATACGCGACCTCATCCAAACACTGGTCCACATGAGGCACCTTAAGTTACTATGCTCAAAATCGATAATCGTGTGCAATATGATGTCTAAAACCAAAGCAATCATCATAACCACCGCGAGGCAATTACATAACACCACGTAACTCGAAAGTACATAACCGATACGCCATCCACCGAGTAATACCCAGTGCTCTTCCCGCTCGAATTCCACTGAGAGGCCCTAATAACATCGCACCACATGTGCCTATAATCAACAAATCCTGATGGCTCGCAACACGGAAAGGTAACTCATAGATCCCCCTGATTACTAATAGCTCAATAACAACCGAATCAACACATCCCTCACCAATGGCAACTCGAAGTCAACAAAGCCGTCTCGATGCAAAACACATATCTATATAGGTCTACCACTAAACCACACATCAACTCTAGTCATACACAACAGATAAATAATCCTCCGAAGGTTCACAATGACTAAATCATAGCACACACTATCATCTGATTAACTTACCCACATCTTTGCCATCCACAACCACGAGTTAACCTGTATATGACAACTTCTAGTCTTCAGGTTCATAAAGCACACGAATTACCATATCTGATCCCATTCCGCCACTCGCATATATAGCATACCTCTAGTACTCAATCATCTCATGAGAGGTACACCTATAATTCTTCTGAGCCACCAAGCAAACTCGAATATCATCCATCGATCAGACAAGATAGTGCCGCAATACCAATAAAGCATCTGTATCTCAAACACATCGCCCTTTCTGAAATGTTATACCCTCATTAAGCCACACCAATCAGTGATCTCATTTATCTAGTCACATAAACCTGCCCATGATATCTAAGAATTTGTGACCTTCTTTTCAAATCTGAATCGTGTCCTTACACATGCAAATCTCAATCCTACACAACATACCACATAAACCGTACCATCCTAGGATAACCACGACAACTTCATATCCCTTCCAGGCCACAAGAAGGTACGTACTCAATTAGCCAAGAACTTTCCATTGAACCCATCTAGAAGAAAATCACTACACCTCCCATGCTCCTCATGCTAGTAGAAAACGTATACCTCTAAACCGTGGCAGAAAGCCATCAAGAACTCTCCGAATTTTATTTGCACAAAACTAAGCCATCAGGACTGAATCCTTCTAACTCAACCAAGCTACGCAGGCCACTAAAACCCAAGAGCATTGTCGCAAAACACCTGTATAAACTCATTACCTCATAAGCATCCAAAGAACTAATCATATCCTTACCACACCGATCCGGCCTACTACCAAGCTATCCCATCTATCCGAGTTTCCTTCTGATCCACTGACAGCTTGACACTTTTTCTTGCTACAACACCACAATTCCTTAACCCAGACTCACCACACGAGACCCAAGCACAAAACCACATCGTCTAAGACTCATAAGCCGCTGAATACTCTCTCAAATATTCCCAAAAGCACCACATTCAAAATACTTTACTCTGAAGAGACTTCCTGGGAATCTAAATCTGTTACCTTTACCTTCCTGATACTGATACATAGAATCCCATAATTGATATAGAAATGCCACAAATCTTGACATCTTCCAATGAAAACTCAGTTTCTAGCTACTTATACAACTTGAAAATACTCAATTGTTACATGTAAAATCTTGAACACATTAGAACCATTATCGAGAGTCATCCACTCTACTCAAACCGCAATTAGCCCGATCAAAAGAATCGAACAACCTGTGCCTCATTAGCACTTCAGACACTGCAGAATGCAACCTCATCCCAAAACAACCATGCAACTTCCTGCTCTATGCACCGAGCATCCTTTACCAACAACAACTCAAGACATTCCGTGATTCTCACACACCTATGAAGCAAACTACCACCTTTGTCAAAAAAAAATTCCCTTACTCGGGCCATCCTCGGTCTCAATCTCCTAGGCCATAACTGATTCACCAGTATGCCTCAAACTGGAACCAACATAGCACATAACCGTGCAATCAACTAATCAATAGCAGACTCCACCACTTGGCTCGAAGCCATAGATCAAAACACACTCAATAACTCATAGTGCATATACTCTATTGATGCCATAATACCATAGTGAGATTAAACTTAACCCTTCACACATTCGTGAAACACAGACCACCTAGTACTTTAAATCTTATGCAAATCTCGCATTCACTCTCGTAACAGCTGAACCCCACTCTCTTAAGCGACCCAAATTTAAATTGCAACACGTATATTACACTTGTAAATAAGATCTCCTAACACACAACATAAGGATCACACAACCTCAGAACACTCCGCAGGAGATAACCCACCTGCTTTGCCTCTAACTAACATTTCTGTATACCTTCCACCGTCATAAATATTACGCAGTCACTTAGTCTTCCTGAGTCTGAACTCATACCGCAACATGAAATTTACTTCACTCCCAACTAGGAAACATAAAAAGATTCTTCACACACCCATAACTCGGGGTTATACCTTAAATCAAGATGAAAATCAAGTACCTAATAGTTTTTCTATCCTCCGGCAAACCTTTCTCGTCGTTTCCAAAACATATGAATACTCCTCGCACTCATACCATACTCATCACGTAGCTATCCAGTCATTACTCCCCTCAATAGGGACACAATAGAACATATAGATCCAGAAACACGCACTCACAAAATCAACAACTCAGGGCTCGAGCTATAGGCAAAAATTCGGCCTCAAGTCTTCCAGACTGGCCTAACATCAACACACATAGATCACATCACGCCCCTTGATCGAGGAATCACAAGCCATCGATGTGCATCGGATACTGAGCGCTTATGTGCACATACGAACACGTGGAAGGAATTCAAAGAGTTACTTTTCAAGCTGAATTAAGGACGTACGATAAGAATTCAAGAATGTGAAGTTTTTCCTAAAGGTTCTGTAGCCTCCTAAGGATAAGTACAGATGTCTCCGTACCGATCCGTGAGACTCTACTAAACCTGCTCATGACTCATGAGACCTATGTAATCTAGGCTCTGATACCAACTTGTCACGACCCAAAAATCGACCCGGTCTTGATGACGCCTATCGTAAAACTAGGCTAGCCGACACAAATCCTGAATCAACCATTTTCCAATAAAAATTGTTTTTATACCATTTATAAACAATAATTCTCATAATGAAATTTTAAAGAGAAGTGCGGAATAATTACACAAGCCCGACATTGGGGTGTCACTAGTCATGAGCATCTACCAAGGTCTGAATGCAACAAAAGTATAAAAATATACTAAATACAGTAATGAAAATAAGGGGAAGGAAAGCAATGCTGCAAACGTCGTGCAGCCACCTTGCTAACTCCAATGACTTCGCCCCTGAGCAATCAACACCCGCTAATGGATTCTGAAATACCTGAATCTGCACACGAGGTGCAGGGAGTAATGTGAGTACTCCAACCCAGTAAGTAATAAGAGTAAATAAAGACTGAGCAGTAGGAAACGATGAATCTACATTTATGATAAACTCAATAAGCACAACAGGCTTTCAAATCAGAATACGAGTCAATCGTCTCATTAAAAATCCAGCTTTTGGTAAAAAATCATTTGAAAATGCTTTCCAACAGTTTTAGTAGGGGTTCAATACCATTAATAATAAAAGAGATTAAAACCATAATCGGCCCCTCGGGCAAAACATAGTTCGTATACAGCCCCTCGGGCAAAACAGGAATCATAAACACCTCATAACATAAAATTCTTAGTGGATATAACAAAGCCAAATCAGTGATCAAATTCCAAACATCTCGTAAAAACTCTAGCTTAAATGAAAGTTGTTTAAAAGTATTTGTTCAAAATTTTCAATAGAGGCTCAGTATAAAGAGGAGTGGAAAACAGCAATTACATAAAAACAAGCCCATCGGGCAAAGCATCACTCATATATGTATACAGCCCTTCGGGCAAGCCTCTCAGTCACTCGAGACTCAACTCTCATCAATCAGTGCTCACACTCAGCACTCACACTCACTAAGTACCATATAATAACCATTGCGGCGTGCAGCCCAATCCATATATCGCTGCGACGTGCGGCCCGATCCATATATATAATCAATTGCACTCACTGGGGGTAGGCAGACTCCGGAGGGGCTCCTACAGCCCAAGCGCTATATCGTTGCGGCGTGCAACCCGATCCAACATATCGCTGTGGCGTGCAGCCCGATCCATATATATATATATATATATATATATATATATATATATATATATATATATATATATATATATATTGTGTTGCGGCGTGCAGCCCGATCCATAAATATATAATCCTCATAACCAGGCCCTCGGCCTCTCTCAGTCATTAACCTCATCATCAGACCCTCGGTCTATCTCAGTCATTAACCTCACAATCATACCCTCGGTCTATCTCAGTCAATACTCTTATAATTAGACCCTCGGTCTATCTCAGTCATCAACCTCACAATCACTCGGACCATCAGTAAAATAGGGAACTCAGCCCAATCAGCTTTCACAATTTAAGAATTAAAGTGATAAAACCAGGTTTAAACAATAAACAGGTAAATCATATCTGAGGATATGCTTTCAAAACAAATAGAGTGAGGAAAAATAGTACAAATGCCCCTAAGGGTCTCAACAGGTTGGCACGAGGCCCCAAACATAGCATACAACCCAAAAAATATCAATCTCTAAAATACGGAATATCATAAGATTTCAAATCAAATACGCGACTTAACAGTTGTACGGGACGGACCAAGTCACAATCCCCATAGTGCACGACTCCATGCTCGTCATCTAGTGTGTGTGTCACCTCAAGTAGCACAACGATGTGAAATCCGGGGTTTCAAACCCTCAGGACAACATTTACAATCATTACTTACCTCAATCCGGTCCAAACTCTAGCCTGCGATGCCTTTGCCCTAACGAATTGACCTTCGGATGCTCTAAATCTAGCCACAATCAGTACATAACTATTAAAATATGCTAAGGGAACAAAGCCCACTCGAAAATATCTAATTTACATCAAAAATCCCGAAATTGCTCAAACCCGAACCCCGGGCCCACATCTCGGAATGTGATAAAAGTTATATCAATAGAATCCTCATCTTCTCACGAGTCTTTACCTACTAAGAACATCAAAATCTGACCTCAAATGGCCCCTCAAATCCCAAATTCTAGGTCTCCATTCACAAGCCCTAGTTCTTCAATACTAGACTTAAATTCCATGATTAATTAGGTAGAATTCACATAAGAAACGAGTATAAAGTCCATAAATCTTACCTCCAAGTGATTCCCCTTGAATCCGTCTTCAATCCTCTTCAAAAAGCTCCAAAAACGACAAAAAATGATCGAAATAAACCCCAAAATCACGGACAAGACGACTATTTAAACATTCTGCCCAGGCCTGAAATCCTTCTTCGCGAACGCGGTCAAAGCCTCACGTTCGCGAAGCACAAAATAACTTTGACCAGAATTTCCTCTTCGCGATCGCGACCTGCCCATTGCGAACGCGATGCTTCCTCAGACTAAACCTTCGCGATCGCGTTACACCACTCGCGAACGCGATGAGTAAAAATGCCTCAAGTCCAGCTGACCAAATTACTCTATGCGAACGCGGTCCACTCTACACGAACGCGATGACCAAACATCCAGCCCTTCGCGAACGCGTAGCCTTCCTCGCGAACGTGAAGGCTTAACTCCCAGCCTTCATCAACTAACCCTTCGCGAACGGGAGGGCCTACTCGCGAACGCAAAGGCCCTTTCTCTGCAGCACTAATCAACAATTTTCTGCAATTCTAAACAACATGCAATGGTCCGATTGACCACCAGAAACTCACCCGAGGCCCTCGGGACCTCAACCAAATATGCCAATATATCCCATCACCTCATTCAAACTTGTTTCAACCTTCGAAATGCCCAAAACATCATCAAAACACCAAAATCACATCGGATTCAAGCCTAAGAATTTCAAGAACTTCCAAATTACGCTTTTGATCAAAAATCCAACCAAACCACATCTGAATGACCTGAAGTTTTGCACACACGTCACAAATGACACAACGGAGCTACTGCAACTTTTGGAATTCCATTCCGACCCATATATCAAAATCTCACCTATCAACTAGAAAACGCCAAAATCTCAATTTCACCAATTCAAGCCTAAACCTTCCATAGACTTCCAAAATGCATTCCGATCACACTTCTAAGTCCTAAATCACCTAACAGAGCTAACCAAATCATAAAAATTCTAATCCGAGATCATATACCAACGAGTCAAATCTTGGTCAATTTTTTTTCAAATTTCAAGCTTCAAACTAAGAACTGTTCTTCCAAATTCATTCCGATTATCCTGAAAACCAAAACCAACGATTTACATAAGTCATAATACGTCACACGGAGCAAGTCATGCTTGAGAACTGACGAGCAAGGTGCAAAAGCTCAAAACGACCGGTCGGGTCGTTACAATAACAGACCTACTGCAACTTTCGAAATTCCATTCCGACCCTTATATCAAAATCTCACCTATCAACCGGAAAACACCAAAATTTCAATTTTGCCAATTCAAGCTTAAATCTACTCCGAACCTTTAAAACACATTCCGATCACGCTCCTAAGTCCCAAATCACCTCCCGAAGCTATCCGGAGCCCTTTAACATATAAGTCAACATCTGGTTGACTTTTCCAACTTAAGCTTACTCAAAAGAGACTAAGTGTCTCAAACTTTACCAAAACCTCTCCGAACCCGAGCCAACCAACCTGATAACACAAAATACAACTGAACAAGGCAACAAGAAGCAGAAATGGGGAAAACGGAGCGGTAACTCATGAAACGACCGGCCGGGTCGTTACAAAAATCCCTTCACAAAATCCTCTGGACCAATAGAATCTAGCAAACTACCAACCAAACTATTCAATTTAAGCTTTAGGAACTACCCACGATTGCAAAGAATTCAATTTAGGCAATTTTTTGAAAAAGTCAACAAAAGTCAATACCCGGGCCAGCTTGGTCCAAACTCGAAATTCAGACCAAAATCTGATTGCCCATTCACCCACGAGCCCGAATTTATAATTTGTTTTGGAATCTGACATCAATTTGAGGTCTAAATCTCCAATTTATCAAATCCCTAGTTTCTACCCAAAAATCCCCAATTTCACCATGAAAACCTTAGATTTTTAGTTGAATCTTATGAAAAAGTAGTGAAAGATTGAAAGAAATTAGTTTAAGATCACTTACCAACGTTTTGGGGAAGAAAAGTTCTTTGGAAAAATCGCCTCTTATGGTTTAGGTTTTGAAAATTTAGAAAATGAATCAAAAATCCCTTCTAAGTCATCTTTTGTTTAGCTGCAGGTCGCATTTTCCAACAAAACTTCGCATTTGCGAATGAATAGTGTTTTCGCAATTACCATAAATGGTTGGCAATTGTGGATGAACAGTGTTTTCGCAATTGCCATAAAAGGTTCGCAGTTGCGGATGAACAGTGTTTTCGCAATTGCCATAAAAGGTTCGTAATTAGGAATGAACAGTATCGCAGCAGAAACCAGCAAAACCCAAACTTCTCCGAAATGATCCGAACCCACCCCGAAACTCATCCTGAACCTTCCAGACACAAACCATATATGAATTTCAATCATAAAACACGCTACGGACCAGCTCGCGTACTCAAAACACTAAAAAGAGGTCGTCTTAACCCTATATTGACCATGGTCAAACTCCCAAATTTCCAAACTTTACTAGTCTCTCAACCAATGATCCACAAATACACCCAAGCCCCTCATGACTCCAAACTAATAGTGCACACCAGTCTAAAAACATCATACGAACTTGCTCGCGTGATCAAATCGCCAAAATAACACTTACAACTACGAATTGAACACCAAATCAAATAAAATTTTCAAGAAAGCTTTAAAATCTCTATTTTTACCACCGAACGTCCGAATCACATCAAACCGACTCTGTTTACTACCAAATTTCATAGATAAGTCAAAAATATTATATTGGACATGTACCAGCTCTAGAACTAAAATACGAACCCGGTATCAACAATGCTAAATATTCAATCAATTCTTAAAAACATTAGATTTTTCAGACTTTTAATTTTCAATAAAAATTTATAACTCAAGCTAGGGACCTCGGAATTCGATTCCGGGCATACACCCAGATCCCATATTTCAATACAGACCCATCGGGACCATCAAAATACGGGTCCTGATCTATTTACTCAAAACGTTGACCGAAGTCAACTAAAATTAATTTTTTTAGGCAAAAATTCTTGTTTTTATTAGTTTTTTTAGCATATAAGCCTCCCGAGTCAATACCCAGACTGCGCACATAAATCAAGGAAGGCTAGAATGAGGCTATAAAGGCTTTGAAATACAAAGTTTGGTTCTAAATCACCGAGCGAAGTGCAGATACTCAAAACAACCAGTCGGGTCGTTACACAAAAAGACTCTAAACCCTAAAAACGTGATTTTCTTGTGTTATGTATTGTTATTTTTCTTTCGCAAATAAGGTATATTACATAATCAAATAAGGAAAAATCTAATACATAATATTTAGTTGATTTTGAATTCCTAAATATTAGACAAATAATTAAATGATTAATGAAAAATTAAATCACAATTTTGTTCAGTGTGAACTCTATTTTAAATGAGTTAAAAAAGCGAACAATATTTCGCTAAGGGCATTCGTGCTTTTAATATAAATATAGATTTGTACTCAAATAATTTTGTTAAAAAAAGAAAACAAAAATAGGTTTGTTAATTAAGTTTGATTTTTAATTTTCACCATTCAGTTTTAAATTCTGTTAATTTATTGTAAAAGTTTTGAATAGTTAATGTCTCAAGTTACAGGTAAGATTAGATGTTTTGAGGTAAAAACCAATCATTCTTTTTTAGAGGAGACGATCATTGACGTTTGGTTGGAAATTTACTTGAAATTTTATCCACTTTCTTGTTATAAAATAAAAGAAATATAGAACAATCTTTATAAAAATATAAAAATGGGAATAGGAATGTATATGTGGCACCTCTTTTAGGCTTGGAAAGGCATTTATCTTTTTTGTCAATTTTTTACTTTTTTCTCTCATTTATCTACTTCAAACATCTATTTTTTCCTTATGTGTAACCGTTCCAACACTTAAGACATACAATTCGGTTACAACGATTGGATTGGAATTACATAATAGGCTATAATTACACTTGAATTCTCTTGCAATTTTTGTACAAATTTCAGTTACAATTCCATAATCTATTTAATTTTGTTTTCCTATTCAAATTCCACACAAAAATTTTTAGTTATAAAATAAGTTATCATCCTACCGAATCTTCTTTTTACCCTTGACTCATCTTTCTTTTTTGCTCATTTCTCTCTTAAATCCATTACTAACCAAGTTTTTCTTTCAAATTTCTTCTTCGGCCATGGTGACCAGTCATATGTTATTGATTTGTCATTTTCATCTCCCTCTGTTGTCCATTTTAGTTTATAATTCTGCTTTCTTATACCAGATTGGTGTGAATAATAACCTGGATCACTAAAAAGGAAAAAGGTTTTGAAAGTTCTTCAACAATTCATTTTTTCTTTGAGGTTAATAATTTTCTTTATGAAGTTGAAATTTATATTACTGATTTTAGTGCTTTAATTTATTAATTTTGAAGTATTCATTATCTTTGATAGTTGTCTTACTTTTGGGATATACTAGCTTTATAGTATGCGCATTGCGCGTGTACCTATATTAATGAATACATAATTTTTAAATTAAGTAAATATTATCAAACTATGTATTTGACTAATATGAATTATATAATAAAAGTTAAAGAAATATTCTAGAAAATGCTGAATGTTATTCCTATTTCGTAAGCTCAATAAATGAAGAAATCATTTTCGACATAAGTTTTTAGATGTTTTAAGGTGATTTATAAGGAAATATGTGGTCTTATGAAAACTATTGTTATTTTAGTGTCACGACCCGGATTTTTCACCCTCGGGAGTCGTGATGGCGCCTACTAGTGAAAGCTAGGCAAGCCGGCCAGTTGCACAAATTACCTTTTTCCCATTTTAATTCTTTAACAAGTGTGAATCAATAGTTGTAAACAGCGGAAATTTAAAACAAGCAAAAGAAATGATAACCCATTAGAATATGTATCCAATACAACATCTTAAGTCAAATCTACCCAGAACTGGTGTCACGCTTCACAGACTGTCTAGAATTTACTACAAACAAGGGCTAAAAATAAATAATACACTATTTCTGAAATAAGTAAATGAAACAGGATGAAGGGATAGAGGGAGACGTCAGGGCCTGCGGACACCTGCAGGACTACCTCGGAATATCCGACTGGACTGAAGGCAGCCACCCAAGCTAAGGTCTGAATGTTGCTACTCCTGGATCTGCACACAATGCAAAGCGTAGTATCAGCATAGCAGACCCCATGTGCTGGTAAGTGCCTAGCCTAAGCTCGGCAAAGTAGTGACGAGGCTAGGACTAGACTACCAAATAAACCTGTGCAGTTATATCATTTACAGCAGAAAAATAAAACAGAAATACACAAATAAGGATGGGAGGGGGGCATACTGTGGGGGAATATCATCTACCTACAGTAACTCAGGAGAAAAACATAAAGAACAATAAATCAATAACCACTTTTTATCATTCATTGTTGCGGCACGCAACCTGATCCAAATCATGAAACACTGTTGCGGCGTGTAACCCGATCCATATCATTTATCATTGTTGCGGCATGCAATCCGATCCAATTATAATATCGTTGTGGCGTGCAACCCGATCCAAATATAATATTGTTGCGTCGTGCAACCCGATCCAAATATAATATTGTTGCGGCGTGAAACCCGATCCAAATATAATACTGTTGCGGCATGCAACCCGATCCAAGTATAATTCAACATCAATCACAAAAAGAGTCCCGGCAAAGGAACAATAAGGAAACAACACTATCTCGGCAAGGAAACCGACTATATAAGTAAATACGTTCCGGCAAGGGAGTCAGCTATAAACAAACTTATTCCAGCATTTAACTTCACAAAGAAACCTCAACTAGCACCAATACTCAACCATAAGCAACTTCCACGAGAATACTCATAATTCTTGCCCAACACAGAAAGTCAACAACTTAGTCATTCGTAGTACTTATTAAGAACACAATAATTTCAATTTAAGACTCACGGGCATGCTTGACATCAACGTATAGATACTCGTCACCATACCTATATGTCGTACTCAACAAGTAACACATAGCAAATAGGACACAACTTCTAATCCCTCGAGCTAAGGTTAGACCAAACACTTATCTCGCTGCCACGAATACAATTTAAGTCTCAACTATCGCTTTACCTCTTGATTTCACTACCAATTTGCTCGTATCTAGACAAAAGTTACTTAATTACATCAGTAAATGCTAACTGAATCAATTCTTATGAATGAAAATAAGTTTTCTAAAGTTTTCCCCAAAAAGTCAAAAATCGCCCCCGGGCCCACATGGTCAAAACCCGAGGTTCAAACTAAACCCGATTACCCATTTCCCCACGAACCCAAATATATAATTTGTTTTGAAATCGGACCTCAAATCGAGGTCCAAATCCCCAAAATTTGAAAAACCTAGGTTCTACCAAAAACACCTAATTTTTTCCATGAAAACCTTTGATTTTGAGTTGAAATCATGTGAAAAGATGTTAAGGATTGAAGAAAGCGAGTTAGAAATAACTTACAATTGATTTGGAGAAGAAATTTTCTTTGGAAAATCGCCCAAGAGAGTTTATGTTTTGAGAAGATATGAAAAATGGCTGAAAATACGTCTAAGTTGAATTTACAGGTCTCAGATGTCGCAATTGCGACCAGGGTTCGCAATTGCGAACCCCTCAGAAAAAGACTTTCGCATTAGCGACCCAGTCAAATTACTGGTCATCTTCGCATTTGCGATAGACCATTCGTAAATGCGAAATCGCATTTGCGATAGAATAGTCGCATTTGTGACTAAGGTTGCCCAGGTCCATCTTCGCATTTGCGAGGCTTTGTTGCATTTGCAAGCCAGGATTCGCCAGACTTGACCATACCAGCTGAAAAACCTGCACTTCCTAAGTTAAAATTACAGTCTGTGGTATATTCAGAACTCACCCGAGCCCTCGGGGCTCCAAACCTAACATGCACACCAGCCTAAAAACATCATACGGACTTGCTCGTGTATTCAAATCACAATAATAACATCAACATCTATGAATTTAGCATCAAAATCATGAAATCACTTAAGAACATCAAATTGTTTTCTAATTTTCTCAAATAAGGTCCAATTCTCGTCATTTCAAGTCCGTTTCTTACAAAATTTCACAGACTCAACTTAAATCACATATAAGACCTATACCGGGCTCCGAACCAGAATACGGGCTCGATACCATCAAATTTCAAACACATTTCATTTCCAAAACTCATAAATAATTCCAGAAAATAATTTTCTTTAAAAAACTCATTTCTCGGGCTTGGGACCTCAGAATTCGATTCCGGGCATACGGCCAAGTCCCATATTTTCCTACAGACCCTCCGAGTTCGTCAAATCACGGGTCCGGGTCCATTTACCCAAAATGTTGACTGAAGTCAACTTAAATTCATTTTAAAGGCAAAATTCATCATTTTTCACAGATTTTCACATAATGGCTTTTCGGCTACACGCCCGGACTGCACACGCAAATCGAGGTGAGATCGAAAGAGGTTTTTAAGGCCTCGAAACACAGAATTTATATTTAAAATCATCACATTCTCCACCTTTAAAACAACTGTTCGTCCTCGAACGGACATAAGAAGGAAGTACCTGAGTCGGGAAAAAGATGAGGATAACGGCTCTGCATATCGGACTCAGACTCCCAGGTCGATGTCTCAGCAGGCTGACCTATCCACTGAACACGAACAGAAGGAAAACTCTTCGACCTCAACTGACGAACTTGCCGGTCTAAAATAGCTACCACCTCCTCCTCATAGGACAAGTCCTTGTCCAACTGGACAGTGCTGAAATCTAACACGTGGGATGGATCGCCGTGATACTTCCGAAGCATGGACACGTGAATACTGGATGCACGGCTGATAAGCTCAGCGGCAATGCAAGTCTGTAAGCCACCTCTCCCACTCGATCAAGAATCTCAAACGGGCCAATAAACCTAGGGCTAAGCTTGCCCTTCTTCCCAAATCTCATCACACCCTTCATAGGCGACACTCGAAGCAATACCCACTCACCGACCATGAAAGCCAAATCACTAACTTTATGGTCGACATAACTCTTTTGTCTTGACTGAGCTATATGAAGCCTATCCTGAATGATCCTAACCTTGTCCAAGGCATCCTCTACTAGATCCGTACCCAACAATCGAGCCCCCCCCCCCGGCTCAAACCATCCAACCGGCGACCGACACTGCCTACCATACAAAGCCTTATAAGGAGCCATCCGAATACTCGACTGGTAGCTGTTGTTGTAGGCAAACTCTGCTAAAGGCAAAAATTGATCCCATGAGCCTCCAAAGTCAATGACACAAGCTCAGAGCATATCCTCCAAAATCTGAATGGTCCGCTCGGACTGCCCGTCCTTCTTAGGATGAAATGCTGTGCTCAACTCAACCCGTGTGCCCAACTCGCACTGAACTGCTCTCCAGAAATATGAGGTAAAATGCGTATCTCGATCCGAAATGATAGACATGGGCACACCATGAAGACAAACAATCTCCCGGATATAGATCTCAGCTAAACTCTCGGAAGAATAGGAGACTGCCACAGGAATGAAATGTGTTGACTTGGTCAGCCTATCAACAATGACCCACATTGCATCGAACTTCCTCTGAGTTCGTGGGAGTCCAACAATGAAGTCCATAGTGATACACTCCCATTTCCACTCAGGAATCTCAATCTTCTGGAACAAACCACCAGGCCTCTGATGCTCGTGCTTAACCTGCTAACAGTTCAAACACCGAGACACATATGCAACAATGCCCTTCTTCATTCTCCGCCACCAATAATGCTGCTACAAATCCTGATACATCTTAGCGGTGCCCGGATGAATAAAGTACCGGGAACTATGGGCCTCCTCTAAAATCAACTCTCGGAGTCCAACCACCTTAGGCACACAAACTCGACCCTGTAATCTCAGAACTCCATCATCTCCTAAGGTGACCTACTTGGCACTTCTGTGCTGCACCGTGTCTCTAAGGACACACAAATGAGTATCATCCTACTGCCGATCATGGATACGCTCCAATAATGAAGAACGATCAATTGTGCAAGCTAACACACGGTTGGGCTCAGAAACATCCAACCTCATGAACTGATTGGCCAAAGCTTGAACATACAAAGCAAGCGGTCTCTCACCGACCTGAATATAAGCAAGACTGCCCATACTAGCTAACTTCCTACTCAAAGCATCGGCCACCACATTGGCCTTTCCCAGATGATACAAGATGGTGATATCATAGTCCTTTAATAGCTTCAACCACCTTCTCTGCCTCAAATTTAGCACCTTCTGCTTGAACAAATACTGCAGACTCTTGTGATCCATGAACACCTCACACGCCATGCCATACAGATAATGCCTCCAAATCTTCAACGCGTGAACAATGGCTGCTAACTCCAAATCATGAATCGGATAGTTCTTCTCATGAATCTTTAACTGCCGCAAAGCATAGGCAATGACCTTGTCATCTTGCATCAATATTGCACCAAGTCCAATACGAGATGCATCACAATAAACCATATAAAGCCCTGAACTTGTGGGCAAAATCAACACTGGTGCCGTAGTCAAAGCTGTCTTGAGCTTCTGAAAGCTCGCCTCACACTCATCCGACCACCTGAATTGGGCACCCTTCTGGGTCAACCTGGTCATCGGGGCTGCAATAGATGAAAACCCCTCCACAAACTGACTGTGAGCACGTGATTTTTTCCATATATGAATTACTCCCATAAATTCAAAATAAAACAATTTTTTCCATTGTTTGCAGTTTTGTGGATTTTTGTGGCCTTTTATGTTAATTGTTTGCATATTGTCTGGGCATCTTTATTTTATTTAATCAATGAAAAATACAAAAATAGGCTGCATTTTCATTTAGGATTTAACTTTGCATTTTTAAGAATTAATTAGTAATTAAGTTTCTTTACAAAAATGGAAAATCACAAAAAATAGTTTATTTTGCTTTTTAGTTTTAATTTTGATTTTTGGTAATTCTCCCTTAATTTGATATTTAATTTAGTTGTGATAATTATAATTTAGAGTTCAATTAATTTAATGTGGTAGGACAATTTGTTTTAGGAATTAATTTTTGTTTTATTTTTAGTATTAATGTAAAAGAAAAAAAAAAGAAAGAAGAAATGAAAAAGAAAGAATACAAAAGAAGGATTTTTTGGGCCAAGCCTTCTGACTTTTCCACCCCAGCCAAATCAAAATTACCCCTAATACCCGCCCAAGTCCGTGTCTAACCCGGCCCAATATCTAATCCGTTTCCTTAAAACCAAATGGTCCCGTTTTAGTGATCCTTGTTCTGAGCCGTTCGATCTCGATCAGATCAATGGTAGGGAACTAATCCTCTTGAAAATATAAAAGTGTCCGAAACCTCTCACCCCCCCCATCTCACTTGTCTCTCTCAGAACCCCACCCTTTCAGAGACGATGAACCCTAGCCGCCGCCCTAAAAATCCCAAGCCTCCACCGGCGGCGACATGACCCAATTAACCCCAAATCTATACTAGACAACCCCCACATTTCCCTCATCTCATATCACACTTCAGTTTCTTTTGAAACACCCTAGAACTCCTTAAGTTTCAGATCTAAAATAGGTCGAAAGTGTCAAGCCTCTGTTCTTCCAATCTTTCGTTGAATTTTCGGCATGTTTTGAGTCAAAACTAATATTAGTTAATGGCTTTTATCAAAAGTCATTGATTAATGGGAGTTTTGACTCATTCCGAATTTGTCAAATTTTGGTCGATTTGCCTTGACTGGGCAGAGCGCATTCGAGTTCAAGACGCGTCGGAATTGGTATACTCTTCTTCTTGTCTGTGTTTTAAGTGATTTTCAAAGTTTAATCTAGTTCAGTAGGTTAATTTAAGTTAATTGATGAAAAGGGAAATTACTGTTTTCAATTTGTGATTGGTTCTCATTTTTGATTTTGTGTTTGTTCTGCATGGTTTAGACCGTGCATTCATGGGTTGGGCATCTCAAGCCCAAAAGGCATTCATCGGAGAGTGAGATGAGAGAGCTGGTAGGGCAGTTTTTTTTATTGATTTCTTGGTGCCATGTTTGATTTGATTGCATCCTAGGTTGAATTAGGCTTGTTTATTAATTGTTGCCTTAGTTAATTGTGATATCGATTTGTTAGGTGCATTGTTTACAAGTTATTGCTTCTGGATATCTCTTTAAAGTCCATTTTTTCATCTATGGGTTTATTGGTTTAAGTTGTCAATTGGTCTTTCCTTTGGGCTCAAGACTTTATTTGGGGCCTTGGGTTAAATTGACCCAAGTTGGCCTGCTAAACATAAAAAAGGGGATGTTAGGGAGTGTTTTTGGACATTTGGGGTCTCAAGGGAATCATTTTCTGTTGGGGGAAAGTTCTAGAGGATAAGATGAGAGCTGGTTTGTTAAGGGCAGGGGATTTTCAGATATTTTAAAAGGTTAAAAAGGATAGAATGATCAGGAATTAAAGGGGTAAAATGGGAAATGGTCAGCTAGGTTAGAGCTGCCTTAAGGATGCCTATATAAAGACCTCTTTCTTTTCATATGGATCAGCAAGGAACACTCTGAAAAATCTAAAAGTTAAAACAGCTAAGAGAAATTCAGAGATTAGAAATTAAGTGGAGACTCTGAATTTTTAATAAAATAATCCCGTTTCGATTATCACTTTAAGTTGGAAAAAACTCTCTTATATGCCCCTTCCGGAGGTGTAGTAAAAAAGGAGGTGTGACAGCTCTGGCAACTCTGCTGGGGACTAGAACCCAGAATCTCTGGTTCAGGGTTCAGAATTCGAGCTTAGATGAATTGTTATATTTGGCTTTATCTGTTTTCTGATTTTATTACATGTTTGGGTCTAATGTGCTAAATGTTGCTTTTACCGCTTTGATATTATCTGGAACTGTATATAAACTGCCACGAAACCCTTCTCTTCTCATCTTCGGGGATGTGCTCGCTAGTCGAGACTCCCTATTCTGTTAGTGTCATACCTTGAAATAAGAAAGAGGCTCGGACAAGTTACTAAGCCGGATAGCCTTTTGGTTCCCGATACGTAGCCCCCTCCTCGGCTCGAGTCGTCCGCTCAGGTACACAAGTCTAGAACAACTACACAAGTTTTGAACCTAGAATAACTCAGCCTCATGCCGGATCCCTAGTAGGAACATTTGTTTGCATCATGTGCATTTGACTTTGGAGACTCAACACAGGGGTTGGGTCTGTCTAGGACAGGTGTACCCGAAATGAAAAGACCATCCTGATGCATCTTACTGGCTACTTGTGCATTCATTTGCTTCGGATTTGCATGCTGACCGGCTTGTAGGGGAAAAACTTAGGGAAAGTCAATGAGAAAGCTGAGAGAGATAATTTTCTGTTTTGAAAAACCGATGTCCCAAAATATACTGGAACTCTGCTGAAATTTTGAAGAAAAAAATTTGTTATGTTTTGAAAAAAAAAAGAGTTGGTTTTTGTTTTGTCAAAATTGCCTGAACTACGCCAGTTTGATTCTCACCGGATGTGGGATACGTAGGCAACCCCCATCGGGTTCAACTTCCCTTTTTGCAAAAATAGCCCAAAAAGAACCAAAATTGTATTGCCTTTGTGGTAAGTAAGGCGATGTCATTCTTGTCAAAATTAGCCAAATGTCCCTAAAAGGACGCCTGAAGGCTGTTTTTGCAAGAATAGCCACCTTTGGTCTCTTTTTCGAATTTTTGGCCGGTTAGCAAGCACAGCCTTAAAATCTTCTCACCGGAAGTGTTGAAAGGCCGTATTTGCAAAGACGGGTTTTATTTTTGAAATGTTAATTTGAAAAAAAAAATTAACTTTTCTTGAGTCAAATGAGTCATGATTTTGCTTAATCACCTTAATAAATGTGCAGAATGAGCACGAGTCAAAATTTGCCAATAACGGTCATGAACAAAATCCCTTGGGAGCTGCATATGTGGTGGGATGATCTGGGTAAATCAGGGCAAGATATGGTCAATCCATACTTGGGAGGTCTCACCGCGTTATTGAAGATTAGGCCTAGAAGAGACATCATAAAGGCGTTGGTTACATTCTGGGACCCGACCCACAACGTGTTTCATTTCTCAGATTTTGAACTCACCCCAACTTTGGAAGAAATAGCCGGATATATTGGGAACGCCGAGGTTCCTCTAAGACACAAGTATCTGGTCGCTCCAAGAGTCGTCGTTGTGCACAGATTCCTAGATTCCTTGAAGATAAGCAGGGGGTCCACAACCCAGATTTGGCCGTGGGATTTTCCACTCCACAGTTTATATACCAGAGATACGGTCACATAGGAGGATTTAGCAATCCAGAAAACAAAATTTGTAGCAAATGGAACCGTGTCAAATGGGAAGAACATAGGTGTTTTGCTTTTATGGTGGTCTTCTTGGGACTTCTGGTGTTTCCTAGGAAAGATGGAAATATCGATATACGGATAGTTGGGGTCGTCAGCAATTTGCTTACTCAAACCAAAATCACCCTCACACCCATGATAGTAGCTGAAATCTTCCGCGCTCTCACAGCCTACAAAGCCGGAGGAGACTTTTTTGAGGGATACAACTTGTTGCTCTAGATGTGGATGATCGAACATCTATGCCATCGTCCTCAATTCATGAGTTATGGGTCGACAGAGAAAACCTGCATAGAGGAATTTTATACAAGGGTTGATGGGATCAGCTTGCCAGAAGGGGTCACAAAATGGGTATCACAATTCCTTTCCATCACTGCAAACCAAATAGAGTGGACGTTTGGATGACTTCCTGTAGATGAGATCATATACATGCCAGCTATCGGGCCTTATTTCCTCTTGATGGGTCTCAGGAGTATCCAGCCTTATGTCTCATACCGGGTTTTGAGATAGTTGGGGAGATGCCAAATAGTTCCAAAAGATGAAGATCTTAGTGCTCAAGTAGTCGAGATTGGTCCTGATGGTCAGTTTCATGAAGCAGCAGTCCGCCAGATTTGGAGCGAGTGTCAATACTTGACGGCAAATACCTATGTACATGATCGATCCAAAGGTGAAGTTTCGCCAGGGTACCTTGCTTGGTATAAAAGGGAAATTGAGTTTGGGAGGCCGGCCAAAAGACCCCATCTTTAGGAATTTGTCGAGGCATCACAAGAACAGTGGGCTTGGTTGGCCAAGGAGAATAAGTACAGGGCCACAATAGGAAAGCTGGAAAAGAAAGTCAGAGATCTCCAATTCAAGAATGGTTTGCAAGCCGCAGCGGATAAGGGTGAAAAGGAAAATCTAGCCAAAGAAAATGAAGCTCTTCGAGCCTAGATTTTAGAAATGAAAACAGCAGTTGAAAATCCTGCCAGAAGTGAAAAGGATGAAAAGTTTATAAAGAACCTTAGGCAGAAGGTGGATGAGTATGGTTTTGATCTGAACAAAGTTGAGGGTGAACTAGCCAAGGCTCAAACAAAATTGGCTAAGAATGCGGAAGAACAAGCGTGCCTGGTTAAACAGTTAAAGGAGAAATACGACAATGAGGTTGCGGGGTTGGAGAAAAGGGTCATCACCGTTGAGAACAAAATGATCAAGCAAGCGAAAAACTTTAAGGCTGAAAGAGAACACTGTTATACAGCAATGGCACAGTTAGAAAGAGACTTGCAACAACTCCAAGAACAGAATCAAGTAGCCGAACAAACTTTGGAAGCCAGGGCCCAGTAGATTGGGCGTTTGTTGCAAGAAAAGGGTGTCATAAGAGAGAGAGTCAGAAGGATCGCCGACTACATTGCGATGAAGTGCAATAGTTGTGAGGATATGACTAGATCCATGTTCTTTGCCACTGTGATGACCTTTGTCCGTCAGATAATGGAAGATCTCTACTACCTCCAAGGGGATCTAGCGCGTAGGCCCGTGGCGAGACCGAATGATGTCTCGCGGGCCCCAGGAGCAGTTGATGCATTGATGTTTTCGTAATTTTCATAGAAGTCTGTTAGTCTGTTTTCGAGTCTGTATTTTCATCTTTCTATTGAAGTTTGTGAGTTTGTTTCGGAGTCTGTATTTTCATCTTTTCATCAAAGTCCGTTAGTGTCTTTTTGAGTCTGTTAGTTTTTTAAGTCGTTGTAATTAAAACATTTTCTTTTTATGAAAATTTGAAAATCCCAAAATATTTTATTACTTATTTTGCAGTTATTTCTAGAACTACGCAAAGATTTGATTCATGCGGTGTCATGATACGTAGGCAACCTACATAGGGTTCGATCGAATCATTTTTTTTACTGTTAAAAGAAAAGAAAAAAAAGGAAAAAGGGAAAAGGAGAGAAAAAAAGATGAAATTGTAGGATGTGAGAAATGAGAGGAAAAAAAAGAGTGAAATTAGAAAAAGAGGAAGGAAAATGATCAAGCAAGTGCTAGAAAAGCAAAGAAAAGAGAGGATTGAAATGAACAAATTGGGATGATGCCAAGTGACCTTGTGACCCTCGAAGTCATTCTTGAACCGTTAGTTGTTGCTAGGTGCATTGTACGAAATATGATATTTTTAGCTGTTAAATGCCCTAACGCAAACATGATGACTTCATTTTGTTCCTCTTTGTTCTCCTCATTATAGCAGAAGGGTGGTTGGTTTGTAGTTCTTAAGGTAACTCGTCCATACAACACAAGGTCAAAGGGCAAGGTAGCCATGGCTAGCAAAAACTTGGGCACAAGAGTTGTTGACCCGTCAAGGGAGTTTCTGGAGTCAGAATCTGAATTAAAAGAGGAGGTCCAAAGGGTGAAACAACATATGGCAGAAATGTATCAGTCTAGGATCAGGGGGCATCCTCCACCTTCATTCCCTACTAACTACACTGAAAACCCTGCAACTATCCCACCACTATCACAAATCCAGATTCCCACTGCTGCTGATATCTCCCCACGACTTTTTCACACTCTACCCGCCAAAACTACCTCATATCCCGCTTCTTTGGCCACTCATGCTCTTGCAGCTCCTCCACCAGCTATTTTTCCTCGATCCTCTAACGAGATTGTGTTCAAAGTCCCCAATGCCCAACACTATGCTCCAGAACAAACTTTCAAAGTCTCGGATCCATATCCTCACATTCCTCATTTTGAGCCTCCCGGTGAAACTAAAAAGCCTGCTAAGACAGTGGAGCAAGATGAGATATCCGGGAAGGTGAAAATTTTAGAGCAGTCTTTAAGAAACATGCAAGGGATAGGGAGCCAGATGAGCGTGGCTTACAATGACTTGTGTTTGTTTCCTGATGTCCAACTGCCTGATGGGATTAAGATGCCAAAGTTTGATTTATATGACGAACATGGAGATCCCGTGGCCCATTTGAGAGGCTACTGCAGTAAGATAAGAGGCGCCGGTGGGAAAGACAAATTATTGATGGCATATTTCAGCTAGAGTCTGAGTGGGGTAGCTCTGGAGTGGTACACCCGCCAAGATGCTAGCAGGTGGTACACGTGGGATGATATGGCTCAGGCCTTTTCCAGGCACTTTCAGTACAATATAGAAATTGTCCCGGATCACATGTCCCTCACCAAGATGGAAAAGAAGCCTAATGAAAGCTTTAGGGAATACAGGCTTAGATTGAGAGAGCAAGCTGCTAGAGTGAATCCCCCGATGGAAGAAAAAGAGATAGTCGAGTACTTTCTCCAAGCTCAAGAGCCAACTTACTTTGGGCATTTAATCACGGCTGTGGGTAGGCCTTTTAATGATGTGGTAAAAATGGGAGAAATGGTAGAAGATGGGCTGAAGTCTAGCAAGATCATGAATTATTCTGCTTTAAAAGCCACAACACAAGCAATCAGAACAACATAGGAAGCATGCTGGGTCAGAAGGAACATGATGATGTTGCCATAGTTGTCTCAGGATCAGGACATGGTTCAATGGGTCCGCCTCACCAATATACTCAGCCTCAACCTCAACCCCAACCCCAAACCTATCCTCGAGCTCCACATAATCCACCTCAGTATCATCCTCCGAACAATGTCCGGTCATCTGTCCAACCACCAGGTCACTCCTTATGGCGAGCGCCAGTACCGCATAATGCACTTTTGCCTTCACAACATTTTCGAGCACCCAACAACCCTAGAAAACAGGGGCAGGGAGGGGAGCAAAGGCAAAGAAATAGTTTCACGCCAATCGGGGAGTCCTACATAAGCTTGTTTGAAAGGTTAAAGCATTCTGGCCTGATTGAGCCGCTTCTCGGCTATACTCCAGACCCATATGCAAAAGGTTTTGATCCTACTATACGATGCATGTGCCACTCTAACGTCCAAGGTCATAGCATTAAAGATTGTCGTGCTTTGAAAAGGGAAATATAAAGAATGATTCAAGAGGTGGTAATTGTGATCAAGGACAGTGACAGGGAGCATGCAAATTCTCTTGGGAACCTGCTGACTGAAGTTAATGATTTTGAAGTTATTAATGGTATTGGCAATATTTATGTGGAATCTAGTGGCTAAGATATCTTGTTTGGTAATTGGAAAGACGCCCCATCTCTTGGCAAGCAGGGGAGGAGTTTTGGTGGTTTATTTTGTTGTCATTTCTGTTGTCCGGGTTATTTTCAGGGTTGTAATCCTAATATTGTCTTGTGACTCAAACCCTTCTATCCTTTTATTTTTCCCAGTTTGTTTAGTCGTAGTAGCTCATTTAGTATTGTCTGGTTTTGTTCCAGGGTTGTAACCCTAGCTTAGTTTACTTATTTTGTTGTTCAAACCCTTTCACCATCTGTCTAATGCAATTTCTTATTTTCTGTTATTTCTAGTCAGTGTTTATTTTAGTTCTCTTTCCCTTTTATAGTTCTTTTCCTGCTGACTCTAGTGACATGACATGCACGCGTAATTCTCATCCTAGTCTTAAAAAGTTAGTCTAGTCATGAAGCAATGAAACAATTTTGAAGATGATAGGGACATTTGAGGGAAATAAGTAAAGGCATTTTGAGATCATTTCAAGCCCGAATTGTGTGAAATTGGGGCAGATAGAACATAAAGAAACACTATTGAAACGCATCTTGCCGCATCAGGTTGAAGCTAAAGGCAGGTTTGCCCTAACTGGCAAGGGCCATTTATGGTAATGAGAGTGTTGTCCAATGGTTCTTTGTATTTAACAAATGTAGAAGGCAAATGTGTGGATATGGCTATCGATTCTGATGTAGTCAATAGATATTACGTATGATTTCTTTGGTTTGTTAATTGTGTTGTTTGTATTTGGCATGCTTTGAAGATTGGAAAGACGAAGGCATTTTATCCTGCTATCTAAACACTTTTTCCTTTGTCACCACTTTAAGCCTTATTTATTTTCTTTCATATCCCTTTTTTGGAATCAGAAGCAGAGCTTAGAAATAGGATACAGAAAAAAAAGGAAAGAAAAGAAAAAAAAAGAAGAGAAAAAGAGAAAGAAAAAATGGAAAAAGAAAGAAAAGAAGAGAAAGAAAAGAAAGAGAAAAAAAAATCATAACAACAAAGCAATTCCTATGTCATGAACTACATTCGATCTAATTCCTTTTAAGGATACGTAGGCAGCCTCACGGTTCGGTCCCATCAAAATAAAAATCCAAAAGTCCCCAAGCAAAGAAAATGGGGCAGAATTTGCGGTTGTCGTGAGAAAATCTGGTTCCAAAAGTTGTAATTTTGAACCCGGTTGAGTTTGTTTTGAGCCTTTTGATACCCTTTCTTTCTAACCCCATCTAAAAGCCCACATTACGGTCTAGAGAAAGACCTTACAATCAGTCTTCGAGAGATGTCGAGGCGAGCAAGTAGAGGTGAATCATATTAGGGGCAACATTCCGGTCCAAATGAGGAAAATGGAAAATGAGAGAGTCTTATTGGTGAAAACTCTCACGGGCACCGTAAAGCGATGAAAACTGAGAGAAATCAAAAATGAGAGAGTCTTATTGGTGAGAACCTTCACACGCACCTTGAGGCGACTGTAAGTTGAGAGAAAGAACAAAATGAGAGAGGCTTGATGGTGAAAACCCTTCGGGCACTACAAGTCGAATAGGGATTGTGAATCAGATTGGATAATCGGAGCATTGAAGCTCAGTTTCGCGGTTTGGGGGTATAACAGGAGTTGAACATCAAACTTGCTTGATAGAATATCCATAGGAGTATGTCATGGTTATTAGAGTTGGTATCCACATCTGATAGGTTTCTACTTTGTAGTTTTCTTGTTAGGAATCATCTCTTTCCATTGTCCTTTACTCTATTCCTTTTATCTTGTTTACTTCCTCTTCCTGAGTCTATTTGGTCAGAACAAGTGAGAAATGACTTCAAAATTTGCTACCAGCTTTCCAATTGCACAAAACGGGATCTGGCTAGCACATCAAAGTGGCATAAGTCAAGAAAGAACAACAAGCGCACTAAGTTGGTAACAATCAACATGCTTTGGGATCCATGTGAAATACAAAGGTTTGGTATATATCAATTCATGAACAATGCAACAGATGGAGGGTGTTAGGTGAACGGATCAAAGGTATTTTCTGTGATAAGATTGACAAAAAAAAGTGGTTAGTCAATAAACAAGCAAGGTTTTCGAGTGGAAATCAAAGTTATCATGGGAAGTGAAGGAGCAATCGCCCTCAAAATCAAGGCCACAAACCAACCACCATATTTTTAAACTGACAAGATTTTTTTTGATTGAAACAGGGGTAGAAAATTTTGTTTGTTTCGGAGAAACCCTTCGTAAGGAAAGGCAAGCACCAGACAGGTTTGACCGTAAATTCTCAGGACCTTCCTAGAAAATGAGACCTAGTTTAAAATTCAAAACAATCATGAGTAGTAAAAACTAGCATAAATATACCCCAAGGAATATAAGTTGGCTTCAAAGTTTGCATGTTTAAGATAGGACTCAATTAGGAGTTTTCATGACCCTCCTAGATAATGAGATGTAGTTTTAAAACTTGCTTGGATAACAAGACTTAGCATAAGACATACCTTCAGAAGACATAATTTAGCTTTAAAATTGTCATTTAAATAGGAGTTGTCAGGACCCTCCTGGATAACAGGATCTAGCTTTCAAATTCTTGATAATATTTAGTAACATGATTCAGTTTAACACTCACAGATGTACCCAACTACCAAACTGGGGCAGAAAATTTTCTTTGTTTTGTCTATTTTGTTGAAATCAAGCACCCACCTGGAGAACAGGGAGAAGCAGTTCGAGTTCAGCAATCAGGCGCCCACCTAGAGAGCACGGGAATATAATTCAAGTTCAGCAATTAGGCGCCCACCTAGAGAGCACGGGAATACAATTCAAGTTTAGCAGTCAGGTGCCCACCTGGAGAGCACGGGAATACAATTCAAGTTCAGCAGTCAGGAGCCCACCTGGAGAGCACGGGAGTACAATTCGAGTTCAGCAATCAGGCGCCCACCTGGAGAGCACGGGAATACAATTCAAGTTCAGCAGTCAGGCGCCCACTTGGAGAGCACAGGAATACAATTCAATTTTAGCAATCAGGCGCCCACCTAGAGAGCACGGGAATACAATTCATGTTCAGCAGTCAGGCGCCCACCTAGAGAGCACGAGAATACAATTCAAGTTTAGCAGTCAGGCGCCCACCTGGAGAGCACGGTAATACAATTCAAGTTCAGCAATCAGGCGCCCACCTGGAGAGCACGAGAATATAATTCAAGTTCAGCAATCAGGCGCCCACCTGGAGAGCACGCGAATACAATTCAAGTTCAGCAGTCAGGAGCCCACCTGGAGAGCACGGGAATACAATTCAAGTTCAGCAGTCAGGAGCCCACCTGGAGAGCACGGGAATATATTTCAAGTTCATCAATCAGACGCCCACCTGGAGAGCACGGGAATACATTTCAAGTTCAGCAATCAGTCACCCACTTGGAGAGTACGAGAATACAATTCAAGTTCAGCAGTCAGGCGCCCACCTGGAGAGCATGGGAATACAATTCAAGTTCAACAATCAGGCGCCCACCTGAAGATCACGGGAATACAATTCAAGTTCAGCAATCAAGAGCCCACCTGGAGAGCACGGGAATACAATTCAAGTTCAGCAGTCAGGAGCCCACCTGGAGAGCACGCGAATACAATTCAAGTTCAGCCATTAGGCACCCACCTGGAGAGCACGGGAGTACAGTTCAAGTTCAGCCGTCAGGCGCCCACCTGGAGAGCACGGGAATATAATCCAAGTTCAGCAGTCCGGCATCCACCCGGAGAAAAGGAAAGCATCTCAGAGTACAGTTCGAGTTCAGCAATCAGGCGTCCACCTAGAGAAAGGGAAAGCATCTCAGACTATAATTCGAGTCAGCAATAAAGGGATTTTACCTGGAGAATAAAAGTCAAAAGGTAACAGGAATCACAAGATCAAGTTTTAAGATATAGATAGGATTCTTGTAATTTATAGATCATAGTCTAGTATAATTTTTCTTTATTTTGTCATGGTGTAATAAGGGGTTCAGTAAGCAGTAGTAGTAGCAGCAGCAACAGTGAAATCACATCTTCATGGTAGTCCCAGCTACCAAAATTTCCCGAACTACACTGACCTAATTCCTTTTTAGCCAAGGATATGTAGGCAACCTCGGAAGTAGGGTGCGGTCAAATCTTTCAAAAAATGCTTCCCACGGAGTATTCAAACGGGCAAAAATTGCTCGTATCCGCTCACTTCATCTTTGCACGAAAACTCTTCGTGTTTTCGAGCAAAGAGGGGCAGCTGTGAGCACGTGATTTTTGCCCTATATGAATTACTCCCATAAATTCAAAATAAAACACTTTTTTCCATTGTTTGCAATTTTGTAGATTTTTGTGGCATTTTCTGTTTTTGTTTGCATATTGTCTGGGCATGTTTATTTTATTTAATTAATGGAAAATACAAAATAGGCTGCATTTGCATTTAGGATTTAACTTTGCATTTTTAAGAATTAATTAGTAATTAAGTTGCTTTACAAAAATGGAAAATCACATTAAATAGTTTATTTTACTTTTTAGTTTTAATTTTGATTTTTGGTAATTCTCCCTTAATTTGGTATTTAATTAAGTTGTGATAATTATAATTTAGAATTCAATTAATTTAATGTGGTAGGACAATTTGTTTTAGGAATTAATTTTTGTTTTATTTTTAGTTTTAATGTAAAAGAAAAAAAAGAGAGAAAGAAGAAATGAAAAAGAAAGAATACAAAAGAAGGATTTTTTGGGCCAAGCCTTCTGATTTTCCACCGCAGCCCAATCAAAATTACCCCTAATACCCGCCCAAGTCCACGTCTAACCCGGCCCAATACCCAGTCCGTTTCTTTAAAACCAAACGGTCCCGTTTTAGTGATCCTTGTTCTGAGCCGTTCGATCTCGATCAGATCAATGGTAGGGAACTGATCCTCTTGGAAATATAAAAGTGTTTGAAACCTCTCACCCCCCCCCCCCATCTTACTTGTCTTTCTCAGAACCCCACCCCTTCAGATACGATGAACCCTAGCCGCCGCCCTAAAAATCCCAAGCCTCCACCGGCGGCGACATGACCCAATCAACCCCAAATCGATACCAGACAACCCCCACACTTCCCTCATCTCATATCCCACTTCAGTTTCTTTCGAAACACCCTAGGACTCCCTAAGTTTCAGATCTAAAATAGGCCGGAAGTGTCAAGCCTCTGTTCTCCAATCTTTTGTTGAATTTTCGGCATGATTTGAGTCAAAACTAATATTAGTTAATGGCTTTTATCAAAAGCCGTTGATTAATGGGAGTTTTGACTCATTCTGGATATGTCAAAGTTTGGTCGATTTGCCTTGACTGGGCAGAGCGCATTCGAGTTCAAGACGCGTCGCAATTGGTATGCACTTCTTCTAGTCTGCGTTTTAAGTGATTTTCAAAGTTTAATCCAGTTCATTAGGTTAATTTAAGTTAATTGATGAAAAGGGAAATTTCTATTTTCAATTTGTGATTGGTTCTCATTTTTGATTTTGGGTTTGTTCGGCATGGTTTAAACCGTGCATTCATGGGCAGGGCATCTCAAGCCCAAAAGGCATTCATCGGAGAGTGAGATGAGAGAGCTGGAACGGCAGTTTTTTTATTGATTTCTTGGTGCCATGTTTGATTTGATTGCATCCTAGGTTGAATTAGGCTTGTTTATTAATTGTTGCCTTAGTTAATTGTGATATCGATTTGTTAGGTGCATTGTTTACAAGTTATTGCTTCTGGATATCTCTTTAAAGTCCATTTTTTCATCTATGGGTTTATTGGTTTAAGTTGCCAATTGATCTTTCCTTTGGGCTCAAGACTTTATTTGGGCCTTGGGTTAAATTGACCCAGGTTGGCCTGCTAAACGTAAAAAAAGGGATGTCAGGGGGTATTTTTGGACATTTGGGGTCTTAAGGGAATCATTTTCTGTTGGGGGAAAGTTCTAGAGAATAAGATGAGAGCTGGTTTGTTGAGGGCATGGGATTTTCAGATATTTTAAAAGGCTAAAAAGGGTAAAATGATCAGGAATTAAAGGGGTAAAATGGGAAATGGTCAGCTAGGTTAGGGATGCCTTAGGGATGCATATATAAAGACCTATTTCTCTTCATATGGAGCAGCAAGGAACACTTTGAAAAATCTAAAAGTTAAAACAGCTAAGAGAAATTTAGAGATTAGAAATTAAGTGATAAAAATCCAGAAATACTGCAAACGGCTAAAAAAAAGGAAAAGAAGATTTTGATAGAAAAATACTGTTCTATTGAGCTTTATGCTTTAAAGTTTAAGGTCTTCATTTCCTGAATTAGTTTCTACCTATTTGGGGTCGAAATAGTTTGAGGTCGAGTCATTCAAGCTTGGTTTGATGTTTGCTGGTGTGTTATGTGCTTGAAACTGATTCCTGGACTACTTTATATCATTTACTGGGCTTGAAATTGGACTTAAATTGTTGTTGATTGCTGCATTGTTGCTGCTGATTCCTTACCCTTCTTCTCTGTTTCTTCTATATCCAGGTATGCTCTTGAAATTTTTATTGAGGTTGTAAGGATCTGTGAATATGAATCAGATTTGAATAAAACAAGCCAGTTTTCTACTATAACTACTATGTGATTCAGTTTTATGTTGCTCATATTTAGTTTAGCCTATCCCGACTTATCATGAAATATAGTTTGGATTTAGATGTTAAATCTAGATTTCATGTGAGTATGGGAGATTCATGTTTTAGACCTGGTGAGACACGTAATAATCATGGATTGTGATCTATAAGTTTAATTGGTTGAAGTGTTTTATTTTGATCCCATAATCATAGGTTTTAAATACATTTTAATTGCAATTATGAGTTACTAAAGTAGTTTTCCAACAATCCTGCTAAAGCCTGTCCTTGCATAGCCTTAGAGATTGGCTTGAGTTATTTTTGCGAATGTCTTAAGTTCTCCGAGAATAAGAGAGGTTCAAATGGGAGTTGATTGGGTTCTGATCTTTGAAAGTTCCATTTCAAGTATTGTTAGATGCCAAATGATGTTTGTGAAGTCACACTGGTTTAGCTTTGAAATTGTCTTTTGAAGTTGTCTTTTGAAATTAGTGTGAAATTGTATAAATTGTCTTTTGAAGTTAGTTTTTTTGAAAGATGGAGTCAAGCCTGATTGGATAATCATCAAAGTTGCGAGTTCCAAAAATGATTGTTTGTTCATGTCGTGCTGAAATTAAATCTCATAGCTAATTGGTAATTCACATGTATGTCCTGGGTTCGATTTCAATTCCGATCAGCAACGTACGACATTTGGCCTTTGCAGGTAGTCGATCTTGAGTCCCTCTTTACAGTTGTTTACGTTGGTCAGCTGGGCTTTTCATTTGGAGATTAGTTTAAGCCCTTGAGAATTGGCGGTTCAGCAGCATGCAACGAGTCATTGGGCTCCCTTTTGGGTCCAAGTAAAAAGGAGAATGGGCATTTAATTATTCATTCTGTAAATTTAAGTTGGGATTTTGACATCACAAAAAAAAAACCTTTTTTCCTTTAATTAGCTTGTTTCTTTTAAAGAAATTGAGGCGAGCGATATTGAATAACATAAAATAATTTATGGCCCTCATAATGTAGTTTAGAAACCTCTTGCTAAGTAGATCGGGGTGTCCCGTGCCGAACAAAAATTACAATTTCACGACCCTCGCTTTAATTAATTTTATTTTATCCTTAGAATTCGAGGCGTGCCATCTAGTGGAACTTTCATGGCCCTCGCAAAGTGGCAAACGCGTAATTGCTTTAGGCGCGTTGTTTTAATAATTTACCTTCCTAAACTCGGGTGCGCATTTATGTGACCCAAATCCAAATCTCAACGTTAGATAAAATGTGTTGCGGGCTGCGGGTGCATTTATGTGACGTGGTTCGAGGCGTATTTTAAATGACGTTGCAATTTTCCTTAAAAATAATTAAAAGCGGTTTAAAGTTAAAAATGTGCATAAGTTTAAAAGTGTACTAAAATCAGATAATAGGCCAATTGTAACAGTTGAGAGATCGTGCTAGAACCACGGAACTCGAGAATGCCTAACACTTTCTCCCGGGTTAACATAATTTCTTACCCGGATTTCTGTATTCGCGAACTGTAATACAGAGTCAATCTTTCCTCGATGCGGGATTTAAAACCGGTGACTTGGGACACCATAATTATCCCAAGTGGCGACTCTGAATTTTTAATAAAATAATCCTGTTTTGATTGTCACTTTAAGTTGGAAAAAACACCCTTATATGCCCCTTCCGGAGGTGTAGTAAAAAAGGAGGTGTGATACCGACGATAATAGCCTGCCAAACCCAAGAAACTCCGGATCTCTGTAACTGATGTTGGTCTAGGCCAGTTCTTGACTACCTCTATCTTCTTCGGATCAACCTGAATACCTTATGCTGATACAACGTGATCCAGGAATGCAACTGAACTCAACCAGAACTCACACTTTGAAAACTTAGCATACAACTGACTATCCCTCAAAGTCTGAAGAACCACTCCCAAATGCTGCTTATGCTCCTCCCGGCTGCGGGAATAGATCAAAATATCGTCAATGAAGACTATCACGAACGAATCCAAGTAAGGCTTGAACACTCGGTTCATCAAATCCATAAAAGTTGATGGGGCATTTATCAACCCGAATGGCATCACCAAGAACTCATAATGCTCGTACCGAGTGCGGAAAGCTATCTTAGGGACATCAGATGCCCTAATCCTCAACTGATGGTAGCCAGATCTCAAGTCAATCTTCGAAAATACCTTGGCACCCTGAAGCCGATCAAACAAATCATCAATCCTCGGCAATGGATACTTATTCTTGATTGTAACTTTGTAACTGCCGGTAATCAATACACATTCTCATTGATCCGCCTTCTTCTTAACAAATAACACCAGCACACCCTAAGGCGAGACACTAGGTCTAATGAAGCCTTTCTCAAGCAAGTCTTGCAACTGCTCCTTCAATTCTTTCAACTCAAGTGGGGCCATACAATACGGCGGAATAGAAATGGGTTGAGTGCCCGGAGCCAAATCAATGCAGAAGTCAATATCCCTGTCGGGTGGCATACCCGGCAGGTCTGAAGGAAATACCTCAGGAAACTCACGAACAACAGGCACAGAATCAATACAAGAAACCTCGACACTAGAATCACGAACATATGTCAAATAGGCCAAACACCCCTTCTTGACCATACGCTGAGCCTCCATATATGAGACAACACTATGGGTACAATGACCAAGAGTCCCTCACCACTCCAAACGAGGTAAACTCGGCAAGGCTAAGGTCACAGTCTTGGCATGACAGTCCAAGATAGCATGGTAAGGTGATAACCAATCCATCCCCAATATGACATCAAAATCAACCATGTCCAGAAGTAACAAATCTACACGAGTCTCCAGACCCCCAATCACAACTATACACGAACGATGGACTCAATCTACTATAATAGAATCACCCACCGGTGTAGACACATATATAGGAGCACTTAAAGAATCACTAGGCATGACCAGATACGATGCAAAATAAGATGAAACATAGGAGTATGTAGATCCTGGATCAAATAAAACTGAAGCATCTCTGCTACAAACCAAAATAGTACCTGTAATAATTGCATCGGAAACCTTAACCTCAGGGCTGGCTGGTAGAGCATAACATCGGGGCTGGGCCCCACCACCCTGAACTACATCTCTGGGACGGCATGCTGTTGGCTGGCCTCCACCTCTAGCGGCCTGACCTCCACCTCTAATACCTTTACCTCCACCTCTAGTACCTCTACCTCCACCTCTAGCTAGCTGAGCGGGCTGTGGAACACTCGGTGCTTGAACCATAGCACGGGAACCCTATTGCTGTGACTGAATGCCTACTAATATTGGACAAGCCCTATAACCATACTCACCGCACTCAAAGAATCCATCTGCGAAAGAACAGAGTGGATGAGAAAGCGCGTGTTCTCTCCATCTGCGAAAGAACAGAGTGGATGAGGAAGTGCGTGTTCTCTCCATCTGCGAAAGAACAGAGTAGAAATTCAATTAGCATTGAGAAACCAAAACCGCACGATAGAAAAGAATAGATGTGAAGTTTTTCCTAACTCTATAGCCCCTAGGGGATAAATGCAGACGTCTTCGTACCGATTCCTCAGACTGTACTAAGCTTGTCTATGAATTGTGAGACCCATGTAACCTAGAGCTCTGATACCAACTTATCACGACCCGGATTTCCTACTCTCGGGAGTCGTGATGGTGCCTACTAGTGAAAGCTAGGCAAGACGACCAGTTGCACAAATTACCTTTTTCCCATTTTAATTCTTTAACAAGTGTGAATCAACAATTGTAAACAGCGAAAATTTAAAACAAGCGGAAGAAACGATAACCCATTTGAATATGTATCCAATACAACATCTTAAGCCAAATCTACCCAGAACTGGTGTCACGCTTCATAGATAGTCTAGAATTTACTACAAACAAGGGCTAAAAAATAAATAATACACTGTTTTTAAAATAAGTAAATGAAACAGGATGAAGGGATAGAGGGAGATGCCGGGGCCTGCAGACGTCTGCAGGACTACCTCGGAATCTCCGACTGGACTGAAGGCAGCCACCCAAGCTAAGGTCCGAATGTTGCTGCTCCGGGATCTGCACACAGTGCAGAGTGTAGTATCAGCACAACCGACTCCATGTGTTGGTAAGTGCCTAGCCTAACCTCGGCAAAATAGTGACGAGGCTAGGACCAGACTACCAAATAAACATGTGCAGTTATATCATATACAGCGAAAAAATAAAATAGAAATACACAAATAAGGGTGGGAGGGGGGCATGCTGCGGGGGAATATCATCTACCTACAGTAACTGGGGAGAAAAACATAAAGAACAATAAATCAATAAGCACTTTTTATCATTCATTATTGTGGCGTGCAACCCGATCCAAATCATGAAACGCTGTTGTGATGTGCAATCCGATTCATATCATTTATCACTGTTGCGGCGTGCAACCCAATCCAATTATAATGTTATTGCGGTGTGCAACCCAATCCAAATATAATATTGTTGCGGCATGCAACCCGATCCAAATATAATATTGTTGCGGCGTGCAACCCGATCCAAATATAATACTGTTGCGGTGTGCGATCCGATCCAAATATAATTCAACACCAATCACAAAAAGAGTCCCGACAAGGGAACAATAAGGAAACAACACTATCCAGGCAAGGGAACCGACTATATAAGAAAATACGTCCCGGCAAGGGAGTCAGCTATAACCAAACTTATTCCAACATTTAACTTCACAAAGAAACCTCAATTAGCATCAATACTCAACCATAAGCAACTTTCACGAGAATACTCATAATTCTTGCCCAACACAGAAAGTCAACAACTTAGGCATTCGTAGTACTTATTAAGAACACAACGATTTTAATTTAAGACTCACGGGCATGCTTGACACCAACGTATAGATACTCGTCATCATGCCTATATGTCGTACTCAACAAGTAACACATAGCAAATAGGACACAACTCCTAATCCCTCAAGCTAAGGTTAGACCAAACACTTACCTCGATGGCACGAACACAATTCAAGTCTCAACTATCGCTTTACCTCTTGATTTCACCACCAATTTGCTCGTATCTAGCCACAAGTTACTTAATTACATCAATAAATGCTAACTGAATCAATTCTAATGCATGAAAATAAGTTTTCTAAATTTTTTCCCAAAAAGTCAAAAAATGCTCCCATGCCCACACGGTCAAAACCCGAGGTTCGAACCAAAACCCGATTACCTGTTCCCCCACGAACCCAAATATATAATTTGTTTTGAAATCGAACCTCAAATCGAGGTCCAAATCCCAGAAATTTGAAAAACCTAGGTTCTAACGAAAACACCCAATTTTTCCCATGAAAACCTTTGATTTTGAGTTGAAATCATGTGAAAAGATGTTAATGATTGAAGAAAACGAGTTAGAAATAACTTACAATTAATTTGGAGAAGAAATTTTCTTTGGAAAATCGCCCAATAGAGTTTATGTTTTGAGAAGATATGAAAAATGATTGAAAATGCGTCTAAGTGTGAATTTACAGGTCTTAGATGCCGCAATTGCGACCAGGGTTCGCATTTGCGAACCCCTCAGAAAACTGACACTTTCGCATTTGCGAAGGAAATGTCGCATTTGCGACCCAGTCAAATTTCTGGTCATCTTCGCATTTGCGAGAGACCATTAGCAAATGCGAAATCGCATTTGCAATAGAACAGTCGCATTTGCAACTAAGGCTGCCCATGTCCATCTTCGCATTTGCGAGGCTTTGTCGCATTTGCGAAGCCTGCAGACCTGATCATACCAGTTGAAAAACCTGCAATTCCTAATTTAAAATTCCACTCTGTGGCCTATCCAAAACTCACCTGAGCCCTCGGGGCTCCAAACCAAACATATACACCAGCCTAAAAACATCATACGGACTTGCTCGTGCATTCAAATCACCATAATAACATCAACATCTATGAATTTAGCATCAAAATCATGAAATCACTTAAGAATATCAATTTTTTTTCTAATTTTCTCAAATAAGGTCTGATTCTCGTCATTTCAAGTTCGTTTCTTACCAAATTTCACAGGCTCAACTTAAATCACATATAAGACATATACCAGGCTCCGGAACCAGAATACGGGCCCGATACCATCAAGTTTCAATCACATTTTATTTCCAAAACTCATAAATAATTTCAGAAAATAATTTTCTTTAAAAACTCATTTCTCGGGCTTGGGATCTCGAAATTAGATTCCGGGCATACGCCCAAGTCCCATATTTTCCTACAGACCCTCTGGGATCGTCAAATCACGGGCCTAGGTCCGTTTACCTAAAATGTTGACCGAAGTCAACTTAAATTCATTTTAAAAACAAAATTCATTATTTTTTACAGATTTTCACATAATGGCTTTCCGATTACGCGCCTGGACTGCGCACGCAAATCGAAGTGAGACCGAAAGAGGTTTTTAAGGCCTCGAAATACATAATTTATTTTTAAAACAAGTAATGACCCACATTTAGTGACCTAATACTGAAAACACAATGTAAAAGAGAATAAAAAAGTTGGTCTTATAGCTCCCAAAAAATTAATATTGAAAATATAAAATATAAAAATGACTACCGTTGAATTAATCTTATAATAAATAATTTAATAAAAAAAATAGTGAGGCATCATCATGTGTTGGACTAAATGCAAGAAAAGGAAAAAATGACAAGTTATTTACAATACATTTTTTCCCTACCATTTCATCCTTAAATTCTTAAAAACTACATATGATTTATTAGTATAATTTTGATATATAAATTCCAATATTTTATTTATGCTCACTTATTTGATTTCCAGACCTCACTTTGTGAAATTTTATTGGATCGTTGTTGTTGCTCACTTATCTGATTGGGTTTGTGTTTTAACATGTAAAAATTCGGCAAAAAATTAAAGTACATTATAGTTATTATTACTATAATTATATTATTTTCAAATGTAGTCTTATTATTTGTAAACTTATTTATAGATAATATTTTTACTCGTCCTAATATGTTTACAGCTTTGATTTACGTTGTATTAGGAGACTTCAATAGTTGTGAACTTGAAATTACAAAGTCTGAAAAATAATTACGTTTGGATTAGTATTTATGATAAATAGTTTAATAAAAAATATAGTGAGGCTATCATTCGTTTGACTGAATGCCAGAAAAGGAAAACATTAAAAATGATGACTTATTTATAATATAATTTATTTTCTACTATTTTATCCTTAAATTTCTTATAAAGAAATATGTACAATATATTACTATTAATTTAGATGTATAAATTTCGGTATCTTGTTTATGCTTCAATTATCTATTGGGTTTGTGCTTTGACATGTATAAGTTTAATAAAAAATTTAAAATACATTATCGTTTATTATTACTATAATATAAGTATAATTATTTTGAAAATTGTATTCCTGTCTTTTGTAAAGATGTATATTTTGCTCGTCATGTTACGTCTATAGGTTTGATTAATGATTTATAGGTTTGATTTATGATGTATAGAAAATTTCAATAGTTTTTGAGTTAAAATTAAATCTATTCTTTTATTAGTAAATTTTAATGTACATGTACCCTTTAATTATTTTAAGTTACTTGTTGTAAAGTCGTTGATAGTGAATAACCTTTGGAATATTTACACTAAATAGTGAAATTTTGAATTTAAGAAAAAAAAGAATAAGGAGTTCTCACGGCAGGAGACTTTATTCGCTTCCCCTGCTTATTCCCTTTCATTTAATTTCACTTTATTTTTACTAAAATAGTAATATTCTAAAGAATTAAAGGAGTCCGACTTCTAAGTACACGCTAGTTTCCTACTTTGACTTTGCTAATATTTGTTTTACATACATGGTATATTATATAGTTAAATAAGGAAAAAGATAATATAAAAAATTAAGGTAATTTTGAAGTCTTAAATATTAGAAAAATAGTTAAATGACTATTCTGTCTAGTGTGTACTCTATTTTTAAAGGTTAAAAAGGGTGAACGATATTTCGCTAACGGCCGTCGTGCTTTTAATATAGATAGATAGATAGATAGATAGATAGATAGATAGATAGATAGATAGATAGATAGATATGAAATATTGTGATGGAGAAATACTTTATTAGAATTTGATTGTTTGTTAGTAGTTTTATTATAGTTTGCTTTGTTTTTGGAGCTACATCATACAAGATATTTCATTGGTATTTTAATTTATTCACGGCAATTGTGCCTGTCTCCATGAATAATTTATCGTTATTGTAGTTTTTTCATGATGTTTTGGTCAATTATTGTTGAGTTTATTTATATTCATGTTGTATTTCTATGTTCTAATGTTCCTTACCAGAATGCCAATCGACTTCCTTGAAACCCATTTATGGATAAAGTATGAAGATTTGTGCATTTTTCTTGCTCTATATCAACTAAATTTAAAAAATGAATTATCTTACCGCGCGAAGTGCGGATCAATTAACTAGTAGTATTAAATAAGAGTAGGCAAGAGATGAGGAGAGGACTTTTCTTCTTATTTCAAGTATTTTATCCATGAGCCAGAAATGCTTTATTTATAGTTACAAAGCTTCATCCTCGAAAACAAGAATAAAGTTACATATTAAATAGATGCATATAAATATAAGTTATTCATGTATGTGATGTAAAAATTAAATGGACAGCCACTTTAGTTCCTTGTATTCATAACATTTCATAAATTTTGTATTTGTATTTCAGATTTTCAAATTTTGAAAAAGATTTTTTTTTTCCGCATTGGAGCTCCAATTAATTCGATTCATGTTGAGTAATGCTTATTAAAAGCTGAAACGCTCCATATTTAAGGCGGCAAGTAAAAAGAAAAAAGAAATTCAAACTTTGAAAGAAAAAAAAATGAAAAATAATATTTTATAATTGGTAGATGTGGGGTCTATTCGATTAAGAAAGGAAGTGTTCCTTACAACCAGAAATCAAGAATCAAACCCGATTCTTTCGCTATATTTGAAGTCAGCCCTAGGCCAACTATGGCACTGAGCAAAGCTGAAAAACTACCCCAAGAAATCATAGTTGACATACTATCCCGGCTTCCTGCTAAGTCCATAGGTCAATTCAGGTGTATATCAAAGCAGTGGTGTTCTCTTCTGTCAGACCCCCAATTCATCTCAGCTCAGCTCACTATCAATTCCCACAAAGAAGAAGAAAACCTCATTCTTGTCTCTGATTCTCACTCTCTTCACACTATCACTTTTAACCACAACCCCCAAAATGGAACAATTGATGCCATTTCAAGAAAGCTTAGTTTTCAGCAACTTGAAGACAATTGGGTAAGTGTTGCTGGCTCATGTAATGGCTTCGTCTTAGTGGTTAATGACGAGGAAATCAAATTTTTGATCAACCCCACAACCTTAGGGTACTTTGAAATTCCACAATTTGATTTGGCTCTTCCTGTGCCTGGTAGCTTTAGCATGTATGGTTTAGGCTATGATGTTGTTAGTGGTGATTATAAGGTGGTTACTCTTTCTTATTACGATACGGATAATGAATATGAGCCAGATATAGATTATACTTTTGTGGATGTTTACTATGTGAGAAAGGATATTTGGAGGAGACTTGAGAGTTCTCCTTATGATCATGTAGTTCCTCAACTTGCTTCTGGTGTTTTGGTAAATGGGGCTTTGCATTGGTTAGCTAGTAGTAAAACCTCCGGTTATTCATCAGTAATTGTTGCTTTCGATTTAAGTGATGATAAATTCTTGGAGGTGCCAGCACCAAGTACTCTTGATAAAGGTAATTTTGTGTTTAATAAGCTTGTGGCTCTTAGAGGGTGTCTTTGTATGTTCACTAATACAGATGAGGACGAAATTGATGTTTGGATGATGAAAGACTATGGGGTTGAGGAGTCTTGGACCAAATTTGTAGTTAAAGGACCGGATTCGGTGACTGATCTGATACCATTGTGTTTAATGAGTGAGGATGATGTTTTACTAGATGCGGATGGAGAGTTGATTGTCTACAGTATGAGAGAGGATCGGTGGAGGAATATGATGGTTGATGGGATTCCTACCATGTGTGAGAACGCAGGAACTGCAATCTTTAGGGAGAGTCTTGTTTCTCCTACGTTTGGCTAGAAGCTCGTTACTCTTTTTCTTGATGCAATATTTTGAGATGATGTTGTGTGCAGGTATTACATGAATTTTTTTCACAAGTTCTTATTCAGTTTTTATTATACCTTGTACTGTTAATTTGGCCCTATATTTGATTCTATAAGATGAATTGTATTGACACGGTAATTCTTTGGTCCTCATAGAGTTTAGTGGTGGTTATTCGCCCTTCCTGAAGAAAATATATAGTGATTAATTGTATTACATGAAAAGGAAAAACTAGGCTTAGTGGCTTGCCTCAATTCAACGTTACAGATTAGTGGTGCTTTAAAGGAAAAAAGAATAATTCAAGTTTGAGTATATGCATTCTAGCATGGAATAGTTTTAGATGTTTAGAGTCTTCTTTGAATCATGAGTAAATCTCAAATAAACTCATTTAGAATAATTGCTCGCCACTTCTGTGCATAGCAATTTTAAGCAACCTGAGGATAAAACTGGCTGCTATCTAGCTGCTCTGAAGTCTGAACTACAAGAAAAACAGTGATTATGTTGTGTACCTCCTTTATTGTATCAGTCTTCAATCTCGGAGATAGTCCAAATGCCGTTGTCCTTTCTAAATGAAAGGAATCATTCAAGGTCGTGATGCAGGACATAACTTACAGTCACCGGCTTTCATCGTGCCACCAGGCATTTGATTAAGACATTGCACAATGATCTGAACACTTTGTCGCATCTCTTCGATACAAATGTAGTAACACCCAATTGTGTCGTCTTTCCAGGTCTTGCCGGTGTTATATGTAGGTCGTCATGTACCTCGAGATGGCCGTCTCCTCCCCCCCTTCCAGTAGGAACCGGCTCCCCTGTCTCCGCTCCACTGCATTCCCGCCCGTCCTCTAGGCGCCCCCAACTAGAGATGAAGTTCGAGAACCATAAACAACTCAGTTGAGAGCTCCCTGACTGGTTCAAGCAAAGGTCATGATTGATAGGCCATTTCCTCCCAATCTATCTTTCGATTCAAGATCCATGACTACAAAGACTTTGGAGATAGATAGATATTGGGTAGTACTTATAGCTTAAGAAGGCAACCTGCTGGTTACTGGTTCAGCTTATTTACCATCTTCACTAAGAACATAAGATGAAAAATTTCTAAGAAGCACATATGAACTCTTGATGGAAAAAAATGTTACGTTTTGGTTGTTATTTATTTGTTTGTCCTATTTTTCTTATGGATTATACCACTATTTTCTTTGCCTAGTAGTAACTATTTTAGCAGTATTATGAAGGATGCAACGTGCCTTGTAAGTTTTAAGGAACATTGCTGGTTTTCATATTTATTCTTTATTTTCTCAAGTTTTCTGTCCTGTTATAAAATATAATCTATGGACAGGCTAAAGAATCTTCCCACCTCCCTGGTGGGGCTCCCCTTCCAAAAATGGAAAAGAATTGATTTCATTAATTGAAGAATAGATTTTATAGGGTACAGACTACAGAGTAGCATTTTATGGATTTACATCTTCCTGTAATGCAATTAATGCCAAATTGACACTGCTCTGATGCTTGCACAGGAATTAGTCTACTTCTCTGACATTTTCCCGGTTCCTATGAAATGGAATGTCAAGAGAACTGCATGTTTTTAAGGAGGCATGGATCTCTCTATATTTAAAGCCCAATGGTGCTACTCGGTAAACTATGATAGGAGAGTTTTCGATGGAGACTTGCACTTTGATTTGTATATTGCTGTTATGTAAAGACAACTGTTGCAGAGCTAGGAGAAAGGGGACCTTTTGAGCAAACCCTCTAATGTGATTTTGTTTGTTAGAGAGTTTATATCTCAGTTGAGTTTCTCAACTTTCAGGTGAATAGATCATAGATGGTCTGACTAACTATTCTACTTGCCCATATAACAAGAGGGTTTACTTTAAGTTTGCATAATATTCTAGCTTTGCCTTTGTTTACCCTTAAAATTGGATAACAATTAAACTTATAATGTGGTTTTAAGGACACATGATTTCACCTAATACCAATTGATAAATGTAAAGACTAGTAATAGAAATTAACAATAAGATAAGGCAAACAATGTTTGAACGAAATTCAGCCCTCAAGTTTGAATACCCTCGAACTGATCGATGCAAGAACAGTTAAAAATATAACAATCTGATGAACAAGAATATAAGCTAGAAAGTATTGTATTGCTTTGATATGCATGAATATAAGGTGTTTACAAAATGATTAGAGCCCTCTTTATATAGTAGAGTAAATCTCATGATTAGCCTAAACAGTTGCCTTTGATTTGATCTGTTCGGGGATTTTCCCCGTGATCTTCGACCACTCACGGATATCCCGCTTTTCCGTTATTGCGCTTCGCTCGAAGTCTGTCGTATTTGGTCTCGATCGCTTGGCCTCGATCTCGACAGGCACCTCGATTCTCGAACTCGATACCTTGTCTTCGTGCTCTAGTCTGATCCACTGCGAGGTTGGCCTTCGATGCAATTCTCTGGTTTCAATCAAATAGTAAAATCGGATAGGCTAGGTTTTAACTGTATACAACCTTCTATTAGCATACAGGAAAAACTGAACTTATACTGTCCTGTTACATCTCGCGTTTTCGTACGTTAAAAGTTTCATCTTCGGTTAATTGACGTAGACTCGGGGATGAGCTCATTTTGACGTTAACGTATTTACGTTATTTATAACAAGCGATAAATAAGTGTCCTGAAGAATAAAGGGTACACGAATTAAAGAAAATGAGTTTCGTTGAAAGTGGCCAATTTGGAATAAAATACGGGTCGAGCGATAATACCCGATAATTATGAACTAGTACCATGCAAGGTACCATATGACCACGGTAGTATAATATATAAAGTAAATATGAAGTATTTTAAAAATAAATAGAATTTTAAGTAATTTGTGGTAATTTTTAAATCATGCGGGTAATTAATTAATTACCGGATAACAGGACATTACCCAGTTAACTAATAAGTGAATAAAGATTTCTAATCTTTCACCCCGTCTCTACGTGGCACAAGGCCACTAATTAAGAGAAATGACTCATTGAATAAAGGTATAGGTGTCTAAGTCTAAAGTGACTTAATAGATAAGTCTTGAAAGGAACTTGATTTAATCCTTTCTGAAAGTAAGGAATTAGAAACAGAAGCTTCAACCAAATCCAACAAAAACGTTGGAAGAAAGCTAAGAATTTCGTTCCAATTACATTCATTCAAATAGTTCAAGTCAAGAAGTTCGTTCCAATTACATCTCATTCTGTCAAGAATTTCGTTCCAATTACATCTTATTCTATTAAGAATTTCGTTCCAATTTCAAATTCAAAGTATAAATTCCGTTCAAGAACTTCGCAGAAGCAAATTTGTTGAAATAATTCAAGAAACAGGTATGTTAAGGTCATCCCTTCTTTCTTTTGGCATGGTCCATATGATACTGAAGAAATGAGCAAACACACAGTTTTCATAAATTATTCTATTCATAAAATTATTAAGGGTGTCTATATTCTTGATTCCCCATGAAAATTATTATTATTTTCTATTCATGGGTCTCAGAATAATACGCAGTTGGAAAAGTTTATCCGGAAGGAATATTGAGATTATTACGTATTTTTCATGCATTTCATACATGTGCATTGACCCATAACCAGATGACGTTATATACGCGTATATACATAAATATATGTATATGGGATATGGGAAAAAGGTTACAGCGTTATATACGTACCACCACCTGATCTGCTGGTATATGTTGATGATGTTGCCCACAATGCCGAGATGATATGATGGGATGCCCTCAGTGGCTTAATGATATTATGTACACCCATACCTATGCATGACACGACATTTATACGCACGTGCATGACATTATAAACGTTTCAGAATTTACAAAGTTATTCAGATTTAAAGATGTGTTTTTGTATTCCATGTTTCACTATGTCTTTTACGTACTAATTTTCATGTCTTACATACTCAGTACATTTTTCATGCTGACACCCTATTTCACGGGGCTTGCGTTTCATGCCCGCGGGTGCAGGTAGGCAAGCTGACGGTCCCCCTCCTTAGGATCCCCGATCAACGAGAGTTGGCGTGCTCCACTTGATCCGGAGCTGCTTTGTTTTTGGTACGATACATATATATATATATATATATATATATATATATATATATATATGGGTATGACGTGGCTCAGTCGCGTCTTTGTACAACTATGTTTTCATTAGAGGTTTGTAGACAGTATGTCTAGTTGAGTTGTATGTGGCCTTGACGGCTTTCAGTTTTGGATGTATAGTTGTCTATAACAGCTTTGCCGGCTCGCCCACTGTATTCTGCCTATATACGTACATATGCCTTGAAGACAGGTTTCCTTCTTGTATGTTACTTTCGTAACTCAGCAGATGTTATTCAGACTCGTATCTTAGATGCATGCTTAGGAGTGTTTGACAGGTAGGACTCAGGCACCCATCGCGACCCATCGATTTGGGTCGTGACATGTCCTTTCAGTATCTGGCTGGAAATATAGTACTAATCTGCCTATTAGTGTCACAACTAAAATATGGTCGATCAACTAAAGCTGGCACAATCTATCGAGTCAAAAGTTGCTATTCAATTAGTCGATCAACTAATGACTTCCAATGATAGAAGATGAACATAAAGTAAATGAAGTTACCTACATTGAGGGGGGGGGGATTGGATAAATTTGATTTACCTCACCTACTTACTAGAGATTGGGATCGTTTATATGCATAACCCCATGTGGCAAGAAACCTTTGCTATTAAAAGTAATTAAGTGAAAATTCTCTCAAGTTAGTGTAAATAGGTTTATAATGTAGGATGATTAGGTAAAAATCTCAAAAGCATTTTATCTAATAACTTCTTAGCTTTACCATTTTTCAAATTTCGATTATAACCGATCTCAAGTTCCCATTCATAATTTTTTTTAAAACATCTATATCAAAAGTACAAACTCTAAAAATGCCACTACTACAAATATTTTCCTCTGTCACATATTATATGACTCTATTTTCGCTTTATAAAAAAGCTTCACAGTGTAACAACAATAACAACAATATATCGATGTATCTGTGGAGTATAGTGAGTATGCTATACTAATAAAATCAAATCATAAATAACATAGGTAGTAATAGAAATCTATGAATATGAAAATACGAGATTAACGCTACCATTACTAGTACGAGAAGAAAGATGCTCGATTGCCTACTAATCTTACTATGTCCTGCCTAATCGCCTCTTCCAAATACTTCTTCGATCTAACTCTCCTCGTACCCACTATTATCAAACTCTCACACGTACTCAGTGAGGCTTCCACGCAATCATCTCAGCCTCGTTTTAATAAGACAAAAAATACATTTGAGGAGGCGACATTGAACAATTTGTGAGAGTTCAATGGGCAATTTGACCCTTTTCCCAAACTTCCTCTGAAATTTGAAACCAGCTCCAGAGCAAAGACGCATAGACAATACCCTAGCCAAAGGTAACTACCGTACTCCAAATCCAACTATGGTGATGAGCAAAGCTGCAAAACTACCCGAAGAAATCATAATTGACATACTTCCCCTCCTACCTGCAAAGTTCATAGGACAATATAGGTGCGTGTCAAAGCAGTGGTGTAACCTTCTCTCAGACCCACAATTCATCAAATCTCACCAAACAATCCATGCCCATAAAGGAGAAGAGAAACTCATCTATGTCTCTTAGTATCGCGAACTTCAAACTATCACGTTTAACCACAACCCCGAAAATGGAATCGATATCATCTCAAGGACGCTTAATTTGCAGCAGCTGTCAAACAGCTGGGTAAGTGTTGCTGGCTCATGTAATGGCTTGGTCTTGGTGATTAAGAGGGAAGAGGCTAAATATTTGATCAACCCCACTACCTTAGAGTACCATAAAATTCCAAATTTTGATTTGGCTCTTCCTGTGCCAGGTAGCTGTAGCATGTATGGTTTTGGGTACGATACACTTAGCGATGATTATAAGGTGGTAACTCTTTCTTATTATGATTCATTTGATGAAAATGAGCCTGCAATTATGGACACTTTTGTGGATATTTACTCTCTGAAAAAGGGTCTTTGGAAGAGACTTGAGAGTTCTCCTTATGATCATCCACTTAGTGACCGTGCTTCTGGGGTTTTGGTGAATGGGGTTTTGCATTGGTTGGTCTGTAAAACTTCTCAGTATTCATTTGTAATTGCTGCTTTTCATTTGAGTGATGAGAAATTCTTGGAGGTAGCAGGACCTACTGGTCTTGGTAGTAATTACTCACTGTGTAATCTTGTGGTTCTTAGAGGATGTCTTTGTATATTCACCGGTATAGGTAAAGACATGGACACAGTTACATGTTGGATGATGAAAGAGTATGGGGTTAAGGAGTCTTGGACCAAATTTACGATTACAGAACCAAATTTAGATAGATCTATGTGTACACTATTGTGTTCAGTGACTGATGATGATGTTCTATTGGATATTGAAGAAGAGTTGGTTGTATACAATATGAAAGAGAATCAACGTAGGGATCTGATGGTTGATGCATCCCCTATTATGTGTGAAGCTCGAACCTTTATGGATAGTCTTGTCTCTCCTTCCTTTGTCGAAGGAAACTGAGGGCTAATCTATTGTTTGATGCGCGAGATGATTCTGTATACAGGTATTACGAGAACATTTTCCGTTGTATTATCCACCTTTATCCTCTTTCTCCATTAGATTATTCAAAAGCGGTTGTATTTCAACAGTACTATCAAGGACGCACCTTTAGCCAAATAAGTTGCCTTTCTAAGGAGTATAGCCAGTTTTTATTTTTTATTTTTCTCAAGCTGCTATCATGTTACAAATATAGTCTATTAACCTCTAGGATGTAGCCTAAAGTGTAAACTACAACATTTCATGGCTTTACATCGGTTTATTGTAATGCTGCATAACACCTTTCATCAATTTGCCGTAACAGGATATTAACTCATATCGACCAATCAAATTTGTTGAATAATTAGTAATCATCTAGATTCTTATATTGATAAATCGAATTCACATTGTTCTGATGCTTGCACAGAAATTAAACTGCTTCCTCTTAGTTCAAGCTGTTTCTTAAAGATTGTTCATCATTCACTGTCTGAGGCCTCCAGAAATTACATTGCGCTTCATCATGTCTTGGTTCATTGTCATTCTGACGTCGTAGAGAATTGAGAATTCAAAGTTTTGTTAATTATTTGAAGTGAAATGTCATTGTAAATTTAGTATCTTACGACGAAAACAATGTAAAAAATTAAGGTCACTTTTGGATAGGGTAACTTTGTTGAGTGTAGTATGTCTTAATTTTCCGCAAGGGATGTGATGGATAGAATATTTGGATGTGAGAATTTCTTATCTTAATGTTGCTTGTATATATCATTTAATTTTTTGTTGCTTTTGGCATTATATTATGCTTCATGTTAGATTATATATTAGGACATATTTGTCTAAAGAAGAGTTGAGTCAAGTCATTGCTTCTTGGTACTGTCATAAATTAAATTACTCTTACCTGATTAAAAAAAAAAAAGAGAATTGAGTCGAGTCATTCATCTCTTTATCCAGGTCTAAGTCCTTTAGAATCTTGGCAATTCATGCTAGAGTGGGTTCAAGACTCAGTTTAGTTGAGCATTTAGCAAACTAGTTATGTTGAGATAAATGCTGAATTCACAGATAGGTTCCAAAAAGTGTTATATGAACAAAAAATCCCACAATATTTGAGGACAGATAACACAAAATATATTACAACTCATGAGCTGAAAGGAAGTACCTTTTTTTCTTTCCTGATAAGGTAAAATTTGTACCAAGCTGGTAGAAAAGAAAACAGAATTCATGCAAAGACCAACCAGACAAGCTGCTACTCTTTTCTTCCTAACAACTCTAGAAAATCCATGTATTGGTCCATGCTAACTAATAGATCGCGTTTCACCAGAAAATCAGATTATGCAACATATATTCTTGACTCTAGAAATATGATATCTATGTCCAACAAAGCTTGTCCTTCAAAAAGCTTTGTTCCTCTCCATCCATAAGGTCCATAAGATGCAAAGTGGGATGGTCTTCCATATCTGCTTCAGCCCTCTGGAAACCCTTTGAGACTGCCAATTTCTAATAATACCCTTACATCTTTAGGCATTGCCCATAAGATACCACGTCTGTTCAGAAAAAGTTCCCAACAGTGTTTAGAGAATTTGCAATGAAGGAATAGATGATCAACTGCTTCCTGATATTCCTCACATAAGTAGCATCTACTGCACAGAGAAAAGCCCCTCTTCTGCAAGTTGCTTTATACATGCTCCCCAGGTTGCAGTCCTTTCTAAACATGCTACCTTAACTGGAGCATTTGTTTTCCAAATCATCTTCCAATGACCTAACTCCTTTAACAGCATGCTGTAACAACTTTTAACTGAGAATAATTTATCTTTACTAGCTGTCCAACTCAAGGAATCCACCCGACTTTGATTAATCTGGACTGAGTTCACCTGCTAGAGTATCTGACAAAAATCTTCTAGTTCCCCATGATTCAAATTTCTTCTAAAACCTATCTGCCACTAAATTAAAAACTTCAAAGGCTGACTGGAACTGCCACTAAAAACATCCAAAACAGAGCTGAAAGCTAGCACTTTCTTAAGATAAAAAACCATATGAAGTTCTTTTCACTTGTCTTTGGAAAGAGGGCCCTCATTTTTGCTCTAGCAATTGGCAATTTTTGATAGAATTTAATCAACCCCACAACTTTGCAGTACTGTAGAACTCCAATTTTTCATTTTAATCTTCCCATTCCTGGTAGCTATAACATGTCTGGTCTAGGCTGTGATTTTGCTGTGATGATTATAAGGCGGTTACTCTTTCCTTTTATTACACTGTTATTGAGCATGAAAATCTGGACACTTTTGTGGATATCTACTCTGCGAGAATGGGTGTATGGAGGAGATCTCAGAGTTTAACTTATGATCATGAAGCTCCTTTGCGCTATTCTGTGATTTTGGTAAATGGTGCTTTGCATTGGTTGACTATAAAAACTCCTAATAATTCATAGATAATTGTTGCTTTTGATTTAATTGATAAGAAATTGTTGGATGTGCCAGCACCTACTACCCTTGATAAAGGTTATTGTGCTTGGATTAAGCTTGTGGGTCTTAGAGGATGTCTTTGTATGTTCACTTGGACTCAAGAAATCAACATTGGTATCTAGACGATGAGAGAGTATCCAGTTAAGGAGTCCTGGACCAGATTTAAGATTACAGGACCTAATATAGATTATGGTATGAGTCTTTGCCGTCCCTTGTGTTTAATGAGTGATGATGATGTTGTATTGGATGTGGATGGAGACAAGTTGATTGTCTACAATGTGAAAGAAGATCAGTGGAGGTATATGATGGTTGATGGAATAACTACTATGTGTGAAGGAACTAAAACTTTCATGGGAAGTCTTGTCTGTCCTACGTTTGACAAGGACATTGATGGTAACTTCATTACTTGATGCAAAATTCTAAAATGATGTTGTATTCAGGTATGAGACAGACATTTTCACGATTTCTCATTCATTTTGGTGTATTTTGTTTAATATGTTTAATTTGGTTCCCATATTTAATTCAATAAAACAAATCCCATAGAGTATCGTGAATGGTAATTCTTTCCTCATAGAGCCTAAGTTGCGTGGACTCTTCATTTGTGGTGTCGCACCGGCGTCGACACGATACCAACACTAGTATTAGTATAGGATACGTATCGGATCCGGTCGATCAACATTGAGCAATTTGACCACATACAGAGAAATTAGAGATAAGATTTGGCAAGTTGATTTCTCAAGACAACATCTACTCTAGATCTCTAGATAGTTACCTATAACTTAGAGAACAAAAGATTGAGTTACTGCACTCTACAAGTTAATGTAAATTTTCCACATAATGTCTCATATTTAGGCATATTTTTGTAGCTCTATTTTTAAATATTGCCAAGTCTTGCACCCGTATCTGTACCTGGATCTGTATCTTAAATTTAGATCACGAACAATCCGACCTCTAGATCCGCACACATATTGGATACCCGCACCCGAGTCCAAGCAACTTAGCATAGAGCTTTGTGATGGTAATTCTTCTATCGTGAAGAAAATATACAATGATTGACTGAATCAATTAAAAAGGGAAATGCTTGGAATTGTAACTTGCTTCAATTCAACATCATAGAATGGTGGCTATTTAAGGAAAAGGAATAGTTCAATTTTGAGCACATGCAGTCTTGAAAAGTAATAGTTTTAGATGTTTTGACTCTTCTTTGAATCACAAGTAACTCATGTAAAATTATTGTTGGCCACTCTATGGATACTGTTTTAAGCAATACCAATGGTAGAACTGTGATCTAGCTGCTCTAGAAACCCAAAAAAAAAAAAAAATTAAAAATTAAGTTGTCTGCCTCCTTGGTTGTATAATTGTCAAGATCTATCACTACAAAGACTCTTACGATAGATAATGGTAGCTGTTTACCTCCTTGATTGTAATTGTTAAAGTCTATCACTACAAAGACTCTTAAGATTTATATTGGGTAAGCCGTTTACCTCCTTGATTGTTAGTTGTCAAGATCTATCACTAAAAAGACTCTTAAGATAGATATCAGGTTTATCACAACTTTAGAAGCTAACCACCCTGCTGGTTAGCGGTTCATCGTATTTTCTATTACTACAAAACTCTCAAGACAGATATCTGTATTAACAATACATTGATAAGAGTAACTAACAATGAAAAAAGGCCTTTAAAGTAAACAGCCTCAGGTTATTGTTCAAGAATCTATGGCATAACAATCCCTATGTTATTATTATACAATCCATATATTGTCAGTTCTGTATAACTAGCCTGTAAGCCTAAGGACCCTTTGGATTCATTGATTCAAGAACATACCCTAGTTTAACAAATCCACTGCAGGATTATCCTAGTAGTTTCTCCTCTAAATCCAACTATATGGCAATGAGCAAAGCTGAAATCGCACCCCAAGAAATTATAACTTACTCACCCGACTGCCTGCAAAGTTCATCTGCCAATATAGGTGCGTGTCAACTGGGTAAGTGTTGCTCTCTCATGTTATGGCTTGGTCTTGGTGGTGAATAACAAAACTATTAATGTTTCAATCAAACCCACAACCTTAAAGCTCCATACGGTTCCAAACTTTCATTTGGCTCTTCCTCTTCCTGTGCCTCGTAACTTAGCCACAACTTTGTAGAAGCTTCCTACTAGGCCAATTGGTCTAAAAATCTTTCAACTCCCTGGCTGCCTTCCTTTTGGGGATAAGAGCAATGTATGTAGCCTTAAAACTCTATTCAAGCTTCTCTTGTTTATGAAATACTGAATCGCCTTCAGAATATCTTCTTTCACAATTGACTAACATTTTTGGAAGAAACCCATGGTGTATCCACCTCGGCCTGGAGCTTTATCGCAGGCACACTGGTTAATGACATCAAGTACTTCCTCATCTTTAAACATTCTCGGGTTTTAGTGTTAACTTTCTAATTTTCTTTTTCTGTAGTGATTTTTGAATTTGGTCCCCATATTTGATTCACTAAAATCATTGCTACTGACTCAGAGTCTTGTGAATGGTAATTTCCTTCCTGAAGAAATCTTTTAATAAGAATTCTTCCTTCCTGAAGAAGATACAGTGATTAATTCATCAGAAAATATACAGTGGTAGGAGGAGAACCATAGATTCCCCGGTTAGGAGGAGCGAGCGGTTGGCTTTGGCAGGTACGAGAAGAGGTAGAGGGCGGCCTAAGAAGAATTGGGGCGAGGTGATCAGGCAAGACATGACGCGTCTTCAGATTTCCGAGGACATGGCTCTTGATAGGAACGCGTGGAGGTCGAGCATTAGGGTTGTAGGCTAGGGGGTAGTGCATAGTTTTTCCCTCTTTGTACCGGGTAGTATGATAGAGCTTTGCCTATGTTTGGTAGCGGTCTATGTTGTGTTCACACTATTTTGTTGTTTTGCATAGGATTGTATTACTGCACTCCCTTTCACTTATTTGGTGTATTTTAAGATATTATTATTACTTCTCTTGCTTCTTTTGTTGTTACAGATCTCTTCTTGCATTTTTTTCCTGATATTATTATCTCTTCTGTTGAGCCGAGGGTCTCCCGGAAACAACCTCTCTACCTTTCCGGGGTAGGGGTAAGTTCTGCGTACATCATACCCTTCCCAGACCCCACTAGTGAGATTTTATTGGGTATGTTGTTGTTGCTGGAAAATATACAATGGTAAACTGTATTACATAAAGTAGTCACGCATGCACATCGTACTTGAATTGGTGTTGATTCAGCATTATTGGATGCTGCTGCTTTAAGGAAGAAAAACAGTTAACTTTGAGCATATGCAGTCTTGAAAGAAAGTTTTAAATGTTTAGGCCCTTCTCTGAATCATAAGCTAATCTGTCAACTTGAATTATTGTCGGTTCATCTTCTGTGCTTTACATTTTTAAGCAATGTGAGGGTAAACTATTATGTAGCTGCTCAAAATTCTGGAAAAGAGTTTATATCATCTATCTCCTTGATTATGAATACCGAGACTCTAAAGATCGAGATTTGGCAGTACTTATCGCTTAAGAAGGTAACTATAGACGGAGCGAATGCTTAATTTATTTGCTACAGTATGAGTGGATTGTTGGTAGTAGTATCCACCTTTGTCATCTTTCTCCTCAAGATTATTCAAAAGCTGCTGTTTTTGGCTTTGTTTAGGACTCTAGGGAAAACTATGCTTGCATTTCTAATTTCTAAGTATCAAAGATGCACCTTTAGCTAAATCATTGGCCTTTTTAATCCAATAAAAGTATTATTTAAACTACAAAAACTCATTGTTACAAGGCAAGGATAATTTAAACCATTGAAGAGAAACTCCCAAATTTGTGAGTCTTCCGTGAACCTTGAACCTGTTCTTCTTTTCCCTCTTTTTGTTTCAGCCTGTCATCAAAGTAACATAAACTTGAGTGAAAAAATTACCTGAGTCTGGCATAAAAAGGGTATAGTCAACTCTTAATCAAACTTATCATATATCGATTTCTTGTAATGCCACATAATACCAAATTGATTTTGTTCTGTTGCTTGCACAGGAATTAATCTGCTTCTGGTGCTTCTATTGATTGGAATGTTGTGTTTGTGCAGAGGCCAGAATCTCTATATACTTTAATCCCAAGGGTGTTACTCTTTCATTATGATGTTGCAACTGTTACAATTTCAAAACTGAAGACAAATCACCATGATAGAACAAGAGTATTCGAGGAAAACCTGCACTTATGATTTGAATATGGTGAAGTACACAAAAGCAGTACTACAGAAAACGTCTCGAGAAAAGTTCCCTTTTGAGAAACCCCCTCATACTTGAGTTTTGTATTGTTGACTGTCTATATCTCAGTTGAGTTTCTCGACATTAGATGAGTAGATGATCTGAGTAAGTATTTGCATACTCATTTGACAAGAGGTGTTCTAATGTTTCCAATCATGTTAAAGCAGCAATATTGTCCTTTGTGTTGCAATATCAAAATTTCTAGCTCTGTTGTATGTTTTATTGCTTATCAGATATAACTGTGCTCTGGCTTTAGTTTCACTGTTCCTTGAGCCGAGAGTCTACCGGAAACAACCTCTCTATCATTGTAAGGTAAGGGTAAGGTCTGCTTATATACTACCCTCCCCAGGCCCCACTTGTGGGATTACACTAGGTTTGTTGTTGCTGTTGTATATAAATGTGCTCGATAGAGCAAAAATGACAAGCAAATTCAAATCAGTGCAAGTCAATAGAATAGTTGCATAGATTGAGATGTGAATGCAAAGCAAATGTCTGGAAAGTTAGCTCTGACTCTTAGCTCTCGTTTTCCCATTTTAACATCTTTACTTGACAAAATGAGTATTTGTAAACATCTCTAGCTGATAATCATCCATACATTTGTTTAGGTAATATAGCTAAAGGGCGTGGATTTCACATTGATATGGCTAAAATAGGGGAAGGATGACGGTCAAAATCGAGACGGAATCGGTGTGGTTTTGGAGTATATTTTTAAATAAAATAAAAATATATGACACTTATTTGATGTGGACGCTAATGTGTTAGGGGCATCTATTACTTCTTATGTCCCCAAAAAAATTATACATCTTGGATATGAGGAGTCAAACGAGTTTCTTTTTTTTATCACAACTTTTTAACATGCCTTTTAAAATTTTGAATTTTGAATTATTTTGACCTGTAATACTTTTTATGTAGTTTCTAACTTTGTAAATTTTATTTCAAAAAATTTAATAATTTAATATCCGGTCAAAATTTAAAAACTTAACTCTCGAAATATATCATTTTCTTTACGACAGATGAAGTAATTCTTATTTGGCAGAAAAAAGATGCAATCAGAAATCGCAGTTCGAACACTCCCAATTTTGGGAGAAATTAAAAAAATAGCCAGATTTACAAGTGATCATTCAAAAATTGCCACAGTTTCAAAAGTAATCAAAATTTAGCCACTTTTCATGTAAAGATAAATCTGAACGAAAACACTGTTCAAAATCCAGAATAATACTCCAGTATAATATACTGGATACCGTTCCAGCATAATATATTGGAGATTGGAGCACCGGCACTCCAATCTCCAGTATATTATACTGGAACTTTTCGCATGTTAGAGTTCCAGCATAATGTGCTGGAAGTTCATACACAGGTGCACCGATATCCAGTATATTATGCTGGAACTTTCCATGTTGCAGCAAAATAGTGGCTATTTTTCAATGACTTTGAAAACAATGGCTATTTTTGAATGACCAGTCCGAAAACTGGCTAGCCCGTGCTATTTTTACTCCAATTTTCGGTAAAAATAGCACGATATAGCCAATTTTCGGATCATTCAAAAATAGCCAGCGTTTACGAAGTAAATGAAAAATAGCCACTATTTTGTTGCAACAGAGACCGGTCTAGCATAATATACTAGAGTTCGGTACACTTGTGTATGAACTCCAGCATATTATGCTGGACCGGTATACTTTGCTGATTCCAGTATAATATACTGGAGACTAGAACAACTGTGCTCCAAACTCCAATATATTATACTTGACAATTATACTTGCTGGAACTCCAATATATTATGCTGGAGTTCTAGTGTACTTATGCTGGAACTTCATCATATTATGCTGGAGTTCCAACATACTTATCCTGAAACTCCAGTATAATATGCTGGAGTTCAAGCATACTTATGCTGGAACTCCAGTATAATATACTGACGTATTTTTCGGGATTTAAAAAATATTTTCGCTCAAATTTATCTTTACATGAAACGTGGCTAAATTTCGATTACTTTTAAACTATGCATATAAATCTGGCTATTTTTGAATTCCTCCCCAATTTTCTTTGAGGTCAGCCCAGGAGCAGAAAATGCCCTAGTCAAAGAACGCCACTTTAGGTGCTTCTACAGTTTTTCCTCCAAACCCAACTATGGCAAACAGCAATGCTGCTGCAAAAATACTTGAAGAAATCATATATGACATATTTACCCGGCTGCCTGCTAAGTCCATAGGTCATTTTAGGTGTGTATCAAAGCACTGGTGTTCTCTTCTCTCAGACCCAAAGTTCATCAAAATTCACCTCACTCTCCATTCCCACAAACATCTAGTGGATAAGCTCATTGTTGCTAGTCATTTTCTTCATACTATCACCTTTACCCACGACGCCCAAGGTGAAATTGATGTCATATCAAGAAAGCTTGATTTTCAGCAGCTCTCAGACCACTGGTTAAGTGTTGATGGCTCATGTAATGGCTTGGTATTGGCGATTCGTAGGGGAGAGGCTAAATATTTTATCAACCCCACCACCTTAAAGTACCATAAAATTCCAAATTTTGATTTGGCTCTTCCTGTATCAGATAGCTGTAGCATGTATGGTTTTGGGTACGATGTTGTTAATGATGATTATAAGGTGGTTGCTCTTTCTTACTATGATATAGATGAGCCTGATATAGTTGATACTTTTGTGGATATTTACTTTTTGAGAAAGGGTCTTTGGAAGAGACTTGGGAGTTCCCCTTATGATCATTCACTTACTGACCCTGCGTCTGGGGTTTTGGTAAATGGGGCTTTGCATTGGTTGGTTAGTAGAACTTCTAATAATCCATGTGTACTTGTTGCTTTTGATTTAAGTGATGAGACATTCTTGGAGGTACCAGTACCTCCTACGGATTACAATTACTCTTTTTTTGAACTTGTGCCTCTTAGAGGACGTCTTTGTATGTTCACCAGTTTAAGTAAAGACACAATAACAATCTGTTTGATGGAAGACTATGGGGTTAACGTGTCTTGGACCATATTTAGGCAAATTTACATGATTCTCCTTGTACACCATTGTGTTCAATGACTGATGATGATTTTGTAATGGAGGTTGACGAAAAGTTGGTTGTCTACAACATGAAAGAGGATGATTTGTGGGATCTGGGGGTTGATGTTAGTTCTGATATGCATACAGCTCGAAACTTCGTTGAAAGTCTTGTCTGTCCTTCCTTTGGCAATGGAACCGAGGGTTAATATAATGCTTGATGCGCGAAATGGTTGTCTGTACAGGTATTACAAAAACATTTTCACGTTTTCTTATTCATTTTTAGTCTTTATAGAGATTTTTGAATTTGGTCCCCATATTTGATTCAATAAAATGAATGCTACTAGCCCATATAATTTTGTGAATGGCAATTCTTCTATCACGGAGAAAATATACAGTGAAGACTTTATTTGAAAATATGGTGGTTCACAAAATAATCCATCTTTTCTCCGGTTTTTTAGATTTGTAATGAGAAGTATAATGAATAATTTTTACAGTGGGGTCTGGAAAAGGTAGGGTGTATGCAACCTTGCCCTTACCTTTTATGAGGTAAATAAGTTGTTTCCAATAGACCCTTGGCTCAAGAAAACTGTTTTCAAAACAAGTTTGAAAATGCAAGAGTAAAAAGTATAAGATGAAATTATTGAAGAAAAGAAAAATACTGATAGTAAATATAGTAAAGATAACCAAATTAAAAGAAACAACAATAGTAATAAAATTGAATAATAAGATAATAACTGATTAATAATAATACTGATAAGGAGAATAGGGAGCAAATAAGGTGCTCTAAACTAGGACCAAGCTCTCCCGTAGAAAAGAGAGAAATTGCTCGACTATCTACTAACCTTCTATGCTAATCTTCAATGCCTATGCTCTCCTATTTAGGGTTATTGTCCTTGGTGAGCTGAAGATGTATCATGTTCAGTCTAATCATCTTTCCCCAATTCTTGCTCGGTTTACCTCTACCCCTTCTCATTTTTATCCCCTTGTTGACCAAGCAAGGTCGCACGAGAACACCAACGGAACACTCTCTTATTGGTGGCACATATGCTGTCTCGAAAGGAAGTGTTAAATGCTCCGTCTCTTCTCTGAATCATGAGCTAATCTGAGAATAAAGTAACTCATCTTCTGTGCTATACATTTTTAAGCAATGTGAGGGTAAAACTGCTATCTAGCTGCTTTAAATTCCGGAGAAGAAGTTTATATGGTCTATCTCCTTGATTTTGACCCTAAAGACTATAGATCATGCTGCTACAAAATGAACGTAGTGTTAAATGAGCATATTAGAGTTAAAATTTTAAGTTTTTTATGTTATATTCTCTAGTATTATTTATAAAAACATTATAATATTATCTTAATTCTTAACTATATGAGAATATAACATAAGAATCTTAAAATTTCAACTCTAATATGCTAATTTAACACTATGTCCCCCCAAAACCCCAACGCCCCTGCAAAAATTGGTTTAATTAACTAGAATTAATAGTCGAGGGTAAAGGGCATCATTTCATGGCTTTACATTGGTTTCTTGAATTGCCACATATAACCGTATTGACACTGTTTTGATGCTTGCATAGGAATTAAGTTTCCGCGGACATGTCCTGGTGCACAAGGTAGGGATAAGGTCTGCGTACACACTACCCTCCCCAGATCCTACTATGTGGGATATATGGGGTATGTTGTTGTTGGACCTGTCCTGGTGCTTCTATTGAATGCAATGTTGTGTTTGTGCAGAGGCCTCAATCTCTAAATAATTTTATCTCAAGGGTGTTATTTCTTCAGTATGATGTTATACAATCATTATGATTTCACATCTGAAGAAAGATCACCATGATCGGAGAGTTTTCAAGAGAGACTTACATTTGTGGTTTGTATCTGGTGTAGTACAAGCACTGCAACACCATCCGGAGAAAAGTCCCCTTTTGAGCAAACTTGAAGATTTATTTGTCGAATGCTTATATCTCCGCTAAGTTTCTCAACATTGGAATGATGCATGCTCATTTGACAAGAGGGTTTACATTATGTTTTCCTATCATGTGAAAGCAGCAACATTTTCCTTTATATTGCAGTACCAAAAATTCTAACTTTGTTATGTTTTAGCTTATCAGAAATACCTGTGTCTAATTCTCTTCTTTCTGTTGGTGGAAGATGTTACAAATCACCTATCTCCTGGTGTGCTGTTGCCACTAGAATAGGTAAAATAAGAAGTTTAACATTAAAGAGTTTCCAAATATAAATAGATGGCATTTTTCTTAAGAAACGATAAAGAGAGTCCTATAAAGTAGAACAGATGGAGTATGAGGTTATTTAGGTTTATAAACCCAATATCTAAAGGGTGAAAATCATTTTCGCCCTCCAGTTTTGTGTTAACAATAAAAAATTCTCTTCCAATTTTTGAAAATAGACATTTTCTCCGTCATATCCTACTCAACATCTATTTTGCCTTGCCAAAAACTGGAAGACATGATAGGCAGCCGACGACATGGCCCTGCTTAACTTATACATTGGGGTTGAAAACCGTATCAAACTGAAATGTTAAACCAAATCGATTAAAAATTCGATTAGGAATTGATTTGATTTGGCTTGGTATTAAGTAAAAAAATTCAAACCAAACCGACATATAAATATATAATATATAATTTTTATATATACTTTTAAGATTTTTTATAAAATTTTCTTTAAAGAATATCTAAACATATTTGTGATTCTCTTATGGGATGTAATAATTTATATGAAGTGCTCCATATTTATTAACTTTAAATAATGGGCTGTATAATCACTTCCTTATCAAGTGTTAGTGAAATGCGTCAATCTCTTTGTTCTTCCATATTCATATGTCAAGATCTATTAAATCACCTTGTTGTCTTGTTCTTATTCTGCTTTTATATGGCTTTTTGGTACTGTTCCTTCTTGTCTATATTTTCATTAATGTGGTGTTTATGCTTTCCTAACATCCTCTCTATCCTCACAAGGTAGGGGTAAGGTATTCGTACACACTACTCTTCCCAGACCCCACAGTGTGAGATATTACTGGGTATGTTGTTGTTGTTGTTGTTGTTGTTGTAAGATCTATTAAGTTCTTATATCTTTTTCGAATTTGAAATGGTATTTCGAAAATTTAAAATTAAATAGAACATATCATTTTATAGATTCATATTTATTTTTATGTTTAATTATTAAATTCGATTAACCTTGAAAGTGTACATCAACGTAAAATTGTTGTTAGACGACTAAGAAATAACTATCATGTGTTACTAAGAAAATTTTTCCATAAGAATATTTTAATAGATCATATATTTGTCAACTTTTTCAATTTTTACTAAACATTTATTTATAAAAATTTAACAAAGTAAGATTGAATAATATTCATATAACAAAATACCCGAAAAAATACGATAAAACCGAAACAATCCAAACTGATATAGTTGGTTTGGTTTGGTTTTGATAAAAATCGAACCAACTCGGTCCATGTACACTCCGACATATACATAATTGAACACATATTGAAAGATGTTGATAAAATGACACCTCCGAGTAGTGGGTACCTCGTAGGACCTTGACCCTATGGGGCAACTTATTGAGGCTAACGGAAAAATCTGTAGATAAAATATTTGATGAGAAAGAAAATTGGTCCATTTTCAAAACTACAAGCAAACTCTCTGTCAGGTGTATCTACCTTACCTTAACTTGTTAGAGTCAATTTGGAACATAAAGGAATGAGTTCAACAAGAAAAGGCCACTTGATTTCAATATAACAAAGTTGTGAAAGTCTTTTGTTGTATTTTTATTTTTAATATCCTACTTAGTCTTTCAATGAGTATGCCTTGGCATCGTGTTTTATACCGTTGTATTAATGATCCTGGTCGGTTAATTTATGTTCATATAATGCGTGATTCTCTGATTGTTGATCGAGCCGATTCGATGACTTTATATGAATTAGCGATTTTGATTTTTGATACTTTTGATCTTATTCTTGATCCAATGTGGAGACAAGGTAGCGTACATGCATAGTAGCTAGTCAGTGGGGGTTAAGAGAGTGCTTTGTTAGTGTTCTCGGTCTTAGAGCAACCTTATTTGATCAACATCGGGATATAAAACGAGCAAGTTCTCGTCCCATATACTAAGTCTAACTACTCCATGTAATTTGGCTCAATCTCTCAGTACCATCACCACCACCAGAGCCTGAGCCCGACACACATAGAAGGATTTAAATATAATGTATTTTCTATATCCATAGACTAGTTTATCATTTACAAGTGATGAATACGAAGAGAATTGATCTAGGAAAACATGTCAATATGACGTATAATCAATGTTTGCCGTAATATTTCCATTGACTGTTACTGAGTACAAATGATGAACTTCTGTACTTTGAGATTACTCAAATTTTACCATCTCATCCATAAAAGAAAAATGTATTTTTATTCAATTCTTCTTCAACTATTTTTAAATAAAATAAAAATATTTGAGTGACAACTTTAAAAATGGGGACAACTAAAAGCGTCAATTTAGATATTTGACCTTTCCTAAAATTTAAAAGCAAATGTACCCTTGCAATCACAAATCGAGTGTCTAACACTTATATACTTTCTTTGAAGTAGGAGTGAGCATAGTTTGGGCAAATAAGAAATTCAAATTGAAATCTGATTTTTTTGAATTTTTGAATTGCGGATTGGATTTCGAATTAGATGTTGGATTTGGTACTTTAAATTTTTGGATATTAGAAAATTAGAATTTTTTATACTTTATTTAGTTCATTATCCATATACAAATAATAATAAGTTCGATATCCTACCCATTATAAATTATCTCATATTCAATATTAATTACTAAGTTACTCGCAGAATATTTTCTATTTGGACATGATTTTACTTTTGCTATTTCTTATCGGCCTTATTAATGTCTCTGTTGTATTTTCTTGATGATGATTTAATTATTCGAATACTTTATTTAAATAATTATAGTGAGAATGACGAACTTTGTAATTTAACATGGCAAAATACCTTAAACCACCCCTAAACTTGGCTCAGATTATTAGTATCCTCCATGAACTATGCCCGGTCTTAATTACCCCCCTCAACTTGGCCTTTTGAGGGTAATTACCTCCCTAAACGCTGATGTGGCAAAAAGTGTAGGTGCACTCGCCTGCCACGTGGATTTTTCTGTCTATGTGGCATTTTTTTTAAAAATAAAATGTTTTTTACCCTTTAAGAATATTACTTTTTTAGATAGTTTTTTTCGAATAAAATTTATGATAAAACTTGGATATAACTACATAATTTATGCTAAATATTTTTATTTGTCCAAAAATAATAAAGTTTTAGTTAATCTTTTTTTGAATTTGACCTGAAAATAAAGATTTATATAATTGAAATAAATAGTCAAGGCATCTAAAAAAGTTATAAAAAATACACAATTGAAATAAATAGTCATTGCATCAAAAGAAGAAATAAAAAGAGTGTAGAATTGCACTTGTAATCTTCAATTATACACTCGTTTTATTTCCTCTTTTGATGCAATGACTATTTATTTCAACTGTGTATTTTTACTTTTATAGGTAAAATTTGTAAAAAGAAAAAGTAAAATAAAATTAGAGCACAGTAATTTAGAGCTATATAAAAATTTATAGCCAAAATAATTAATTTCAAACTATGTATTTTTTATAACTTTAAAGATGCCTTAACTATTTATTTCAATTGTATAAATCTTTATTTTCAGGTTAACTTCGAAAAAAGATTAACTGAAACTTTATTATTTTTGGCCAAATAAAAATATTTAGCCTAAATAATGTAGTTATATCCAAGTTTTATTATAAATTGTATTCGAAAATTTTTATCTAAAAAGTAATATTCTTAAAAAGTAAAAAACTAATTTTTCTTCAAAAAAATGCCACATAGGTAGAAAAATCTACATGGCAGGTGAGTGCACACACATTTTTTGCCACATTAGCGTCTAGGGGGTAATGACTCTCAAAAGGCCAAGTTGAGAGGGTAATTAAGACTAAGCATAGTTCGGGGATGCTACTAATAATCTGAGCCAAGTTTAGGGGTGATTTAAGGTATTTCGCCATTTAACATAAATGCTTTCTTTGGATATTAATTTTTATGACAAGAAGAAGTATATCAATTTATAGGTGCAAAACCAAAAATCCAAAATATTCAAATCAATTAATTCAAAACCGAATTTAAAAAATCAGATCATTTAGATTGAATATTATATTGTCAATATCTAAACGGAAATTTTTATATCTTACTCGAACTGCCCGCCCACCCCTACTTTGAAGTTTAGCAAAAGCATTTAGTTAAAACCCTAATCCGCACTTCAGAGACTCCGTAGTTTCTCCTCCAAATTCACCTAACTATGGCAAGGAACAACGCTGCAAAAATACCTGAAGAAATCATATTTGACATACTATTGTGGCTGCCTGCAAAGTTCATAGGCCAATTTAGGTGCGTGTCAAAGCAATGGCGCAAATTTCTCTCAGACCCACAATTCATTAAAGCTCACCTTGCTCTCCATTCCCACAAACATGAAGAAGATAAGCTCATTGTTGTTGATTGTTCTCTTCTCACTATCACCTTTACCCACAATCCCAAAGATGATTTTGATGCCATATCAAGAAAGCTTGATTTCAGCAACTCTCAAACAATTGGGTAAGTGTTGATGGCTCATGTAATGGCTTGGCCTTGGCGATTAATAGGGAAGGTGTTAAATATTTGATCAACCCCACTACCTTAAAGTACCATAAAATTCCAAATTTTCATTTGGCTCTTCCTGTGCCGGGTAGTTTTAGCATGTACGGTTTAGGGTACGATGTCATTAGTGATGATTATAAGGTGGTTACGATTTTTTATTATAATGATGTGGATGAGACTGTTATAGTTGACACTTTTGTGGATATTTACTCTGTGAGAAAGGGTCTTTGGACGAGACTTGAGATTTCTCCTTATGATCATTCAGTAACTGACCTTGCTTCTGGGGTTTTGGTAAATGGGGCTTTTCATTGGTTGGCTAGTAGTAAAACTTCTGATGAGTCATGTGTAATTGCTGCTTTTCATTTAAGTGATGAGAAATTCTTGGAGGTGCCAGTACCTTCTATGGATTACAATTACTCTTTGTTTGAACTTGTGGCTCTTCGAGGGCGTCTTTGCATGTTCACCAATTTAACTGTAGACACAATCACGATCTGTTTGATGGAAGACTATGGGGTTAAGGAGTCTTGGACCATATTTAGGCTTATGGCACCGAGTTTACATGATTATTTTTGGACACCATTGTGTTCAATGACTGATGATGATATTGTAATGGATGTCGAAGAAAAGTTGGTTCTCTACAATATGAAAGAGAATGAGTTGTGGGATCTGATAGTTGATGTAAGTCCTTCTTTGTATAAAACTCGAACCTTCATAGAAAGTCTTGTCTGTCCTTCCTTTGGCAATGGAACCGAGGGTCAATATAATGCTTGATGCGCGAAATGATTGTCTGGATAATGCTTGTCTGTATCCAGGTATTACAAAGACATTTTCACGTTTTCTTGTTCATTTTTGATAATCTTTAGTGTGATTTTTGAATTTGGTCCCCTATATATGATTCGGTAAAATGAATGCTACTTGCCCGTAGAGTTTTCTGTATGAAAATCCTTCCTTCCTGGAGAAAATATACAGTGATTACTTTATCTGAAAATATACAGTGGTTCGCAAAATAATACTTGTTTTCCAGTTTATTAGATTTGTAATGTGAAGTATAAGAAGAGTAATTTAACTTTGAGCATATGCTGTCTTTAAAGGAAGTGTTAAATGTTTCATCTCTTCTCTAAATCATGAGCTAATCTGAGAATAAAGTAACTCATCTAGAATTATTTTTGGCTCATCTGCTGTGCTTTACATTTTAAAGCAATGTGAGGGTAAAACTGCTATCTAGCTGCTTTAAATTCTGGAGAAGAAGTTTATATTGTCTATCTCCTTGATTTAGACTCTAAAGACTTTATAGATCAGGATTTGGTATTACTTATCGTATAAGAAGTTTAGAAAGCGAATACTTGCTGAATTCTTGATGCAGAAATATGCTGTTAATTTCAGGTTTTAACTTATTTGCCGATGAGAGGGGTTGCTCAGATGGTCAGCACTCACCACCTACAATCCCAGGGTTGTGGGTTCGAGTCACCAAAAGAGCAATAGCTCCAACAAAAAGGGATCAACGGGGAATCAAAGGGGAGGGAAAAAATATTTGCTAATTATCCACCTTTCTCCTCTTTCTCCTGTAGATTATTCAAAAGCCGCTGTATTTGCTTTGTCTAGAGAAACTATGCTTGCCGTTCTGATAAGTAACTATTTCTGCAGTAGTATCAATGATACATCTTTGTCCTCTTTCTCAAGCTGCTATCATGTTACGAAACATAGTGTATGAACCTGTAGCCTGAAGAATCCCCCTGCCCTCTCCCAACTCCCCTGAAAATTTTGGTTTAATTAATTAGAATTAATAGTCGAGGGAAAGGGCAGCATTTCATGGCTTTACATCGGTTTCTTGTTATGCCACATACAATTGCACCGTTCATATGCTTGCATAGGAACAAAATTTGTTTCGACAGAAGACTTGCATTTGTTGTTTGTATATGGTGAAGTACATAGAAGCAGTACTGTAGCGTCGGCAGGAGAAAAGTCCCCTTTTTAGCAAACCCTCATATTTGAGATTATTTGTTGATGTGAAAGTAGCAATATTGCCCTTTGTATTGCAGTACCAAAAGTTGTATTTTTGCTATGTTTTAGTTTATTAGAAAGAACTGTCTAATTCTCTTCTTTCTGTTGTTGGCTGGAAAATGTTACAGATCACTAGAACAGGGTAGAAACTTAACATGCAATTGGCTACCTTGAATCTTGGATAGTACTAGATGACAATGGCTAGCATTTAAGTTAGATTATATGATGGAACGATAGCACAGAAGTAATAGATTTTATAAAAGAAAAAGAAAACATTGATGTTACCAGCTTAATATGACAAGACATTATGCTTCCACTTCAAATAATTTATATATTTTTTCATTAATTGACACCTCAAAATAATACACCTATAGAGCACTTAAAATATGTAACCACCTTCTAGGAAGGGTGTTAACATCTTTCAAGCCTCCAACAGAACATACTAGCTACAAAATTTCGGATCAATGGGTTTTGTGGCTCTTTACAAATTTGTTTTTAGTTTTATGACCCTACATCTTTCTTTACACATTGAAGATTTACTTTTACACATAAGAGATATGTCTTTTATAGGTAAGAGATCTAAAACGGTCGTTTTCTTAAATTATAAATTGTAAAGGGGCATAATGTACAAATAGAACCAAAAATTTCTGAATCGAAAAATTACTCCTATAAGCTTTCTTTGAATACTTCAAATGATCTATCCTTTCTTTGATCTCCTGTTGAATCTGTGTTATAACTAACTCTGTATTAACAGTTGTCTCCTTAAACTGTTTCCAGTTTCTTGCTTTCCAAGTGTGGGATATGGATGTGCCTCAGAAAGCAGCTCAATTCAGACCTATTGCAGGTTGTGATGTTATCTATAAATACATTTCCAAGATGATTTGTAAGAGATTGAGGAAAGCACAATTGTTCCAATAGTAGCAGAGAACCAGGCAGCTTTTGTAGAGGCGAGACACTGGTGCATAATGTTATGATTTGCCGTGATCTGCTAAGACACCTCACCCGATCTAAATAGACCTAAGAAAGGCCTCTAACATAGTCAGCTGGGAGTTTATTGAGGAAGCTCTGAGAGGATATGGTTTCCCAGAGTCTTCTATTCAGTTGGTAATGACCTGCATCGCATCTACAAAGTTCATAGTTAAGGTGAATAGGTGTATTTTGTTGCATAGGTGTATTATTTGTTGCAAAATAGAAATAGTTTACTGCTAATTTATTGCAAAAGAGCTTGTTCAACACCAGATTTAAAAGCATGGCCCAGATTTATCTCCATTTTTTGGACAAAATACTAGTTTCAGCTGTGTCTTGGATAGCTAGAAAAGCAAGGATATAATTAATGAGGTTTCATGGCAGATCTTTGTTTCATTTATATAGTGATGTTGTTTAATTGAACATAAAGTTTAAGAAATAAATGGGAGCAGGATAGTAGCGCACTTAATGATACGGAGTATGTAGTTTTTGAGGTAGAAATTTCATGGGATTACCTATTTGCACAGTACTGTCATGAAATTTCATGGGATTACCTATTTGCACAGTACTGTCATGAAATTTCATGGGATTACCCATAGCTATTTAGATGCATGTTTCATTCCTTAATTTCCTTTCACTGAACAAAAACGATATCAAATAAAATTAACTGATTTCAAGCCTTTTCAAAATGCTGGTGTTCTATATGATCATCATAAAGCTCAACTCATTAGATACTATAGAAGTTCAATGAACACCGTGCTGAATTTCTCTATCATTTTCTTCTCCGTCACATTGGCCAATATATGATGCACTTACTCATACGCACAACGTGATTGCCCTCCGACCTACAATTTTTTTTTTTAAATATATATATTAGCACATACCTAACACATAGACCTTTCTTTACATAATGTGAAGTGCAATCAAATTGGAAAGAGTAAACTATGCAATAAGCCGATTTAACTTATATATGCATAAAGTTTAAAAAACTTATACACTATCAGGTTATTTAAAAGACAGAAATAACTATTATATATTATGTGTAAGTTGAAAATCCAAAATAAAAAAGGTGAGTATCATGTACAATAGATTAAACTTTGGAAAAAGGCCATTATTGCCCCTGTACTATTGGAAATAATATACGTTTATCGTCCGTTTCATTTTACGTTCAATACCCATCCTACCGTTAACAAAGTTGATGTAATTGCCCCTAACCCTAACGAATGGTCGATGTGGTAGCTAACCCACTCCATTTTTCTAAGTCAGCTGCCAAGTCAGCTTTCCATTAAGTTGAAAGCCCCAAAACCTAACAGATTCTTCTTCTCCCAAATTAGATTGACCAAATTTCACTCCTAAAATTTTGACCCGTAACCCAACGTCTTCTTCTTCTCCCCCAAAAGACACTCCATTGCGGAGAACTTAGGGTTCGACTGAAATCTTCCCAAAATTTCTCTTTTCTTCATTCTCGTCGTAGCTTTGGTTGATAAATGTTACAAGGCAGCCGTTCCTCACAGATTAGGTGTCGCTGTGGCATTATAACCAACCACTTCACTTCGTCTACTCCATATAACCCTGGAAGAAAATCTATAAATGTCCGAGGCCTAAGGTTGTTTAATTTCAATTTTCTTATTTTTTTTAAGTTTAGTGTAATTATGAAATCTACAGGTTTAGAGTTTTATAATGATTAGCTAAATGTTCTTTTTGAATTATGTTTGACAACCTAGTTCATGTAGGTTTTGGAAATGGGAAGATAAAATCTTCCCGCAAAGTGATTGGACTAATATTAAAGATGTAACATCGTCAATGGATGAGGTTAAGATGCAAAGGGACAAATTGAAGGAAGAAGTAATTTCCATGAAGGCTATACACCAATATGAAGTGAATAAAGTCATCAAGTTTGAAGATAAACTTGCAAAGACAAGGATGCTGCTTATGATTTCTTGAGGACTATTTCTTGTTTTTTTTGCAGCCTCGATGATGAAGTGATTTTTTTGCAAAGACAAGATTGCTGATTTTGAGTTATATATGTGTAGCTAACTTTTAGGTCAATTAAGCCATGTTGTAGTAGTATTTGTTGCTTTCCAGCCATGTTCTGCATATTTGATGATGTTGGTGCAGTAGTATTTGTTGCTTTCCCTTAGTAGTATATGTTCTGCATATTTGATTGTTCTAAATGACATGTTGAATAACTAAGTCATTTAATTGCTTCCAATCCAATTCATTTGACATAAAAGACAGCAAGTGTAAAACTGAAAAACTTAAATTCCAGTTGCAAAAATGGTAACTAGATAATTGGAAAACTGAAATTGAAAAGGGAACAAAATAGAAAATTATAAACTAAACATTTATCAACAAACATTCACCTTGATTCATAATGTACCAACTATCAACATTCATAAAGTGCGCTTAATAAGACAACTGGATACCATATTATAACCCCAAAAAGATGTCAACACCTAGTTATAACATGGCATCCAACTGTCACAACTAAAGAACTGCAACCAAAATATAAAGTTTACTATCATGGCAGTAATTACAACACTTCCAAAAATTTACATCATAAAAGTTCACTAGAAGCAAATTTTCATCACTTCTGCTCCTTACCATTACCATTTCTTGCTTGAAACTTTGTCAACCTTTGTTTGTTTAACTGATTTCCAGTGATGGCAGAATTTTCCAGCCATGTTAGGCCTTTTATTGAGAAAGTAAGCTTCAATAGCTGAATTGCACCGCTTGAATCACCAACAAATCCAATTTGCCTGGTTGCAGTGGGTATACTTTATTGCCTCAGCTGGAGTCTTGTCCTTGCTTCTAAGATACTCTTTGGTCTTATAGCTATGTCAGGCTTAGGCTCAAAATTAGGGATCTTAAAATCTGGACATTCATTGCTAGTTGAAAGATGCCTTTGTACTGCAGGGGTTGGCATAAACACAAAGTTGCTGATTCACTAGCTTGACTATTTTGACTTGGCTGGGGTGCTGATAAATGGAAGTCATCTTCAGTTGGGATATCTGCAGCAGCTGGGAAAGATATAGGCTGTTCATTATCAGGTTTATCAACTAAAGTTCTTTATTATTTTTCTTGCTTTCCCCTTGTTTTGCCACTCTTTGGCTGTTTTCCTTTAAAGTGCTATTATCAACACACACAATTATATGTTAGAACAACGCAGAATAAAATAGAAGCATAAATTTATTGTTCAAGAGATAGATTACCTTGGCACATCCTCTAGCATTATGTCCAGGTTCTCCACAATTATTACATGTAATATACTCTTCCTTTTATGGATTGAAACCATTGCCCTTACCTATTAAGGGACTCATTTGTCTTTCTTTTTCTTTTTACTTTTGGGCTGCCAGCCATTTTTATAAATTCAAGTGGTTCCATATTTTGTGAGGGGTCTATCTTTCAGAACTTTTCTCCTCTCACAGGTTGTAACTTATGAGAATATTTGGAGATATGCCTCTTTGGAAAGGTACCAGTGAATATCACTTAAAGGGTCAACCTTCTTATACAGTAGGGCACAGATTGCATGAGGACATGGGATTCCACAAAGGACCCATGTCCTGCAAGTGCATTTTTTTGCCCCTAGATTCACAATGTGCCTATCACTACCTTCTGTTACTTCATACCCTTGGTCAGAACTGGCATTCACATGATACTTTTGTGCAATCCTCATGAATTGGTTATACAAATTTAGAGTCTTGGGACTGTATTCACTTCCCCACCCCACCACTTCAGTTTCATTATCAGTCAATATATTCATAACCTGGATTCTGATCTCCTCTAACATCTTTATAATTGGCTTGTGTCTGGCTTGCAATATCCATGCATTGAAGGACTCAGTCAGGTTATTATCCACTGACTGGTTCTAGGAGGTAGTGTGACGACCCGACCAGTCGTCTCATGAGTTACCGCCCCGTTTTCCCCATTTTTGCTTCTTTATGCTTTTTATCCGTGTTATGTGGTATTGGGTTGGTCGGATCGAATACGGAATGATTTTGGTAAGGTTTGAGACACTTAGTCTCTTTTGAGGAAGCTTAAGTTAAAAAATTCAATCGGATGTTGACTTATGTGTTAGAGGGATCAGATATGAGTTTCGATGGATTGGTTAGCTCTGGGAGGTGATTTGGGACTTAGGAGCATGATCGGAATGAGTTTTGGAGGTTCAGAGTAGATTTAGGCTTGAATTGACGAAGTTGAGATTTCGACGATTTCCGGTTGGTAGGCGAGATTTTGATATAGGGGTCGAAATGGAATTCCGAGAGTTTATTAGTTCCGTTGTGTCATTTGTGATGTGTCTGCAAAATTTCAGGTCATTCGGTCGTGGTTTGGTTGGGTTTTTGATCAAAAGCGGATTTCAGAAGATTTTGGAAAACTTAGGCTTGAATCCGATGTGTTTTGATTGATTTGATGTTGTTTTAGGTGTTTAGAAGATTGGTACAAGTTTGAATAAGGTTTTGGGATATGTTGGTGCCTTTGGTTGAGGTCTCGAGGGCCTCGGGTGAGTTTCGGAGGGTTGAACGGATCATTTTAAGTTAAAGAAAAGTTACAGATTTTTGTTTAAGCTGTTGCAGGTATTTTGCTCTTCGCGTTCGCGAGAGGGCCCTCGCGTTTGCGAAGGGTCAGGAAGGGAGGCATCAGGTTTGGCCTTCGCGTTCGCGAGGGGGAGTCCCGCGTTTGCGAAGGGCTGGAATGGTAAGCATCGCGTTCGCGAGAGGCCTGACCACGTTCGCATAGGTTGGTGATACTGAGGCATCGCGTTCGCGATGGTGAGATCGCGTTCACGAAGAAGAGTTTTGGTCAATGATATTTTTGTGCTTCGCGAACGCGAGGCTTTGACCACATTCACGAAGAAGGAATTAAGACCTGGGCAGAATGTTTAAATATTCGTCTTGTCCGCAATTTTGGGGTTTATTTCTTCCATTGTTGGTCATTTGGAGCTTTTTGAAGAGGATTGAAGAGGGATTCAAGGGGATTCACTTGGAGGTAAGATTCTTGGACTTAAAACTCGATTCTAATGTGAATTCCACCTAAATAATCATGGAAATTAAGCCAAAAATTGAAGAACTAGGGCTTGGAAACTTAGACCTTTGATTGGGGATTTGAAGGACCATTTGAGGTCGGATTTCAGAACTTTTGATATGTATGAACTCGTGGGGAGATAAGGAATCTATTAATGTAAAAATTATCGAATTCTGAGATGTGGGCCCGGGGGTCGGGTTTTGGTAATTTCGGGATTTATGTTGTAAATTGATTATTTTTGCTTGGGCTTCGTTCCCTTAGCATATTTTGATGCCGTGATTCTAATTTGGATAGATTCGACGCGAGTGGAGGCCGATTCGAGGGGCAAAGGCGTCGCGAGCTAGAGATTTGTCCGGCTTGAGGTGAATAATGATTGTAAATGATATTCTAAGGGTTTGAAACCCCGGATTGCGCATCGTTGTGCTATATTGAGGTGACACACACGCTTGATGACGAGCGTGGGGTCGTGCACAGTTGAGGATTGTGACATAGTCTGTCTCGAATGACTATTTTATCGTGTATTTGACTGAAATCTATTTGCTATCATCATGATTTGGGCTGAATGCTATATTTGGGCATTGTGCCAACTATTTGGATCCTTTGGGGATTTTTACTGATATTTCCTCACTGTTTTGACTTTATACTTGAACTCAATCATGTTATATTTTACTGTTTTCGTACTCAGCCATGTTTACTCTGTTTTAACACTTAAATGATATTTTAAATGATATTTTAGGCTGAGAATTATGTTTTACTATTGCCTAAGTGGCTTGTGAGGATTTTGACTGAGTAAGTCCTAGGGCCTATGTTGCGAGGAAACACTTGATATTGATTATGAGGCCGAGGGCCTGAGATATGTACGCCACAAGGCGGCTTGTTGATATGAGGTCGAGAGCCTAATGATGATGCCATGAGATGGATTGATATTGCGCTTGGGCCATAAGGGGCCCCTCCAGGAGTCTGCACACCCCCAGTGAGCGCGGGTACCCATTGTGATGTGAGATTGAGCCCGAGGGGCTAGTATTGTTCTGAGATGTTACCCGAGGGGCGGATTTTTCGATACTGTGCCCAAGGGGCGAACCTTTATGTGTTTATATTTTCCTAATTGCTTGTCAATTACCTGCTTAATTGTTGAAAATGGATTTTCATAATGTTAAATTTGAGTTAAAGGATTTTTACCTATCTTTCATTGGTTTACTGTTTTAAATGGTTTTACTGCTTCATTATAACATGCCTTGTGCCTTACGTGATTTCCTGCTTTCAGTCTTTATTTATGATTATTACTCACTGAGTTGGAGTACTCACTTTACTCCCTACACCCTATGTGCAGATTCAGGCATATATGGTCCTGCTCTCGAGTGCTGATCATTTCCAGCTCAGGCGGATTCGAGGAGTCTCTAGGTAGCTGTTGGCGTTCACGACCCGGAGCTCTTCCCTATCTTAGTTCTTCATGTTCTTAGTTTCTGTATTAAACTCTGTAGTTTGATTTGGAGTATTTCGGATTGTTTAGATGCTCATGACTAGTGACACCCCGGTATCAGACTGTGTTGGGTTGTATTCCGCAAATTATGCTATTATCTATTAACTTTGGATTATCTTATCATGCTTTAGATTTATTTCTTATGGTTTAACTGTTAATAATTGGAAATGAAAAGTGTTGGCTGGCCTTGTATTCATGAGAGGCGCCATCACGACCGGGTTCGGGATTAGGGTCGTGACAAGTTGGTATTAAAGCCTAGGTTACATAGGTCTCACGAGTTATGAGCAGGTTTAGTAGAGTCTCACGAATCAGTACAGAGACGTCTGTATTTATCCTCGAGAGGTTGCAGAACCTTTAGGAAAAACTCCATATTCTTGAAATTCTTCTCGTGCGACTTTGTTGATCGGAGTACTTAACTTCTGTTGTGCTATTCTCTCATAGATGGTGAGGACACGCGCTACCGGCCAGGATAGACGATCACCAGTACCACTAGCTATGACCACTAGAGGCCGAAGACGCGATCGTGGTCATGGTAAGGGCAGAGGTGTGGCCCACACAGTAGCTAGGGCAGCACCTGCAGATCCACTAGTCGCCCCAGTTCAGGATTAGGTCCCAATTATAGGTGCTCCAGCAGCACCAGCTCAGACACCAGTTGTGCCCATTGTGATTTCGGGTCTTCAGGAGGCCTTGGCTCAGATCTTATCAGTTTGCACTGGCCTAGCTTAGGAGGTTTTAGCCACTATAGCCACAACTACTTCTTAAGCCGGGGGAGGCAATCAGACTCCCGCTGCTCGCACACCTGAGCAAGTCGTGTAGGGACTTCAAACGCCGGGGGCACATCCAGTCCAGCCGATTGTAGCTGCTCAGGACTATGTAGTTCCTGCCATGCTAGAGGACGAGCAACGTAGGTTGGAGAGGTTTGGTAGACTTTAGCTTCCGACCTTCAGTGGTGCAGAGGGCGAGGATGCCCAGAGCTTCTTAGATAAGTGTCAGAGGATGCTTCGTACAGCAGGTATTCTGGAGACCAGCAGGGTCGCTTTCACTACTTATCAGTTTTCTGGAGCCGCCTTCACTTGATGGGAGGCTTTTGAGAGGCGTAGGCCTGTTGGTGCAGCACCCTTTACCTGGCAGTACTTCTCCGTTCTCTTTCTGGAGAAGTATGTCCTGCAGTCCCATAGAGAGGAGCTCCGTAGAGAGTTTGAGTGGTTGCGTCAAAGAGAGATGACTGTGACGTAGTATGAGATGAGGTTCTCCGAGTTAGCTCGTCATGCTATTTGGTTGGTTTCGACAGATAGAGAGAGGATTAGGAGGTTTGTTGATGGCCTCACTTATCAGCTTCGTATTCTCATGACCAGGGAGAGGGTGATTGGTACTACCTTTGAGGAGGTTGTAGACATCGCTTGGGAGATTGAGTCTGTTCGTTGCTAGGAGCACGACGAGAGGGAGGCCAAGAGGCCTCGAGGATCTGGTAGTTACAGTGGTACTCCTTCGAGAGGTCAGTTTCAGCACGGTAGAGGCCGTCCATTCAGGCATGCTCAGCCAGCTCGCCCAGGTTATCGTGGGGCATCATCGGGTCATGGTTCTCACAGTTCTCATTAGGGTCAGTCATTACTTAGTGCCCTTCCAGCTCAGAGTTTGTCCCGTGCTCCATTAGTTCAGGCTCTTCTATGCCAGGCGCATCTGCTAGTTACTCCGCTACGAGGGGTTCCCTTCAGTCCCCTTCTCCATCACCTGGGAGTTGTTATGAGTGTAGCGAGATGGGTCATATGGGGAGGCAGTGCCCTCGTCGTCTTGCGAGTTCATCTCAGCAAAGGGGTCAATCATCGGCTTCGACGCCAGTTACTTCACCACCACCCGCCCAGCCAGCTAGGGGTAGAGGTCAGTCAACTGGCCCTAGAGGGGGAGGTCGATCAGGTGGCGATCAGGCCCATTTCTATGCACTTCTAGGCAGACCCGATGCTATTGCTTCAGATGCTATTATCACAAGTATCGTTTCAGTCTACCACAGAGATGCCTCTATATTAATTGATCCCGGTTCTACCTTTTCTTATGTGTTATCATACTTTGCTCGTTATGTGGGTATGCCCCATGAGTTTCTTGCTTCACCTGTTCATGTATCTACCCCAGTGGGTGATACTGTTATTGTAGACTATGTATACCGGTCTTGTATGGTGACTATTAGGGATCTGGAGACCCATGTGGATCTTTTATTATTGTGTATGGTGGATTTTGATGTCATTTTGGGCATGGATTGGCTATCTCCATGTCATGCTATTCTGGACTGTCATGCCAAGACAGTCACATTGGCTATACCGGGTGTGCCATGGATTGAGTGGCGAGGTGTGATTGATTATGTTCCCAGTAGAGTGATCTCATTCTTGAAATCCCAGCGTATGGTTGGGAAGGGTTGTCTTTCGTATCTAGCCTTTGTGAGGGATGTCGGTGCCGAGACTCCTAGTATTGATTCTGTTCTAGTTGTGAGGGAGTTTCCCGATGTGTTTCCTGCAGACCTGCCGGGCATGCCACCGGACAGGGATATTGATTTTGGTATTGACTTGGTGCCAGGCACTCAGCCCATTTCTATTCCGCTGTATCGTATGGCACACACGAAGTTGAAGGAATTAAAGGAGCAGCTTCAGGAACTCCTTGATAAAGGGTTCATTCTACCTAATGTGTCACCTTGGGGTTGCGCCGGTTCTATTTGTGAAGAAGAAGGATGACACTATGAGGATGTGTATTGATTATAGGCAATTGAACAAGGTAACAATTAAGAACAAGTGTCCTTTGCCTCGTATTGATGATTTATTCGACCAACTTCAGGGAGCGAGAGTGTTCTCCAAGACTGATCTACATTCAGGTTATCACCAGTTAAAGATCAGGGACTTGGATATTCTTAAGACAACTTTCAGGACCCGATATGGTCTTTATGAGTTCTTGGTGATGTCTTTTGGGCTGACCAATGCCCCAACAGCGTTCATGCATTTGAAGAACAATGTGTTCCGGCCTTATCTTGACTCGTTTGTCATAGTCTTTATTGATGATATTCTGGTGTATTCACGTAGTTAAGAGGAGCACGCAGAGCATTTGAGAGTTGTGTTACAGAGATTGAGGGAGGAGAAACTTTATGCAAAATTCTCCAAGTGTGAGTTTTGGCTCAGTTCAGTGGCTTTCTTGGGGCACATGGTGTCCAACGAGGGTATCCAGGTTGATACGAAGAAGATAGAGGCAGTTCTGAGTTGGCCCAAACTATCCTCAACTACATAGATTCACAACTTTCTTAGTTTGACAGGCTATTATCGCTGGTTTGTTCAGGGATTCTCATCTATCACATCTCCCTTGACCAAGTTAACTCAGAAGGGTGCTTCATTTGTATGGCCGGACGAGTGTGAGGAGAGCTTTCAGAAGCTCAAGACAGCCTTGACCACAACTCTAGTGTTGGTTCTGCTATCAGCTTCAGGTTTATATACCGTGTATTGTGATGCTTCGAGAGTTGGTATTGGTTATGTTTTGATGCAGTAGGGTAGAGTTATTGCTTATGCTTCCCGCTAGTTGAAGCCCCATGAGAAGAACTACCCTGTTTATGATTTAGAGTTGGCTGCCATAGTTCACGCGTTGAATATTTGAAGGCATTACTTATATGATGTGTCTTGTGAGATATTTACTGATCATCGTAGCCTCCAGTACTTGTTCAAATAGAAGGATCTCAATTTGAGGCAGCAGAGGTGGTTGGAGTTGCTTAAGGATTATGATATCATTATATTGTACCATCCGGGAAAGGCCAATGTGGTGGCCAATGCTTTGAGATGAAAGGCTGTGAGTATGGGGAGTTTGGCATATATTCCAATTGGGGAGAGACCTATTGCAGTTGATGTTCAGGCCTTGGCCAATCGGTTCATAAGGTTGGATATTTCAGAGCCCAGTCGGGTATTGGCTTGTGTGGTTTCCCGGTCTTCCTTATATGATCACATAAGAGAGAGCAAGTATGATGATCCACATTTGCTTGTCCTTAAGGACAGAGTTCAGCACAATGATGCCAGAGATGTGACCATTGGTGATGATGGGGTGTTGAGGATGCAGGGCCAGATTTGTGTGCCCAATGTGGATGGGCTTCGGGAGTTGATTCTGGAGGAGGCCTATAGCTTGCGGTATTCCATTCATCCGGGTGCCGCGAAGATATATCAGGATTTGAGGTAGCACTATTGTTGGAGGAGAATGAAGAAAGAGATTGTGGGATTTGTAGCTCGGTGTCTCAATTGTTAGCAGGTGAAATATGAGCATCAGAGACCGGGTGGCTTGCTTCAGCGGATGGATATTCCAGAGTGGAATTGGGAGAGGATCACTATGGACTTTGTTGTTGGACTTCCACAGACTTTGAGGAAGTTCGATGCTATTTGGGTGATTGTGGATCAGTTAACCAAGTCCGCGCACTTCGTTCCTGTATGTACTACCTATTCTTCGGAGCCGTTGGCAGAGATCTATATCTGGGAGATTGTCCGTTTGTATGGTGTCCCCATTTCCATCAATTCAGATAGGGGCACTCAGTTTACTTCGCAGTTTTGAAGGCCTATGTAGCGAGAGTTAGGTACTCAGGTTGAGTTGAGCACAACTTTTTACCCTCAGACGGACGGACAGTCCGAGTGCACCATTCAGATATTAAAGGACATGTTTCATGCTTGTGTCATTGATTTCGGAGGGTCATGGGATCAGTTTCTACCACTTGCAGAGTTTGCTTATAACAACAACTACCGGTTGAGTATTCAGATGGCTCCATATGAGGCTTTGTATGGGAGGCGGTGTAGATCTCCAGTTGGTTGGTTCGATCCCGGTGAGTCTAGGCTTTTGGGGACAGACTTGGTGCAGGATGCTTTGGAGAAGGTGAAGGTGATTCAGGAGAGGCTCCGTACAGCGCAGTTGAGACAGAAGAGTTATGCTGATAGGAAGGTTCGAGATGTGTCCTACATGGTTGGTGAGAAGGTTCTGTTGAAGGTTTCACCCATGAAGGCTGTTATGAGATTTGGGAAGAAAGGGAAATTGAGTTCGCGGTTCATTGGGCCTTTTGAGGTACTTCGGAGGATTGGGGAGGTGGCTTACAAGCTTGCTTTGCCACTTAGCTTGTCGAGTGTGCATCCGGTATTTCATGTTTCTATGCTTCAGAAGTATATTGGGATCCGTCTCATGTTCTAGATTTCAGCACGGTTCAGTTGGATGATTATTTGACCTATGATGTGGAGTCGTTAGCTATTTTGGGTTGTCATGTTCGAAAGTTGAGGTTAAATGATATAGCTTCAGTGAAAGTGTAGTGGAGAGGTCGGCCCGTAGAGGAGGCTGCCTAGGAGACCGAGTGGGAGATGCGGAGAAGATACCCTCACCTATTGGAGGCTTTAGCTATGTTTCTTGACTCGTTCGAGGACGAACATTTGTTTAAGTTGGGGAGGATGTGACGACCCGACCAGTCGTCTCATGAGTTACCACCCCGTTTCCCCCATTTCTGCTTCTTTATGCTTTGTTTATTCGTATTATGTGGTATCAGGTTGGTTGGATTCGAATCCGGAATGATTTTGGTAAGGTTTGAGACACTTAGTCTATTTTGAGGAAGCTTAAGTTGGAAAAGTCAACCGGGTGTTGACTTTTGTGTTAGAGGGCTCGGATGTGAGTTCCAATTGTTTGGTTAGCTATGGGAGGTGATTTGGGACTTAGGAGCATGATCAGAATGAATTTTGGAGGTTCGGAGTAGATTTAGGTTTGAATTGGCGAAGTTGAGATTTTGGCGATTTCCGGTTGGTAGGCGAGATTTTGATATAGGGTCGGAATGGAATTTCGAGAGTTGTAGTAGTTCCGTTGTGTCATTTGGGATGCGTGTGCAAAATTTCAAGTCATTCAGATGTGGTTTGGTTGGGTTTTTGATCAAAAGCAGAATTCGGAAGATTTTGAAAACTTAGGCTTGAATCCAATGTGTTTTGGTTGATTTGATGTTGTTTGAGGTGTTTGGAAGATTGATACAAGTTTGAACAAGGTTTTGGGATATGTTTGTGCCTTTGGTTGAGGTCCCGGGGGCCTCGGGTGAGTTTCGGAGGGTTGAATGAATCATTTTAAATTAAAGAAAAGTTGCATATTTTGGTTTTAGTTGTTGCAGGTATTTTGCTCTTCGCTTTCGCGAGTGGACCCTCGCGTTCACGAAGGGTCATGAAGGGAGGCATCAGGTTTGGCCTTCGATTTCGTGAGAGGGAGTCCCGCATTCGCGAAGGGCCGGAATGGTAAGCATCACATTCGCGAGAAGCCTGGCCGCGTTCGCATAGGTTGGTGAAGCTGAGGCATCGCGTTCACGATGGTGAGATCGCGTTCGCGAAGAAGAGTTTTGGTCAATGGAATTTTTGTTCTTCACGAACGCGAGGCTTTGACCGCGTTCGCGAAGAAGGAATTAAGGCCTGGGTGGAATGTTTAAATATTTATCTTGTCCACGATTTTGGGGTTTATTTCTTCCGTTGTTGGTCGTTTTTGGAGCATTTTGAAGAGGATTGAAGAGGTATTCAAGGGGATTCACTTAGAGGTAAGATTCTTGGACTTAAAACTCGATTCTAATATGAATTCCACCTAAATAATCATGGAAATTAAGCCAAAAATTGAAGAACCTTGGAAACTTAGACCTTTTATTGAGGATTTGAAGGACCATTTGAGGTCGGATTTTAGAACTTTTGATATGTATGAACTCGTGGGGAGATAAGGAATCTATTAATGTAAAAATTATCGAATTTCGAGACGTGGGCCCGGGGGTTGCGTTATGGTAATTTCCGGATTTATGTTGTAAATTGATTATTTTCGCTTGGGCTTCATTCCCTTAGCATATTTTGACACCGTGATTCTGATTTTGGATAGATTCGACGCGAGTGGAGGCCGATTCGAGGGGCAAAGGCGTCGCGAGCTAGAGATTTGTCTGGCTTGAGGGGAGCAGTGATTGTAAATGATGTTCTGAGGGTTTGAAACCCCGGATTACGCATTGTTGTGCTATATTGAGGTGATGCACACGCTTGATGACGAGCGTGGGGTCGTACATAATTGGGGATTGTGACTTAGTCCGTCCCGAGTGACTATTTTACCGCGTATTTGACTGAAATCTATTTGCTATCATCATGATTTGGACTGAATGCCATATCTGGGCCTTGTGCCAACTATTTGGACCCTTCGGGGATTTTTACTGAAATTTCCTCACTGTTTTGACTTTATACTTGAACTCAGTCATGTCATATTTCATTGTTTCGTACTCAGCCATGTTTACTCTGTTTTACACTTAAATTATCTTTTAAATTATATTTTGGGTTGAAAATCATGTTTTACTATTGCCTGAGTGACTTGTGAGGATTTGACTGAGTAAGGCTGAGGGCGTATGTTGTGAGGAAACACTTGATATTGATTATGAGGCCGAGGGCCTGAGATATGTATGTCACGAGGTGGCTTGTTGATATGAGGCCGAGAGCCTAGTGATGACGCCACGAGATGGCTTGATATTGTGCTTGGGCTGTAAGGGGCCCCTCCAGGAGTATGCACACCCCCAGTGAGCGCGGGTACCCATTGTGATGTGAGATTGAGCCCGAGGGGCTGGTATTGTTCTGAGATGTTGCCTAAGGGGCGGATTTGTTGATACTGTGCTCGAGGGGCGAACCTTTATGTGTTTATCTTTTCTTAATTGCCTGTTAATTACCTGCTTGATTGTTGAAAAAGGCTTTTTATAAAGTTAAATTTGATTTAAAGGATTTTTACCTATCTTTCACTGGTTTACTATTTTAAATGGTTTTACTACTTCATTATAACATGCCTTGTGCCTTACGTGATTTCCTGCTTTCAGTCCTTATTTATGATTATTACTCACTGAGTTGGAGTACTCACTTTACTCCCTGCACCTTGTGTGCAGATTCAGGCATATCTGGTCCCGCTCTCGAGTGATGATCATTTCCAGCTCAGGCGGATCCGAGGAGTCTCTAGGTAGCTGTTGGCGTTCACAGCCTGAAGCTATTCCCTATCTTATTTATTCATGTTCTTAGTTTTTGTATTAAACCCTGTAGTTTGATTTGGAGTATTCCGGATTGTTTAGATGCTCATGACTTGTGACACTCCGGTATCGGGCTGTGTTGGGTTGTATTCCGCAAATTTTGCTATTATCTGTTTACTTTGGATTATCTTATCTTGCTTTAGATTTATTTCATATGGTTTAACTGTTAATAATTGGAAATGGGAAGTGTCGGCTGGCCTTGTCTTCACGAGAGGCGCCATCACGACCGGGTCCGGGTTTAGGGTCGTGACAGGTAGTATCAAAGAATGCCCTACTCCAGCAAGTAGGTGGATGCTTTAACAGATCTTCAACAATAGCCTTACCATCATCATCCACTTGGCTCACACACTTTAATTAATCTTGGAAATTGTCTTCATAGGTACTTCAATCTGCCCACTAAAGATATTTCTTGTATTCCCCATACCTCCATCTCTTGCATCTGTTTTCTTCTATATATCTTACATAGAATTTGTGGTGTGCCTCAGGAAGAACTCCTGAGATTGAATCAATCAGCCCTCGCAAATAAAGGGAAGAAGAATAAAATCTTTATATATATATATATATTGGTAAAACAATAAAATAATGAAAGAAAGTGTTCATACTTTATGCATATCTGAGATAAAAGTGATTTCTTCACCCATCTTAAGGTCCATTGACTTTTGTAGATGACTTAAAAACTAGTTCCATGTGACTTTTGTTTCTTTATCCACAATAGCCCAAGCTAATGGATAAAAATGATTTGCAGAGTCTTGACCAACTACCATGAAAAGCTGACCCTTAACTTTTCCTTTCAAAAAAGTTCCATCAACCCTATAAAGGGCCTCAATCCACTCTTAAACTCCATCTTCATTGTGTTAGAACATATGTACATCCTTAGGAACCTTCTCTTGCCTTCAGCAAGAGCATCCTTTGATAAGTTAACTATCTCATCACTTCCAGGATTACTAACTTCAATTCATTAACATAAACCACCAACTTATTATATTCATCAGTAAAACTCCCTTACAGACTCTCTAAAATCAATCTCTTTGGCCTCTTACACTTTGTCTCACTAACATTTACATTAAATGGAGCCTTCAAGATTGCCCTCATCTCTCTAATCTTAATTTTTGGATCATCTTGCAACCCTCTCTTGAAGTATGCAGCAATGATCTTAGCATTAACTCTATGATTCTCATATGCAGGTTCACAAGTGTGCTCAGAATTTAAGGTCCTGAATTCAGCCTCACCCCCTGAAGAATTCCTAGAAATGTGACATACAAAAGGGAAACCAACTTCACAAATGTACCTAAGCCCAGTTGAGTCACTTTTAAGTTGCTCTAACCCATAACCATTTGCAAGTGCATACATATTTATCACTTTCCTAGCTTCAACAATATCTTTGAATATCATGGACCTATCAAACTCTTTATAGTCAGTCAATTTCTCATTAATGTCTCTCTTCTTTTGTGTAAAAAGTTTCTCTAGACTATCAGAATCATAGTCTAAAGAAACAACATATTCATTATCATCACAATTATCACTTTCATCACAATCTGTGGCAGCTTCAAGTTCATCAGGTTTATCATGCTCATTGTAATGGATTATATTAGGTGCATTAATACTTGACTATTATTCCTCTATAGCAAGTATGGTAATAACATTAAAATGGTTGTTCACAAAGTCCAATAAAATCTTAATGCCATAATCACCTTCTATTTTAAAGTATGTACCAGAAGGACCATTAACTATCAGTTGTTGGACTCCTATATACCCCATGTTAGAAACATATTCATCCACTAAATCATTATAGGAAAGCAAGTCAGAGTCAAAACCTTGTTTGGTGTGCAAAAATTTTCTTGAGTATGCCACGAGTGGTTTCTTGACCCACTCTCCATCATGATAAAAGACCAAATCAAGTAGGACCATTGTTATTAAACTGCAAAATAAAGAATATACATATTTAAGACAAACTAAAATCACATAAGGTAAAAAATATAGAAACAATATAAAATACACACTAAAACCAGTCAACATAAACAAACAAAGACTAATGGAAGGCAAAATAAAATAGAATAATTGAAGGTACAGAGATATAGGCAGATAAAGACAAAATAAAATAGAAGGTACCACACATTGAAGAAGTCAGTCAACTTCAATAAACTAATACACGTATCCATGGATATGAGGGACCATACATTAAAGTATTAAAGTAACAAATAAAGTGTCCTCAGCCTCACCTTCCAATAAACAATGCAGAAAAGAACAAATGAAAGCCAATACAAAAAATCTGATTCACTTATTTTCTACAAAAAAAACCCAAAGGAAATTGGGATCACAAAATATTAAAATTGAAATCCTAAATCACCAAAGGACTTTTCAATACCAAGAAAGCATAAACTAGATATGAAGCACATGCAAATAAAAAGAACAAAATTAGGGTTTAATAATGAAAAAACCACATGCAAGTGAATACAAACAAAAACACACACCTACAAGCTTGAAATTATCGGCAAAGAAAGGGAGAAGTGAAAACCCTAGCCAACCAAGAATAATTTTAAAAACCCTACTCCAATAAACAACAAATTTGAAATCCTATGACAACTACACTTCGGTTACACACCCCTATCAGCTTGAAATAATCGATAAAGAAAGGGGGAACTAAAATCCCTTCGAAACCCCAGTAAAACTTCACTTCAGTTACGTACAAAGAGATAAAACTAACAGAAACATCTAGTTTTTGGTAATAATTTCTTACATTCGCTTGAAATCTGCATTGGACGCAAGGATTCTGACGGGTTTGGTTCTTTCGTTTTCTTTCAAGTACTAGAAGGTCTACTCTTTCTACACGGGTTATTCGTATTTATTTAGTAGGCAAACGGTTACGGGTTACGGGTCAAAATTTTGGGAGTGAAATTGGGTCAATCTAATTTGGGAGTCGATTTGGGGCTTTCGACTTAATTGAAAGCTGACTTGGAAAAAATGGAGTGGGTCAGCTGCCACATCGACCATCCGTTAATGTTAGGGGAAACTACATCAACTTTGTTAACAGTAGGGTGGGTATTAAACATAAAGTGAAACGAAGGACAAACGTGTATTATTTCCAATAGTACAGGGGAAATAATGGCCTTTTTCCCAATAAACTTATAGGTAATATTGTTTTATCGGAAAAGAGCTAAAACTACCCCTCAAGTGTTGGATTTGGTACAATAATATCCTTCTTCCACCTTTTCGAATAAAAGTGCACCTACCATTTATATTTTGGCACATCCATGCCTTTATATCTAACGATCCTTTATTTTAAAAAAAATCATGTATATTCTACGTGTCGGCTTTTTATTGGCTGAACTTAAAAACCAGCCATAATACACTAATCCACATGTAACCCGCCCCATTACTGAACCACCCCCTAACCTTTAATCATTTTAACCTGAATCCTTTATTCTTTAAAGATGCAACATCTTCTTCTTCGTTTTCTTCCTCTTTTCATTAAGGTTCTTCAAATTCTCCATCTCCCATCTCTTACCTCCCAACTTTGTATTTTCTTCTGAAATTTACATTAATAATTATTCTTCCTTTAGCTTCAAAATTCTATAATACTCTTCTTCTTTCTTCTCTTGACCAAGGTGAGTCTCGTATATGTTATTGCAGATTAATTGCCAACCATTTTACTGCTATGACACCTATGAATGGTGGTCATAGATTCTACAAATGTTGTCATTATGAAAAAAATGATTATCGTTATTGGGAATGGCATGATGAAAACTTTCTACCTCATGCGTCAATATTTATCCATAATCAAAAAAATTCGTTGGATATAGTCGGGCCCCAATGCGGGTATCGGACACCGGGTGGAAAACCCAAAAAAAAAATTCATTGGATGCCCTTCGTCAAGAAAGGAACAAGTTGAAGCATAATGCGGTTGATATGGTTTGCAAAGCCACAACTTCGAATAAAGTATCTACCTTGGAGGAGAAAGGTTCCAATTTGGAATTAAAAGTGAATCGATTGATAAAATTACTGCTACGGTCATAGGCTACTATTGTATTTTTTTGCCGCGATCAAGATGATAAATTGAGAAGTTGGTGGCAACTGTTGATGAAGTATTACAAGATTATGCATAGTTCTACTTTTTTATGTCAATTAGTTATTATTTTGGTCATTTGTGTCGATGTTGGATGGGTTGTTAAGTGAAGGGAAGAGCATATTAGTGTTTTATTAGTAGAGGTAGTGGTGTTTGTTTTGGTTATTAGTGTTGGTTGATCTAATTTTAGTAGCTTCTATATTACGACCCCAGTTCGCCCTCCGTGAACCATCATGACGGCACCTAGTCCCTACGACTAGGTAAGCCTAAATTGCGGAAGATAAATCAATTTGCGGAAGCAAAATAATTTAAAACAGAATTAGAGTAATAAGACAATATTTAAAAGTGTCGCTCGGCATACACAACATTTAACTCTCAGAAACCAATACATATTTCCAAGACCCGGAAATCCATGAATCACAAGCTAAGAATATTACATAGTGCTCTAACTCCAGAATAGTCTAGAACAAGTAAATATAGAAGGGCTATAACTACAAGAGCGAATAGATAGAAACTCCTCGGTCTGTAGACGCGGCAGATATACCTCAAAGTCTCCGAAGGGTCGCCTCGCCTCAAGGATGGTAAGTCTGAGTCAAGGTACCTGGATCTGCACATGAAAAACATGCGCAGAAAGGGCATGAGTACACCACAACGGTACTCAGTAAGTGCCAAGACTAACCTCGGTCGGGTAGTGACGAGGAAAGTCAGGGCCCTACTGAGATAACATAAAAATATAAGATATGACAGTATAAGATAAGCAGTATAGTTGAAAACCTAACACTAAGAATTTGATACAGGAAAACAAGGAATTCAATAACCGAAATAGAGGCAAAAACAATCACAAAGAATAACCGGGGATCTCTCAGTATCCCAAGGATCTCTTAGTACCCTCAATAATGCCAGGGATCTCTTGGTATCCCGAGGATCTCTCGGTATCCTCAATATATGCTAAGAATCTCTCGGTATCCCAAGGATCTCTTGGTATCCTCAATATATGTGTCATGGATCTCTCGGTATCCCGCACCTCAGTTGAAATCATAAATACGTATAGGGGATCTCCCGGGATGTCGTCCCGTAGTACCAAAGTAAAACACACAGCAACAACACAAGAATAATCAATTAAGCTCAATTTCGTATCAAGTAAACAGATAATGCTAATCTAACATGCTTCACATAATTCAATTAAGGCAATTTAAGCAAATAAAGAGTTAAATCATTTATACATGCTTTTTCTAAGCTAACAGCAGGTTTAAATTGCAAGTAAAATGAAACAGGAAAAGGAACACAATTGAAATTACTTAAATAAAATCGGATTTTCAATAATTAGCTCAAGTACACACTTGTCATCTTACGTACAAGGCATTTCAAATACCAAATATACCATATCCTATGGGGAAGGTCTCCCACACAAGGTTAGACAAGCCACTTACCTCGAACCAGCTCAAAATCAACCCGAAACCACGCTTTTGCCACGAGTAATCGACTCCAAATGACCCTAATCTATTTAATTCAATTGCATAATGTAAATAACACTTCAAGTAACTAATTCTACAAAGAAATTCTAAGCTAATACGCGAAATTAGGTAAAATAACCAAAACGCCCAATCAAAAATTATCCAATTCTAAGGTCAAATTCCCAATCAAAAGTTGAATTCTAGGTCTAAGAACTTTCTTCCAACTTTTCCCCAATTTTCATCTCCAATCTGAAATTTATGAAGAATTCATGTTTAGATTAATAGGTTACAAGCAAAAAGGAGTAAGGAATCGTTACCCAATTGATATCTCTGAAAATCCCTCAAAATCTCGCTCAAATCCGAGCTCCCAAACTCTAGTTTTGATAAAAATCGCTAAACCCTCGAATTTGAAATTTTATAATCTGCCTAGGTAAATCCTTCTTCGCGAACGCAGAAGGACCCTCACGTTCGCGAAGCACAACTTTGCTTGGCCCAGATTTCCTTCATCGCGAATGCGATGCTCCTGTTGCGAACGCAGTAGTAGCCTTCTCCCTCCTACGCGAACGTGGGACCCTCTTCGCGAACGCGTAGGCATACGACCTCACAGCTTCACGAACGCGGGGCTATCATTGCGAATGCGCAGCGTTAAGATTCCACCAGCCCCAGCTCCTCTTCGCGAACGTGAGACCCCACTCGCGAACGCGAAGAAGGAAACCAGAACTAGAGACCAGCTGCATTTTCTGCAATTCTCTAAGTCCAAAAATGACCCATTGAGCATCCAAAACATACCCGAGGCCCCCGAGACCTCAACCAAACATGCCAACCAATCCTAAAACATCATTCAAACTTGTTGCAACCTTCGGAATACCCAAAACAACATCAAAACACCTATTTTTCATCGGATTCAAGCCTAAGAATTCCAAAAACTCTAAAAATACGCTTTCGATCAAAACGTCTATCAAACCCCGTCCGAATGACCTGAAATTTTACACACACATCACATTCAACACTAAGGAGCTACTCCAACTTACAGAATTTCATTCCGATCCTCGGATCAAAATCTCACTATCGAACCGGAAACTTCAAAATTTAACCTTTCGGTATTTCAAGCCTCAATTAGCTATGGACCCCCAAAACACAATCCGAACACACCCCTAAGCCCGAAATCACCCAACGGAATTAAAGGAACCATCAGATTTCCATTCTGAGGCCGTCTTCACACTATTCCAACTGGTCAACTTTCCAACACTTAAGCTCTCATTTAGGGACTAAGTGTCCCAAAACTCTCTGAAACTCAAAACCGAACATCTCGGAAAATCAAAATAGTATAAATAAACTTGGGGAAAGCAGTTAATTGGGTATTGGGGCGTAAATTCTTAAGGCGACTGGCCGGGTCATCACATCCTCCTACACTTAAACATTCGTTCATCCTCGAACAAGCATAAAGACATACCTGAAGTAGTGAAAAGATGAGGGTAAAGACTACGCATATCCTGCTCGGTCTCCCAGGTTGCCTCCTCGACCGGCTGACCCCACCACTGAACCTTTACCGATGCAATGTTCTTTGACCTCAGCTTTCTAACCCACCTGTCCAATATTACCACTGACTACTCAACATAAGATAGATCTTTATCCAACTGGATTGAACTGAAATCCAACACGTGCAACGGATCGCCGTGATACCTCCGGAGCATCGAGACATGAAATACCGGATGAACTCCTGCCAAGCTAGGAGTTAAGGCAAGCTCATAAGAAACCTCCCCAACACGCCTCAATATCTCAAAAGGGCCAATAAACCTCGGACTCAACTTCCCTTTCTTCTCAAATCTCATAACACCATTCATAGGCAAATCCCGAAGTAGAACCCACTCTCCAACCATATAGGAAACATCACGAACCTTCTGGTCCGCGTAACTCTTCTATTTGGACTGGGCTATACAAGAGTCTATCCTGAATCACCTTACCTTCTCTAAAGCATCCTGAACCAAGTCTGTGCCCAATAATCTAGACTCACCCGGCTCGAACCAGCCCACCGGGGATCTACACCGCCTATCATATAAAGCCTCATACGGTGCCATCTGAATGTTGGACTGATAGCTGTTGTTGTAAGCAAACTTCGCCAATGGCAAGAACTGATCCCAATACCCTCCAAACTCTATCACACACGCACAGAGCATATCCTCAAGAATCTGAATAGTGCACTCGGACTGTCTGTCCGTTTGAGGGTGAAATGCTATACTCAACTCCATCCGAGTACCCAACTCATGCTGAACGACTCACCAAAATCGTGATGTGAACTGAGTACCTCTATCTGAAATGATGGAAACTGAAATACCGTGCAGACGAACAATCTCCCAGATATAGATCTCCGCCAACCGCTCCGAGGAATAAGTAGTACATACAGGAATAAAGTGAGCGGACTTGGTTAGCCAATCACAATCACCCAATTAGCATCAAACTTTCTCAAAGTTCGTGGGAGACCAACTACAAAGTCCATGGTGATCCACTCCCACTTCCACTCCAGAATCTCTATCTGCTGAAGTAATCCACCCGGTATTTGGTGCTCATAATTCACCTACTGACAATTGAGGCACCGAGCTACAAATCCAACTATATCCTTCTTCATCCGCCTCCACCAGTAGTGCTGCTTCAAATCCTGATACATCTTTGCGGCACCCGGATGAATGGAATACCGCGAGCTATGGGCCTCCTCGAAAATTAACTCCCGAAGCCCATCGACATTGGGTACACAAATCCGACCCTGCATCCTCAATACCCCATCATCACCAATAGTCACATCTCTGGCATCACCATGCTGAACCTTGTCCTTGAGGACAAGCAAATGAGGGTCATCATATTGCCACTCTCTGATATGATCAAATAAGGAAGATCGAGAAACCACGCAAGCTAGAACCCGACTGCGCTCCAAAGATCCAATCTCACAAACTGGATGGCTAAAGCCTGAACATCCATCGCCATAGGCCTCTCTGATGCTGGTAAATAAGCCAAACTACCCAAACTCTCCGACCGGTGACTCAAAGCATCGACCACCATATTGGCCTTGCCCGGGTGATACAAAATAGTGATATCATAGTCCTTCAGCAACTCTAACCACCTCCTCTAGCGCAAATTCAGATCCTTTTGCTTGAACAAGTGCTGCAAGCTCCGATGGTCAGTATAAATCTCACAAGGCACACTATATAAATAATGGTGCCAGATCTTCAAGGCGTGAACAATGGCAGCTAACTCAAGGTCGTGGACAGGGAAATGTTTCTTATGTATCTTCAACTGTCTAGACGTGTAGGCAATCACCCTACCATCCTACATCAACACCGCTCCGAGGCCAATCCTTGAGGCATCACAATAGACCGTATAAGACCCCGAACCTGTAGGCAGTATCAAAATTGGGGTTGTAGTCAAAGCTGTCTTGAGCTTCTGAAAGCTCGCCTCACACTCATCCATCCATTGGAACGGAGCACCCTTCTAGGTCAACCTAGTCATAGGGACTGCAATCGATGAAAACCCCTCCACAAAATGACGGTAGTAACCCGCAAAGCCAAGAAAACTGCGGATCTCTGTAGCTGTGGATGGTCTGGGACAACTCTGCACGACCTCTATTTTCTTCGGATCCACCTGAATACCCTCACTTGACACCACGTGGCCTAGGAATGCCACAAAATCCAACCAAAACTCACATTTCGAGAACTTCGCATATAACTTCTTCTCTCTCAGAGTCTGAAGCACAATCCTCAAGTGCTGCTCATGGTCTTCCCGACTCCGGTAATACACCAGAATATCATCAATAAAGACAATGACGAACGGGTAAAGATACAGCCGGAACACACTGTGCATCAAATGCATAAAGGCTGTTGGGGCATTGGTCAGCCCAAATGACATAACAAGGAACTCGTAATGACCATACCGAGTTCTAAAAGCAGTCTTCAAGATATCTAGCTCCCGAATCTTTAACTGATGGTAACCTGAGCGCAAGTCAATCTTAGAAAACACCCGTGCGCCCTAAAGCTGGTCAAACAGATCATCAATATGAGGCAAAGGATAACGGTTCTTCACTGTAACCTTGTTCAACTGGCGATAATCAATACACATACACATGGAACCATCCTTTTTCTTCACAACCAAGACTGGAGCACCCCAAGGTGATGCACTGGGCCGGATACAACCCTTATCAAGCAATTCATGTAACTGATCCTTCAACTTCTTCAACTCAGGAGGAGCTATACGATACATAGGAATAGAAATGGGCTGAGTGCCCGACAATAGATCAATGCCAAAATCAATATCTCTATCAGGCGGCATACCCGGAAGATCAGCTGGAAACACATCGAGAAAATCCCGTACTACTGGAACTGAATCAACTGAAGGGGTATCAACACTGACATCTCTCACATAAGTTAAATACGCATCACACCCCTTCTCAACCATACGCTGAGCTTTAAGAAAAGAAATAACTCTACTTGGAGTGGGATCTAAAGTACCCCTCCACTCAACATGCGGTACACTGGCATAGCCAACGTCACGGTTTTGGCATGACAATCAAGAATAGAATAATGGGGAGACAACTAGTCCATGCCCAAGATAATATCAAAATCTACCATGCTGAGCAACAATAAATTGGCTTTGGTCTCAAAACCACTAAGGGCAACAAAACACGACCGATAGATGCGGTCCACAATAAGAGAATCTCCCACAGCAGTAAAAACATAAATAGGGGAACTCAAAGAATCCTGAGATACACCCAAATGCGGAGCAAAATAAGAAGACACATAAGAGTAAGTGGAGCCTAGATCGAATAGAACTGATGCATCTCTGTGACAAACCAATATAATACCTGTAATGATAGAATCAGAGGCAACAGCCTCGGTACGGGTAGGAAGGGCATAGTATCTAGCCTGGACTCCCCCTCTAGGGCGACCTCTACCTCCCCGACCTCCACCTCTAGCAAGCTAAGCAGGTGGGGTAGCAACTGGAGCTGTAACCATAGCCTGAGAGCTCTGCGGGGCGCACTGTGGTTGAGAAGTCTGTGGAGGCGCACTAATTCCAAGTCTAGGGCAATCCCTCACCACTTGGCATTTGTCACCACACTCAAAACAAGCTTTGGGAGGACGTGGTAGCTATGACTGGCTCAGGCCAGGTCTGCTGGATTGACCTCTGAAAGCACCCTGCGCAAAAGGCACGCTAGATACCAGAGGTGCATAATAAGGCTCCTGAGGTCTAGGAGGAGCTAGAATACCACTGACTGTTGGAAGAGCTGAATGAATAGGGCGACTCATATAACCCCTACCATGATGACCTGCTGCTGGGGCACGGACACCAGAGAAATGGCCCAACTCTCGAGACCTCTTGGCCTCCCTCTCCTCTCTCTCCCTAACATGCATACCCTCGATCCTCCTAGAAATGCTCACCACCTGCTGGTAAGGAATATCCATCTCCAACTCACGAGCCATGCTAGACTTGATGCTGGGAATAAAGCCCTCAATAAACTGGTGAACCCTCTCACGAACAATAGAAACCAAGGCTAGTGCATACCTAGCCAAACTAGTATAACGGATGGCATACTTTGAGACAGTCATAGCACCCTGGCGCAAATGCTCAAACTCTGCGCGCCATGGGCCCCTGAGGCTCTAAGGAACATACTCTCTCAGGAACAGATCTGAAAACTGAGTCCAAGTCAGTGAAGCAGCCTCATTCGGACTGTCTAACTCATTGGTGCGCCACCACTCATAGGTGGCTCCTCGAAGCTGGAAAGTAGTGAAGGAAACCCCGCTCGATTCTGATATACCCATGGTACGGAGAATGCGGTAACACTTATCTAGAAATCCCAGAGCATCATCCGATACTAGACCACTGAATATAGGAGGCTTGTACTTCTTGAACCTCTCAAGCCTCAACTGCTCATCCTCGGAAGCCGTTGCCCTGTCCTCAGACTGCAGGCTGTACAGGAATAATCTTATGGACATGCTCAACATGCACTTGCTGCTCAGGAGTGTGGGCGATGGGAGTCTGTGCTCCTCCCCCAGCCTGAGATGTAGCTGCAGCAAGGGGAAGCAACCCTGCCTGAGCCAAAGTGGTGTACATGCTCATGAACTATGCCAGAGTCTCCTGAAGTGCTGGAGTAGTAGTAGCAGTAAGCGTATCAGGTGCATGAACTCCGGCTGGATCTGCTGGTGGTACCTCGGCGACAGCTCGCACATGTGCTCTGCCTATATCACGTGCGCATCCTTGGCCTCTACCCCAGCCCCGGCCTCTGACGGCTGCAGTAAGGGGCACTAGTGCCTAGCATATCAGGTAGCGCGTGTCCTCACCATTTGTGAGAGAATAGAAGACAGAAGTTTAGAATTGTGATATCAAAATCTCGCACGACAAGGAAATCAAATGAAGTGGAATTTTCCTAACAGTTACATAGCCTCTCGTAGATAAGTACAGACGTCTTCGTACCGATCAGCGAGACTTTAATAAACTGGCTTGTGATCCATGACTCCTATGAACCTAGAGCTCTGATACCAACTTTTCACAACCCCGATTCACCCTCCGTGAACCATCATGATGGCACCTAGTCCCTACGACTAGGTAAGCCTAAATTGCGGAAGATAAACCAATTTGCGGAAGTAAAACAATTTAAAACAGAATTAGAGTAATAAGACAATGATTAAAAGTGTCGCTCGGCATACACAATATTTAACTCTCAGAAACCAATACATATTTCCAAGACCCGAAAACCCATGAATCACAAGCTAGGGATATTACATAGTGCTCTAACTCCAGAATAGTCTAAAACAAGTAAATATAGAAGGGCTATAACTACAAGAGAGAATAGAGAGAGAGACTCCTCGGTCTGCGGACGCTGCAAATATACCTCAAAGTTTCCGAAGGGTCGCCTCGCCTCAATGATGGTAAGTCTGAGTCAAGGTACCTGGATCTGCACATGAAAAACATGCGCAGAAAGGGCGTGAGTACACCACAACGGTACTCAGTAAGTGCCAAGCCTAACCTCGGTCGGGTAGTGACGAGAAAGGTCAGGGCCCTACTGAGATAACATACAAATATAAGATATGACAGTATAAGATAAGCAGTATAGTTGAAAAACTAACACGAAGAATTTGATACAGAAAAACAAGGAATTCAATAACTGAAATAGAGGCAAAAACAATCACAAAGAAATAACCGGGGATCTCTCAGTATCCCGAGGATCTCTTAGTACCCTCAATATATGCCAGGAATCTCTTGGTATCCCGAGGATCTCTCGGTATCCTCAATATATGCTAGGAATCTCTCGGTATCCCGAGGATCTCTTGGTATCCTCAATATACGTGTCAAAGATCTCTCGGTATCCCGCACCTTAGTTGAAATCATAAATACATACAGGGGATCTCTCGGGATGCCGTCTCGTAGTACCAAAGTAAAACACACAACAACAACACAAGAATAATCAATTAAACTCAATTTCGTATCAAGTAACAGATAATGCTAATCTAACATGCTTCACATAATTCAATTAACGCAGTTTAAGCAAATAAACAGTTAAGTCAATTATACATGCTTTTTCGAAGCTAACAACAGGTTTAAATTGCAAGTAAAATAAAACAGGAAAAGGAACACAATTGAAATTACTTAAAGAAACCGGATTTTCAACAATTAGCTCAAGTACGCACTCTTCACCTCACGTACAAGGTATTTAAAATACCAAATATACCAAATCCTAAGGAGAAGGTCTCCCACACAAGGTTAAACAAGCCACTTACCTCGAACCGGCTCAAATCAACCCGAAACCAAGCTCTTGCCACGAGTACTCGACTCTAAATGACCCAAATATATTCAATTCAATTTCATAATGTAAATAATACTTCAAGTAACTAATTCTACAAAGAAATTCTAAGCTAATACGCGAAATTAGGTAAAATGACCAAAATGCCCCTCGGGCACACGTCTCGGAATCGGGTAAAATTTTTATTTTCAGAATCCTCACGCTCTCACGAGTTCATACATACCAAAATTATGCAAATCTAAGGTAAAATTCCCAATCAAAAGTCCAATTCTAGGTCTAAGAACTTTCTTCCAACTTTTCCCCAATTTTCATCTCCAATCCGAAATTAAATGAAGAATTCATGTTTAGATTAATGAGTTACAAGAAAAAAGGAGTAAGGAATCGTTACCCAATTGATATCTCTAAAAAGTCCTCAAAATCTTGCTCAAATCCAAGCTCCCAAACTCTAGTTTTGATAAAAATGCCTAAACCCTCGACTTTGAAATTTTATAATCTGCCCAGGTAAATCCTTCTTTGCGAACGCGGAAGGACCCTCGTGTTCGCAAAGCACAACTTCGCTTGGCCCAGATTTCCTTCATCGCGAACACGATGCTCCTATCACGAACACGGTAGCAGGCTTCTCCCACCTACGCGAACGCGGGACCCTCTTCGCGAATGCGTAGGCATACGACCTCACAGCTTTGCGAACACGGGGCCATCATCGCGAATGCAAAGCATTAAGCTTCCACCAGCCCCAGCCCCTCTTCGTCAACGCGAGACCCTACTCGTTAACGCGAAAAAGGAAACAAGAACTGGAGACCTGCTGCATTTTTCTGCAATTCTCTAAGTCCAAAAATGACCCATTGAGCATCCGAAACAGACCCGAGGCCCACGGGACCTCAACCAAACATGCCAACCAATCCTAAAATATCATTCAAACTTGTTTCAACCTTCAGAACACTTAAAACAATATTAAACACCTATTTTTCATCGGATTCAAGCCTAAGAATTTCAAAAACTCTAAAAATACGCTTTCGATCAAAAAGTCTATCAAACCTCGTCCGAATGACCTAAAAGTTTGCACACACGTCACATTTAATACTACGAAGCTACTCCAACTTTCGGAATTTCATTCCGATCGTCGGATCAAGATCTCACAATCGAACCGGAAACTTCAAAATTCGACCTTTAGGTATTTCAAGCTTAAATTAGCTGCGGACCTCCAAAAGACAATCTGAAGACGCTTCTAAGCCCGAAATCACCCAATGGAGTTAACTGAACTATCGAGTTTCTATTCCGAGGCCATCTTCACACTGTTCCGACTACAGTCAACTTTCCAACACTTAAGCTCTCATTTAGTGACTAAGTGTCCCAAAACTCTCCGAAACTCAAAACCAAACATCCCGGTAAATCAAAATAGCAGATAAATTTTGAAAAAACAGTTAATGGAGAATCGGGGCATAAATTTTTAAGACGACCAGCTGGGTTCTCACATTCTGGGTAAATTGCATATTAGTGTTCTAGTGCTTCATGTATTATTCTGCATATGTTGACTTTTTGATGTGCAATTTTTGTCTAATGCAATTCCAAGAATATTCATGATCTACAGGTTCTATGTAATGTACTCCATATTAGTTGGGGTTCTCACTGTTAATGAACAAAATATGTAGTTTTTGTCAAATTCTGCAATTTAAATATGTATTATTTTGGTTAAATGCTTTCTGCAATTCAAATATGCTTTGCATACAAATTATCAACATTGTCACATATAGCCAAACATAAACATAAGTAAACTGCCAACATAGTGTTTCACCCTACATTAAGCACACTAAAAGATATTTGGGGTGAATTAATATATCCACAACCGATTCACCACAAAAAACAACAAAAAACTAGTAGTCTTGAATTAGTCATTACGAAAAACAGTCTTTTATCATCTTCCCTAACATTTGGACCTCTTAGCCTTCAGTTTACCAACTTTTTTCTCTTTTCTGCCACCAACTGGTTAGAAATCATTGTTGATTTGCCTTTTCAAATGACTTTCTTTGGTGAATAGGGCAAGTTGATAGGCATATTGACACTAGTCTCATCTCCTTTGAAGTTAATCTTTCTACTTACAGTTGGTTTTTGTAACAACTTTTTCTATTGAAGCCTAGTCTTAGCTTCAGATATCACTTTAGACCTCAGAAGCTTCATCATCTTCATATTCACTTTCATCATCAACAATGTTTGAACATGGAGTAGATTGTTGATGTTTGTTTTGAGGTGGAGCAGATTGTTGAAGTTTAATTTGAGGTGCAATAAATGTTTTTGTCTGCTGGTTTCCTGGTTAAATGGAGGAGCTTCCTTGAGATGCTTCATATGTATTATTTTCTTGACTGGTAAACACCCTCATTTCAGGACAGGCATAAATGCATACTCTGAATTTTGACTGTCCTGAGGTGTTGTCAGAGGTACATCCTGTACTTTTTGAGAAGAACTTCCAACCTACAATAGCAATAATTGTATTTTTCAGTTAAGAAGAATTTTATTCATGTATATTTTCAGTTAAGAAACAAAGAGAAAATTATACTTACCAAAGAATATTTTGTGATATTGTGACCTTTGTTGCCACAGTATCCACATGTCATCACAAACCCCTTTCTTGGCGCTGACCGAACTCCATCTCTCTTACTTGCCTCATTTTTTTTCTCTTTCTCTTTACTCTTGGCCTACCAACCATCCTATGTACTTCTGGTGGATCCATTGCATGGATTGGCTCAACTTCTAGAATTTATCACTTCTTACTGGTTGTATTTTATCCATAAACACTAATATGTAGGCTTCCTTTGAATACCACCAATGCACTTCACTCAATAAATCTTCTTTATTATGATTTAAAGCTTTGATGGCATGAGGACATGGTTTTCCTGACTAGTCTCATGTCCTACATGCACACTTCTTTAGTAGAAGATTAATTGTATGCTTGTTTGCACCTTCAACAACTTCATATTCATGGTCTCCATTAAAAATAACTTCATATCTTTTTGCATTCTCTGTAAAATTATTCAGCAACTCCATCGCATATGGACTGAATTCTCCTCTCCAATTTTTACATTCCTTTTCACGATTTTTCAATATAGTCATTACCTTCCAAATAAGGAAAAAATCATAGTCAAATGTATAAAACAGTGACAATATATATAAAAAGATCTTACAAATTTACCTTGACTCTAATATCTTCCAACATTGATAATAGGCTTTTGTCTAGCCTCTAGAATCTATTTGTTGAATGATTCTGTAAAGTTATTATCAACCATGTTGTTCTCACATGTGGTGTCAAAATAAGTCCTACATCAATTTTGGGGTGGGTACCATATGAGATCTTTAGCAGCATTTATAGAAATATCACCCTTTGTCTTCAAATGATCCTTGAATTCTTCTTTGTAAGTGCTCCAATCACACTAGCATACTGGTTTTTTCATCTCTACACCCCTCCAATTCTTACTCTAGTTAGCTTAAATATGGCTAACACATCATCTATGATTTAATTTAGGTACCACAGTAAATACAATATCTAACAAACCCTACAATATTAAAGAAAGTTTATTAGTACATAATGTAAAATAACAGTAAAAATCAATAATTATAAATCTTGTACCTTCTGCATATTTGACAAAAATGTCACTCCTTTACCACTTTCTAGATCTAAAGAAGATCTCAATAGCTCTATAAACCACTTTCAAGTACTATATATTTCTTTATCCACCACTATTCAAGAAAGTGGGTAAAAGTGTTTCACTGAATTTTGAGATATAGCAACCAGTAAAATTTTCCTGTAGTTCCTTTAAAAAATGTGCCATCCAAACTTATTAGTCTCAAATCAGCTTTCCAGCTACTCTTCAAAGCTTGGAAGCACACATATATTCTAAGAAATATCTTTTTTTCTTTCTGTGAAATCATCTTTAGATATATTTATAACCATATCAGAGCATGAATTATTGTCCTTCAATTTTTGAGCATAGGCCTGTAGCCTATTGTAATCATTAATGTAGCTACCCTCCAATTTCTCTAAGACATGTCTCTTAACCCTCTTCATCTTTGAATAACTAATATAAAGGCTGAATCTATCCTCTAGGCCTACCTATTTTGGACTTTGTTCTTGAAATAGTGTATCAATATATTTGGAGTAGCTCTTCCATTCTTATATGATGGAACACAATTATGATCAATTTCATAGTCTTGATATTAAAATATTTTCTCTATTATCCTTTGATATTAAGCACACAAAGGACATCCAATATCACATTTATATCTAACTCCACCAATGTCACTCTTCCCAACTCTAAATCTCTTATTATTGCATGTAACAATGCTAGTTCGTCTCAGACCGATAAATTATCATAAATATTCCCCATTGCAATTAGTTTTGGGTCATGAACCTAATATATCTCATTTAAAATTTTTTGAATGCTCATCATATGTACCTATAACACAGCTATATCGCACCAAGATGGGTCATCAAAGAAGGCTAGGAATATATCTTTGGTTTGAATCGGCCTCCACTAAGCCTCCACTATTCACTACCTCAAAACATTAACGGGAGATTTGTTCATTGTGCAGATTACTGATTTGATGATATAATTTCCCTCAAATTAGGGGAGAAAGTGGTGAAACCAAATGGGAAACTTTATGAATGTCACGCTCCGAACCTGGGCCTGGACGTAACACGACATCCAGTGCCTGACTACATGCGATTGAGCGAACCAACTGGCTGACTGAATCAACATGTGATATCATAACATACTGAATGCGGAAGATAAACTAGCACATGCTGATACACTAAAAGTCTAGATAATATAAATCAAAGTGTGGAAATACTAATACAATTCTGAAATATATTTGTAGCCAACATAACTTAATATGAACTGAAAGTGGCCTAAAATGCCCTTTTACTATATGAAATAGGACAGGCTAGCCCTCCATTAAAAGTTGATCTCTATTCTACCCTTGCTGTCAATATATGAGCTCGTATATGCCCTCCATCACTAACGGGAGACTCATAAAGCCACGTGGAATATATGTGAGGGCAAGTTATCCTAGTTCGAATTGTACCGGGGCATATATGAGTCAGTTATAATAGTCATTTCTCAAACACTTCACAACTCCATATCAGTTTACTTAGATACCTATTTGACAACACCAAACTAATTATCATATCAAATAAACTCAGTCATAGACACAACAAATGAACAACAATGATTTCATTAAATCCTTGTACAAAAACATAAAGCTTCATTACATAATAAAACACAACAATTAAGCCATAATAACACTAACATTACATATCATTTCCCACTGATCCAAAGAACATAAAAAGACATCCCAATATCACACACATGAAAATCAACATCTTCTTCCGAAATTTAACATCAAGCACAACTGAGTACTCTAAATCGGTCACTTTCTTCATTAGAACATTTCTTTCCAATTCCAAGGCTTCTATTCCTCCATGATCGACGAGCATCATAACATTCTCAAGATCAAATTTTTCTTTGGAGAACATTTCTTTTACGGATTAGAGCTTCCTTTTCCTTCTTTAAACTACATATGAGATTTGAAACTCTAGGAGGAAGCTCTTCATCTTGCCATTCCCAATAGGAATATTTTTCATCCTAAAAATCAAAAATAAATAAAACAAATTTACAAGCAAATCAGAATAATTAAAAGAACCCATCATATTTATTTGCCTCATGCTTCGGGCACTTGAAAAACCTAGCTTCTCCTAGCATTTAAAGGTGTCCACGCCATGAAATAATTGGCAGTAAGTCCGTAATGACACCTCCTATTCGACCCCTTTGAGCTATTAGAACATTTCGACATTGTCTTTTGTTATGATTTGACCCCTTTGAGATACTAGGATTTAATGAAGTCATTGTCGTTCATTTGAATGTTTGTTTCTATAACTTAGTTTATTTGTTGTGATAATTAGTTTGGTGTTGTCAAATAGGTGTCTAAGTAAACTGATATGGAGTTATGAAGTGTTTGAGAAATGACTATTATAACTGACTCATATATGCCCCTGTACAATTCGAACTAGGTCTAACTTGCCCTCACATATATTCTACGTGGCTTTATGAGTCTCCCATTAGTGATGGGGGCATATACGAGCCCATTTGTTGACGTCAAGGGCAGAATAGAGACCAACTTTTAACGGAGGGCTAGCCTATCCTATTTCATCTAGTAAAGGGGCATTTTAGGCCCTTTTCCGTAATATGAAAAGCCTGCGGCTCTGTCTAGGTGTTACTCTAGTCTATGAAGATTCTAATGAAGCACTGAAAACACTGACCGTCTGCAAATACTAAAGACTATAAGGTAATGATAATGCCCCGAAAGAACTGGGGATCACCAAATAGCTGATACAGGAATCCTGGCACTCTAAATCGTCAACCTGTAAATCATTACTTGCATCATGAGATGTAGGCCCCGGGCAAAAGGGACGTCAGTACATTTAAATGGAACTGGTATGTAAAGAAACTAATAGAAAGAATTATAAATGCCAAAACTGAAACTAAGCTGATAATTGAGAATTGATAATTGATAACGGAAATGATAACTATCGAAACTGAAACTGAAATGATAACTGATAACTGAACTAATAACTGGTAACTAAAATGATAACTGATAACTGATAACTGAAATGATAACTAATAATTGAACTGAACAAAGGAAGTAAGGATATGAATACTCCCTCTTCTGAATGATGAACAACCTGTTTATCTGAATAAGATATGGCTTCAGGCCCAATATATATGTGCACAAGCTACGACCTCAGGCCCAAGTATACGTATACATAACTACGGCCTCAGGCCCAAAAATATATAAAGCATAAACTACTACCTCAGGCCCAAGTATGCATAAAACATATAAATACAGGTGTTCAAATACAGGAACTGAGAACCTCAGATCCAAATACATGCGTTCAACATTCAGGAACTGAGAATCATGCTAAAATACATGATGCTGAAATACTAAACCATACTGAGTTACATGATACTTGAATGCTGAATAGAGCTAGACTGAGACATGTATTCATGAACTGATTATGAAAATTGAAACTTCAACTATTTATGACAAGCTGAGTAATCTAGAATGAGACTCATGGGCATCAAACCCAAGTCTATATTTATTATGCACTGATTTCACAACGTTCAAAATGAATGTCATGAATGAGTTACGAAGCTAGAGAATAGAAGTTCTGCAACTATTCAAGGAACTAGGCTTAACTATATTTCTGTGACAATTGGTAACGTGGTAAAAATAAACATAGTGTAGGGAGAGTCGTTAACATTCCCAAACTTAGAGAGTTAGCCTCACATACATTAACTTCCTATTCTTGAGTGTAATACAACGTTCGCCAACCCTTTCAACTTTAATCTATATCAATACAAGTCAAAGGAATTCCATATTAGCCATAATACTCATATTTTGGTCATTAGGCATTTTCTCAAACACTTGGTAGCATAAAGATTCATAGCCCTTATTAATGGTATTTCTACACCCAACAAGTCATTCTCTTGCTTCTAGATAAATTCTAAAATCTCAAATTTCTTATTATCAATATCATTCTTCTTCACCCATAAGATAAGCAATACCCTTAACCAATAATTAACAATCAACAAGCCAAACCTATAATTGTTCATGCTTTTCTATCAAACCCATCAACTCATATCTCATAAACTTGTAGTCTACAATTATTAATCCAACGCTATAATCAATTAGAGGGTGAAAATATTACCTTCTTGACGTTCGATCTTCTTGAATTCGAGTTCTAGGATTTTTCTCTCAACAATGATGCCCGAATCGAATATCTAATGATTTGAAGGGTTTACCTATGTTAATAAGGCATTGAAGAATTGAAATAAACTTAGAATCATCATTAGAACTTACCTTGGATGGTGGAGGGACCTTTAAGGAGTTAGGTTCTTAAGAGCTTCCCGTTCTAGAGCAAGTTTTTGTGTTTTGGGGTGTGGGGGATGAAGTAGGGCTTTAAAAATGACCTCCTAGGTGCACCCCCATGCACCTGAAGGTCTGACCACACACCTGATCGCGCAAAATTGCAGTAGCACTGCCACAAGTGTGCAGATGTGCACGTGACCCTCCGGGCACGCTCCTGGGCATGCATATTGCACATTGTTCTATAAAATATACATAACTTTTTGCACAGAGATCCGTTTAGGATACATAATATATCGTTGGAAAGCTATTTCAAAGGGATACAACTTTAATACTTTGAGTTTTCCAAAATTCCTTATATAGTTTTACTAAATCTAGCTGGAAGACGTACCTTTTGTAAACTTAGTCGATTTTGTCAAATCATATGCGCCTCGCTCTCCATCTTGATTCGGAAATAACTATTTTCACCCGTACTCATCCCGCTAGGACTTCATATGTCTAAATTATCAAATTAATACCCAGTTAACATATCAACACCTAGTCCGAATGTACGAGGTGTTACAATGGAAAAATCCATCATTGTCTCATCTTGATCCATGTGCCTCTTTTTGTGAAAAAGAGGTGCAAAAGATTATTTGTTTGTGGATAATAGCAAATCAAATGCCAGGCACATTTACAGATCTGAAAAAAATAATAAAATCACATATCTCTGCAGAGAATGTTCCAATCAGTATTGATGTTCCTGTTGGGCAATCTTCTAGTGTCATAGCTAATGAGTCAAAAACATGCCTAAAGCGTGGTAGACTATTAGATTCTAAGGATCGAAATCTTAGAAAAATAAAAATAAATGATCAAGATGACACTACGAAAGAGTCTCATAAAGAAATATATAATTTAACCAATCTTGAGATTCATGAGAAAATCACTGATCCCGTGACTCAAGAAAATAAGGAACTATCAATAAATTCAATCGATATTGAGATAAATTTGAATAGAATAGATATGGTGGTGGATTATGTCTTTGCGCATAATGTTTCATGTAGAATTATACAAGATAGTGAGGATCTTGAACCTCAATCTATTGGAGAATGTCGACTAAGACGAGATTGTCTAAAATGGTAAGAGGCAATTCAATCATAGTTGAATTCACTTACGACACGTGAAGTTTTTGGGCATGTAGTTCAAACACCAAGTGGTGTTATTCCTGGTTTCTATAAATGGGTCTTTATACGTAAGAAGAATGATAAAATAAGGTACAAAGATATAAGACACACCTTATTGCACAAGAATTTTCACAAAAGCCTGGTGTCGATTATGAAGAGACATATTCTCCTATTATGGATGCAATAACATTTTGTTATCTTATTAGTTTTGTTTTCCATGAAAATCATGCATTTAATGGATGTGATTACAACCTACCTTTATGGATCACTTGATAATGAGAGACAGATGAAAATTCTCGAAGTATTTAAAATGCATGATGCACATATTCAAAGTCCCAAAAAATATTTTTAATTAAATTGCAAAGATCTTTATATGGTCTAAAGCAATCAGGACGAATGCGGTATAACAGCCTTAGTGAGTATTTATTAAAGGTATGTTATATGATGTCATTTGTCCATATATTTTTATAAAGAAAATAACATCGAATTTTGTTGTACTTGCCATATATGTTGATGACATAAACCTTATTGGAACTCCTATAAAACTCCAAAAGGCAATTGTTTATTTAAAGAAGCAATTCAAGATGAAAGATCTCAGAAAGGCAAAATTATGTTTCGGATTGCAAATTGAACATTTGGCGAAAGAAATTTTTGTTAATCAATCTGCCTACATAGAAAAGGTAATGAAACAGTTGTACATGGATGGAGCACATCCGTTAAGTACTCCGATAGTTGTTCAATCACTTGATGTGAATAAGGATTTATTCCGACCTCAAGAAAAGAATGAAGAGCTTCTTGGTCCTGAAGTACCATATCTTAGTGTAATTTGTGCAGTAGTGTATTTTGCTAGTACTACAAGGCCTGACATAACTTTTTAATTAATGTCTTAACATGATTTAGCTCTGCTCCTACAAGGAGACATTAGACAGTAATTAAACACATATTGTAGTATCTAAAAGGGATTAGCGATATGGGCTTATTTTATGGCAATAATTGTACTCTCAATCTTGTTGGTTATGCCGATACTGGGTATTTATCTGATCCACACAAGGCTCGATCTCAAACAGGCCGTATCTTAACATGTGGAGGTACTTCTATATCTTAGCGACCGGCTAAGAAATCAATTGTGACTATTTCATCTAATCATGCAGAGATAATTTCTAATCGTGAACCAAGTCGAGAATGTGTATGGTTGAGGTGTATAATATATCTTATTTGAGAAAAATGTAGTTTCAAGAATGACAAACTACCCATGAGGACAATGCAACATACATTGCCCAATTGAAGGGAGGATTCAAAAAGGAGATAGGACAAAACACATTTCACCAAAGTTATTTTTCACACTTAATCTTTAAAAGAATGATAATATCAATGTAAAACAAATTCATTCAAGTGATAGTATGGCTGATTTGTTCATCAAATCTCCACCGACGTCAACCTTCAAGAAACTAGTGTACAAGATTAGGATGCAAATGCTCAAAGATGTGAATTGATGCTTTCATCAAGGGGAATTAATACACATTGTATTACTTTTCCTTACAAGGATTTGTCCTACAGGATTTTCCTTGTAAAGTCTTTAACGAGGAACCAAAAGACGTATTTCTAAATATGAGTACTCTTTTTCCTTCACCAGAATTTTTTTCCACTAGATTTTAGTTTAGTTAATATTTTAACTTGTTACATTAACTACTAATGAACATTCAAAGGGGTGTTATAACTAATATTAAGATTGAATGTCCATGTATCATGAAACTTGAGAGCAAGTTAGTTAGTCATAAACTATTCTAGTTACTTGGTCATTAAGATTGTTTACTTGGCCACCAAGATTAGTTATTTGATCACCAAGCAACTTTCTTATAAATATGAGACACATTATTAAGAAAATATCTATCTCTAAATTCCTTTTGTTCTACTTTATTTTATATTATTCCATAACAATTTTCTAATTTTTGCAAAATTACAACCACCAGAGTACATTTATGTACAGATTCAAGCAAATTACCATAGTGAAAAGAATCTAGGGTTTTTCTCCAAATCCAACAATGGCCATGAGAGAAAGTGAAATCCTATCCCAAGATGTCATGATAAATGGCATACTTTTGCGGCTGCTTGCAAAATTCATAGGCCAATTCAGGTGCGTGTCCTACACTTCATCAAAGCTCACCTCAATATTCATGCCTGTAAAGAAGACGAAGAAAAACTTATTTACGTGTCTAAATCTCGAGCCCTTCACTCTATCACGCTTAACCAAAACCCCCAAAATGGAACTGATGGCATATAAAGAAAGCTTAATCTTCCACAGCTCTTAGATAACTAGCTAGAAGTTTTTGGCTCATGTAATGGTTTGATCTTGGTATTTAGTGACAAAATGGTTAAATATTTAATCAACCTCACAACCTTAGAGTACCAGATAATTCCAATCTTTCATTTTCATCTTCCGTTCCTGGTAGCTATAACATGTCTAGTCAAGGCTATGATTTCGCTAGTGATGATTATAAGGTGGTTACTCTTTCTTTCTATTATACTGATATTGGGCATGAAAATTGACACTTTTGTGGATAGGCCACGGGGTGATTTGGACTTAGGAAAATTGTAGTTGTGCATCTGGTATTTTTACCCAGGCCTCTGATCTCGCAATTGCGAGATCAGGCTTCGCAATTTCAAAGTGGTCAGGCTTGGGAAATGCGACCAAAGTGTCGCAATTGAGAACCAAGCCTGGGCAGGCCCTCATCGCAAATGCAAACACTAGGCTGGAAATTGTGAAGGTCCATTATCGCAAATGCGACGTCCCCTTCGCAAATACGAAGTCAAAATGTTTTGAAATGGTTCGCAATTCGCAATTGCGACATCTGCAACTTGTTAAGTGGGATTTTGACGGGATTTTTCATCATTTTACAACTTTATCAAAACCTAAACTCCCATAGGCGATTTTCTTGAAGAGAGTTCTTCCCTAAATCATAGGTAAACAATTTCTAACTTATTTTCTTCAATCTATAAAATCTTTTTACATGATTTCACTTCAAAATCTAGGGATTTTTATGGGAAATTGGGTGTTTTTGGGTAAAAGTTAGGATTTTCAAATTTTGAGAATTTGGACCTTAATTCGAGATTCGATTTCAAAACTAATTGCATATTTGAGTTCGTGAGTGAATGGGTGATCGGGTTTTGGTTAGAACTTCGGGTTTTGACTAAGCAGTCCTGAGGTCGATTTTTGACTTTTTGGGGAAAACAATGTGAAATCTATTTTCATTCATTAGAATTGATTTATTTAGCATTTGTTAACGTTATTAAGTAAATTATGACTAGATACAAGCAAATTGGAAGTAGAACTGAGAGGTAAAGCGGTAATTGAGGCTTAATCTTGTCCGTGGAATCAAGGTAAGCGTTTGGCCTAACCTTAGCTTGAGGGAATAAGAGTTGTGGTCTTATTTGCTATGTGTTAGTATGAGTACGACATATAGGTGTGGTGACGAGTATCTATATGTTGGTGCCAAGCATGCCCGTGGGTCTTATACAATAATTGTTATGACTCTATTATGCACCGTCCATGCTTAAATTAATAATTATCGATGTGGAACAAAGCTTATGAAAGTTTCTTGGTAATTGACTATTGTTGAGTATTGGCTCAAGTTGAATTTCATTTTGTAAAGTAATTGTTGAAAATGAGATTGATTATAGCTAAATCCCTTGCTGGGATGTTATTGTTGATATTGTTGATTCCCTTACCGGGACGTATTATTTCTATTGTTTGTGTGAGGAAGAGTGTAAAGCACGAACGGTGATGCCATGCATGATATTGTTAGTGAATGTAACACACGAAGGGTGATGCCTTGCTGATATTATAAGTGTTAATGCACGAAGGGTGATGTCGTGCCATGATTTGAGAGTTAATGTACGAAGGGTGATGCCGTGCCTATATTGTGAGGAACAATGCACGAACGGTGATGCCATACCATGATTATGAGAGGTAATGCACGAAGGATGATGCCGTGCCATTTTTGTTGTTTCATATGGTGAGGACGGGAGTAAAAGCACGAAGGGTGATGTCGTGCATATGTTACCGTTTCATTATTTTGTTGATTTAGATATGATGTTCATTATGTTCCTTTATTGATGCTTTTTTATTGGCTTATTGTTAGAATTTGATATACCTTGCAGCATGTCCCCTTCCCACCTTATTCTGTTGTTTCCTGTCACTATGATTTTGTTTGTACATGATTTAACTGCATAGTTTTATTTAGTTGTCGTGTCCTAGCCTCGTCACTACTTCGCTGAGGTTAGACTCGACACTTACTCAGCACATGGGGTCGATTGTACTGATACTACACTCTGCACGTTTTTGTGCAGATTTGGTACCGGACCTGGTGAGTAGCTAAGGTAGTTGCCTTCAGTCCAGGGAGACCAAGGTAGATTTGCTAGAGTCCGCAGAGCCTAAAGTCCTCCTTCCCTATTTTAGCTTTCTGCTGTCTCTTTTCATTCAGAGAACAATTGTACTTTTATTTTCAAACCAGTGTTTGTAGTAATTCGTAGATGTTCGTGAAGTTGTAACACCAGATTCATGGGTAGACATGTATTGGATTATGTGATTTTGTTATCATTCTTCTGCGCTTTTCATTTGTTTAGCTATAGTTATTGTTTATATCTGTTTGGGTTGATTGCTAGTAGGTTGAAACCTTAATAGTTGGCTTGTCTAGCTTTCACGAGTAGGCGCCATCACGACTCCCGAGGGTGGGAAATCTAGGTCATGACAAGTTGGTATCATAACTTTAGGTTGCCTAGTTCTCACAATTCACGAGCAAGCTAGGTAGAGTCTGAGGGATCGGTACAGAGACGTCTGTGCTTATTCCCAGAGGCTACAAAGTTTAAGAATAACTTCACATCTATTCTTCTATGTCGTGCAATTTGACTTCTCAATGCTAATTGAACTTCTACTCTGTTCTTCCGCAGATGATGAGAACACGTGCTTCTTTATCCGCTGATTAGCAGCCTGAGCCCCTAGTGGCAGCTCCTACAAGGGGTAGAGGACGAGGCCAAGGCCATGCTAGAGGCCGAGGTAGGGGCAGATCTCAGCCCAGAGTAGCAGCACCAGTGGCGAAGCCTCAGGTAGAGTTTGAGGAGGAGGCTCCAACCCAGACCGTTCCAGTGGGGCCAGCTCAGGTCCTAGAGTTGTTCATCGCCACCCCGGTACTTCAGGATGCTTTGGTTCGTCTAGTGGGCCTTATGGAGTATGTCGCCCAGGCAGGCTTACTTCCTGTAGCACCAACCATCTCTTAGGCTGGGGGAGGAGCACAAACTCCCCCTACTCGCACTCCGGAGCAGATGGCTCCCCAATTTCAGACTCCAGTAGCTCAGTCACTTGGGGTAGTTTAGCCGGGTGTTGTGGCTTAGACCGGTGATGGGGCAGCTATGTCTGATGATGCTTTGTGGAGGTTGGACAGGTTCACCAAGCTCTTCACTACTACTTATGGCGGTACATCTTCAGAGGACTACCAGGACTATTTGGATAGCTGTCATGTGGTTCTATGGAACATGGGGATAGTGGAGACCAATAGGGTCGACTTTGCTGCTTTCCATCTATCAGGTTCCGCCAAGACTTGGTGGAGGGATTATTGTTTGGCTAGACCAGTTGGGTCACCAGCTTTGACTTAGGATCAGTTCTCTCAATTATTTCTAGAGAAGTTTCTTCCTATCACTCAGAGGGAGGACTACCGGAGGCAATTTGAGCGTCTCCAGTAAGGTTCTATGACCGTCACTCAGTACAAGACCAGATTCATTGCCTTGGCCCATCATGCTCTTATTATACTTCCCACCGAGAGAGAGAGAGGGTGAGGAGGTTCATTGAGGGACTCGTTCAACCGATTCGATTACAGATGGCTAATGAGATAAGGAGTGAGATTTCTTTTCAGGATGCATCCAATGTGGCCAAGAGAGTTGAGATGGTTCTATTACTGGGGAGTGATCAGGGGTCTGACAAGAAGCTCCGTCATTCTGGTAGTTCAGTGGTGCCTCATCTGGAGGTAGGGATTCTTTTGGTAGGGGCAGCTATTTCATTCAGCACTTCAGGCTTCTCACGGTGCTCTAGGTGGCCGTGGTTCTCATATGTAGTATTCTGATTAGTTGCCCTATAGTGTACCACCAACTCCTATCAGTGCACCTCCGCTTCAGAGTTTTCAGGATGGTTACTCAAGCCGTTAGGGTCAACAGTCCCAGGAGACGAGGGCATGTTATACTTGTGGCGATACGAGGCATATTGCTAGATTTTGCCCTCAAGCACCGAGCAGCTCTCAGTATCAGGGTTCCCATGCCATAGTTTAGGCACCAAGTGTTCCACTGCCCCCTCAGCTAGCTAGAGGTATGGGTCGAGGTGTTAGAGGTGGAGGCTAGCCAGCAAGAGGCCGTCCTCGGGATGTAGTTTAGAGTAGTGAGCCCCAGCCCCGATGTTATGCTATTCCAGCCAGACCTGAGGCTGAAGCCTCCACTGCAATTGTCACATGTACGATTTCAGTTTGCAATAGAGATGTTTCAGTTCTATTTGATCTGGGGTCTACATTTTCCTATGTGTCATCTTATTTTGCCTTTATCTGGTTGTGCCCCGTGATTCTTTCAGTGCACCTGTATATGTGTCTACACCAGTGGGTGATTCTATTATTGTAGATCGAGTCTATTGCTCGTGTGTGGTTATTATTAGGGGTCTTAAGACCCGTGTATTCTCTTACTTCTGGATATGGTTAATTTTGATATCATATTGGGTATGGATTGGTTATCCCCTTATCATGCTATATTGGACTGTCACGTCAAGACTGTGACTTTAGCCTTGCCGGGTTTACCTCGATTAGAGTGGAGAGGGGCTACCAGTCATTCTGTCAGTAGGGTTGTTTCTTATATAAAGGCTCGACATATGGTTGATAAAGGGAATTTGACCTATTTGGCATATGTTCGTGATTCTAGTGCTGATGTTCCTTCTATTGATTCTGTGCCCGTTGTTCATGAGTTTCCAGTGGTATTTCCTTCAGACTTGCCGAGGATGCCACCCGATAGGGATATTGACTTTTGCATTGATTTGGCTTCGGGCACTCAGTCCATTTCTGTCCTGCCATATCGTATGGCCCCGCCATAGTTGAAAGAATTGAAAGAACAACTGCAAGAACTGCTTGATAAAGGCTTATTAGACCTAGTGTCTCGCCTTGGGGTGCGCCAATGTTGTTTGTTAAGAAAAAGGATGGATCGATGAGGATGTGCATAGACTATTGGCAGTTGAACAAGGTCACAATCAAGAATAAGTATCCATTGGCGAGGATTGATGATTTGTTTGATCAGCTTCAGGGTGCCAAAGTCTTTTCGAAGATTGATTTGAGATCTGGCTACCATCAGTTGAGGATTAGGGCATTCGATGTCCCTAAGACAACCTTTCGCACTCGGTACGGGGATTATGAGTTCTTAGTGATGTCATTTGGGTTGACAAATGCCCCAACAACTTTCACGGATTTGATGAACCGAGTGTTCAAGCCTTATTTAGATTGCTTTGTGATTGTCTTCATTGATGATATTTTGATCTATTGCTGCAGCCAGGAGGAGCATGAACATCATCGTTGAGTCGTTCTCCAGACTCTAAGGGACAGTCAGTTATATGCTATGTTTTTGAAATGTGAGTTTTGGCTGAGTTCAGTTGCATTCTTGGGTCATGTTGTATCAGCAGAGGGTATTCAGGTGGATCCTAAGAAGATTGCGGCAGTCAGGGACTGGCCTAGACCCACATCAGCCATAGAGATCCAGAGTTTCTTGGGTTTGGCAGGCTATTACCGTTGGTTTGTGAAGGGTTTTTCATCTATTGCATCCCTGATAACCAGGTTGACCCAGAAGGGTACCCAGTTCAGGCGGTCAGACGAATGTGAGACGAGCTTTTAGAAGCTCAAGATAACTTTGACTACGGTGTCGATGTTGGTATTGCCTATAGGTTCAGGGCTATATATAGTATATTGTGATGCATCTCGTATTGGACTTGGTGCGGTGTTGATGCAGAATGACAATGTTATTGCATATGCTTCGCAACAGTTGAAGATCCATGAGAAGAATTATCCAGTTCATAATTTGGAGCTAGCAGCCATTGTTCACGCGCTGAAGAGAGGCATTATTTATATGGCGTGTCATGTGAGGTGTTCACGGATCACAAGAGTTTGCAATACTTGTTCAAGCAGAAGGAGCTAAATTTGAGGCAGATGAGGTAGTTTGTCTATTGAAATACTATGATATCACCATCTTGTATTATCCGGGAAAAGCCAATGTGGTGGCCGGTGCTTTGAGTAGGAAGTCAGCTAGTATGGGCAGCCTTGAGTATATTTCGATCGGTGAGAGACCGCTTGCTTTGGATGTTCAGGATTTAATCAATCAGTTCGTGAGGTTGGATGTTTCTGAGCCCAGCCGTGTTTTAGCTTGTACAGTTGCTTGTTCTTCATTATTTGAGCGTATCCGAGATCAATAGTATGATGATCCTCATTTTCTTCTCCTTAGGGACACGGTGCGATACGGGGGTGCCAAGCAGGTTACAGTTGGAAATAATAGAGTTTTGAGGATGCAGGGTCATATTTGTGTGCCTAATGTGGATGGACTTCGTGAGTTGATTCTAGAGGAGGCCCATAGTTCCCAGCATTCCATTCATCCGGGCGCCGCTAAGATGTATCAGGACTTGCGGCAGCATTATTGGTGGAAGAGCATGAAGAAGGATATTGTTGCGTATGTAGCTCGGCATTTGAATTGTCAACAGGTAAAGTACGAGCATCAGAAACCTGGTGGTTTGTTCCAGAAGATTGAGATTCTTGAGTGGAAGTGGGAGCGTATCACTATGGACTTCATTACTGGAATCCTACGGACTCATAGGAAGTTTGACGTAGTATGGGTAATTGTGGATAGGCTGACCATGTCAGCGCATTTCATTCTTGTCGTAGTTTCCTATTCTTCTGAGCGGTTGACAGAGATTTATATTCGGGAGATCGTTCGCCTTCATGGTGTGCCCGTGTCTATCATTTCTGATCGATGTACGCATTTCACCTTGCATTTCTGGAGGGCAGTTCAGTGTGAGTTAGATACTCAGGTCGAGTTGAGCACATCATTTCATCCTCAGACGAACGAACAGTTCGAGCGTACTATACAAATTTTGGAGAATATGCTCTAAGCATGTGTTATTGACTTTGGAGGTTCGTCTGATTCTTGCCATTAGAAGAGTTTACCTACAACAACTACTACTAGTCGAGCATCCAGATGGCTCCCTATGAGGCTTTATATGGTAGGCGGTATTAGTCGCTGGTTGGATGGTTTGAGCCGGGAAAGGCTCGGTTGTTGGGTACGAATCTAGTGCAGGATGCCTTGGATAACGTTAAGATCATTCAGGATAGGCTTTGAATAGCTCAGTCCAGGCAAAAGAGTCATGCTGACCGTAAGGTTCATGATATGGCATTCATGGTCAGGGAGCATGTATTTCTTTGGGTGTCGCCCATGATGGGTGTGATGAGATTTGGGAAGAAGGGCAAGCTAGGCCCTAGATTCATCGGTAATTTTGAGGTCCTTGATCGAGTGGGAGAGGTGGCTTATAGACTTGCGTTGCCGCCGAGTTTATCAGCCGTGCACCCAGTGTTTCATGTGTCCATGCTTTGGAAGTATCACATCGATCCATCCCACGTGTTAGACTTCAGCACTGTCCAGTTGAACAAGGGCTTGACCTATGAGGAGGAGCCGGTAGCTATTCTAGACTGGCAGGTTCGTCAGTTGAGATCGAAGAATTTCTCTTCAGTTCGTGTGCAGTGGAGAGGTCAGCCTATTGAGGCCGCTAACTGGGAGTCCGATTCTGATATGCCAAGCCGTTATCCTCATCTTTTCACCGACTCAGGTACTTTTCTATGTCCGTCGAGGACGAACGATTATTTTAGAGGTGGAGAATATGATGACTTGAAAGGTCATCTCTTGTTTTAGAAGTCAAAATTGAGTCCTGAGGTCTTAAAAACCTCCTTTCATTTCACCTCAATTTGCATGCGCAGTTCGGGCGCGTTTCCGGAAAGCTTTTATGTGAAATTTAAGAAAAATAATGAATTTGGCCTTTAAAATTGATTAAAGTTGACTTTGGTCAACAATCTTGGTAAGCAAACCCGGACCCATGATTTGACGGTTCCGTAGGGTCCGTAATAAAATATGAAACTTGAGCATATGCCCGGAATCGAATTCTGAGGTCCCTAGTACGAGAAAAGAATTTTTAAAGAAAATTATTTGCTGGAAAATATAAAGTCTTTTAGAAGTGAAATGATGCATGTTCTTGATAGTATCAGTATCGTATCTTGGTTCCGGAGCCCCATACAAGTTTAAAATAATAATTAAGTCGAATTTGTAAAATTTGGTAAGAATCGGAGTTGATTTGATATAAATTGGACCTTTAGTTGAGAAAATGGAAATTTCAATGTTCTTAAGGAATTTCATAAATTTGAGGTTAAATTCGTAGTTGTTGATGTTATTTTGATGATTTGATCGCACGATCAAAGCTGTATGATGTTTCTAGACTTACGTGCATGTTTGGTTTGGAGCCCCGAGGGCTCGGGTGAGTTTTGGATAGGTCACGGGGTGATTTGGACTTAGGAAAATTGTAGCTGTGCATCTGATATTTTTGCCTAGGCCTCTGATCTCACAAATGCGAGATCAGGCTTCGCAATTGCGAAGTGGTCAGGCTTGGGAAATGCAACCAAAGTGTCGCAATTCCGAAGCAAGCCTGGGCAGGCCCTCATTGCAAATGCGAACACTGGGATGGAAATTGCGAAGGTCCATTATCGCAAATGAAACGTCCCCTTCGCAAATGCGAAACCAGGAGGTTTTCAAAGGGTTCGCAATTGCGAACCCCTGTTTGCAATTGTGACATCTGCGACCTGTTAAGTGGGATTTTGACGGGATTTTTCATCATTTTACAACTTTCTCAAAACCTAAACTCCCATAGGCGATTTTCTTGAAGAGAGTTCTTCCCCAAATCATAGGTAAACGATATCTAACTTATTTTCTTCAATCTATAACATCTTTTTACATGATTTCACTTCAAAATCGAGGATTTTTCATGGGCAATTGGGTGTTTTTGGGTAGAAGTTAGAATTTTTAAATTTTGGGGATTTGGACCTCAATTTGAGGTCCGATTTCAAAACTATATACATATTTGAGTTTGTGAGTGAATGAGTGATCGGGTTTTTGTTCGAACTTCGGGTTTTGACTAAGTGGGCCCGGGATCAATTTTTGACTTTTTGGGAAAAACAATGGGAAATCTATTTTCATGCATTAGATTTGGTTTTTTTAGCATTTATTAACGTTACTAAGTAAATTATGACTAGATACAAGCGAATTGAAAGTGGAACCGAGAGGTAAAGCGGTAATTGAGGCTTAATCTTGTCTATGGAATCGAGGTAAGTATTTCGCCTAACCTTAGCTTGAGGGAATAGGAGTTGTGGTCTTATTTGCTATGTGTTAGTTTGAGTACGACATATAGGTGTGGTGACGAGTATCTATACGTTGGTGCCAAGCATGCCCGTGGGTCTTATACCATGATTGTTATGACTCTGTTATGCATCGTCCATGCTTAAATTGATAATTATCGATATTGAACAAAGCTTATGAAATTTTCTTGGTAATTGACTATTGTTGAATATTGGTTCAAGTTGAATTTTATTTTGTAAAGTAATTGTTGAAAACGAGATTGGTTATAGCTAAATCCCTTGCCGGGATATTATCATTGATATTATTGATTCCCTTGCCGGGACGTATGGTTTCTATTGTTTGGGTGAGAAAGAGTGTAAAGCACGAAGGGTGATGTCGTGCATGATATTATGAGTGAGTGTAATGTACGAAGGGCGATGCTGTGCCGGTATTATGAGTGTTAATGCACGAAGAGTGATGTCGTGCCATGATTTGAGAGTTAATGCACGAAGGGTGATGCCGTGACTATATTGTGAGGAATAATGCACGAAGGGTGATTCCGTGCCATGATTATGAGAGGTAATGCATGAAGGGTGATGTCGTGCCGTTTCTATTGTTTCATATGGTGAGGGCGAGAGTAAAAGCATGAAGGGTGATGTCGTGCACGTGTTACCATTTCATTATTTTATTTATTTAGATATGATATTCATTACGCTCGTTTATTGCTACGTCTTTATTGGCTTATTGTTAGAATCTGATATTCCCCGCAGCATGTCCCCTTCCCACCTTATTCTGTTGATTCCTGTTACTATGATTATGTTTGTACATGATTTAACTGCACATGTTTATTTGGTTGTCGTATCCTAGCCTCGTCACTACTTTGCCGAGGCTAGGCTCGATACTTACTTAGTACATGGGGTCGGTTGTACTGATACTACACTCAGCACTCTTTTGTGCAGATTTCGGTACTGGACCCGGTGAGTAGCTGGGGTAGTTGCCTTCAGTCCAGGGAGACCACCTTAGCCCTCAAATGCAAGTGTAGTCCGTCTCACTTGCTTAGCAACAGTTTGTTGCCATTGACAACACCCCCGCATTGTCTTGCATGTTGATTTTCCCTCGCACATAGGCCAATGGCAAGGCCATCATGCCAAAATCCTTGCCACTGCCGTGCCGCTTGCCGATCAGCTTTGTCAGGGGTCTAACAGTAGGCCACTATCCTACCATCGAAAGTTGATAGGGCAGAAATTTGAATGATGCGTCGCCGGCACGATGGCCGTGCGATCCGTCGAGTTATCATGAATCATCGCAGCAACGGGCAAAGCCCGCGTCGACCTTTTATCTAATAAATGCATCCCTTCCAGAAGTCGGGGTTTGTTGCACGTATTAGCTCTAGAATTACTACGGTTATCCGAGTAGTAGATACCATCAAACAAACTATAACTGATTTAATGAGCCATTCGCAGTTTCACAGTCTGAATTTGTTCATACTTACTGTTACGCAACGCCTTCCTGATGATCTTTGGAAGGGCAACGTAAGGCTAAGCAACCGATGTCAGTGCGGTTGCTGTCCGCCAATGAGGTCCTCGCCGCACGCTAGACTAGATTGTCAGTGCCGTGCGGGAAAACCAATGTCGTGAGCAAATTGCGGAAGCTGAGAGAGAATTGGGTTTTGAATGATGATGATGATTTTATTGATGAATGAAAATGCTGATTACAATGATGCGGTGTCGAGGGGGAGAGACACCAGAAAATGCTTGCTTGAAAATGTTTGATTGTTTGGTCCCCCTTAATAATGCTTAAAAAAAATAAACCAACATTACAAGACTAGTCCTAATAAAGCTGTAGAAGCACACTGAAATGAAAATGATGTAAACTAGCCTATGATTACAATGAAAAGGACTTAGATTATTACAAGGAAAAACTAAGTCCGATGGCAGCATCTTTGTCTTGCGGGTCAGGGTCTGCGCGCGCGTTGCTGTGGGCGCGCGCGACACTTGATGTGCTGGCCTGAGGCTGGGCACTGGTGCTTGGCATCAGGGTCTGTGCGCGAGGCGCTGCTGGAATGGGCCTGCAGCTGGGCGCTAGCGAGGCATCAGGAACTGCGTGCGCGACATTGTCAGGGCACGTGGCGCTGTTGTCATTGGCCAGCCCTTGGGCGCTGGCGAGAGGCATCGGTGGGGCGACAGAGGCGCATGCGCGCTTGTCACTTGGCGCAGCCAAGACCACGGGGCCGACCATGGCGCTAGGCATTGTGAGGCTTGCTAGGCCGCCATGGGGCGCGACCAAGGGGTCATGGTGCGTGTCTGGAAAGCAGCCCATGACATTCTCCCCCACCTGAGTTGGCGCCGTCCTCGTAGCCTTATGATGATGACGATGATGATGATGTTTCTGATGGTTGTTGGATGGGAGGTCTGTGCCCCTCTGTTCTGTGAGCTTGCTATTATGGTGACGCAATGATTTCATGCGGCTGACATGGAAGACTGGATGGATCTTCCACCAGGATAGAGTTTTTACCTGGTATGTGGACTTCCCAATGCGTTTTTCAATGGGCAGGGGCCCGATGTATTTTTGTTGCAGGCGAGGGTCATGGGTCATTTCTGCAAACAAATACTGCTTTGGGATGCATAGCATTACTTTGTCCCCTAGTTGATGTTGGGCAAAGCAAAGCTTCTGTTTGGTGAACCTTTTTGCCCGCTCTTGGGCTTTGATGAGATAGCTCCGCACTATCCCCATGTTGCGCTCCCATTCGCTCGAAAAATTGGCAGCTCGAGGAGATTTCGGCATGGTTGATGCATTCACCGTTTGCGGGAGAAGCAGTTGCTGTCAGGTAACAATTTCAAAAGGGCTTTTGTTTGTATGATGGATCTTTTGAGAATTGAAACACAGTTGAGCAGCATCCAGGAGCTTCACCCAATGCTTCTGTGATCCGGTTGCAAAGTTGCGGAGATATTCCTCCAACATGTCATCGAACCGGGCCATCCAATGGTGGATGGATGTCTGGGTTGAGACTCAATGTTGACCCAAAGCACCTGAAGAGATGGGTCCAAAAGTTGCTAGTAAAGCGTGAGTCGCGCCTACTAACAATGTCTTTGGGCAGGCCCCAATGTTTGACAATGTGCGAGAAGAAGAGTCGAGCTGTATCTTCTGCTGATGCATTTTGCGGGGCTGCTATGAAGGTTGCATAGTTTGAAAATTGATCTATGACAACCATGATGGATGCAAGATTACCGACTTGGGGCAATCCCGTGATGAATCCGAGGGAAACACTTTCCCATGGTCTCTGAGGGACATGTAATGGCTGTAAGGGTCCCGTCTGTGATGAGTGATCCGACTTGTCCTTGTGGCATGGCTGACAAGTCTTCACACGATGAGGAGCGTCACCAGTCTTTTGAGGCCGATGGCATGATGGCTGATTGTTGCTGCGAAGGGTAGTCGGAACCAGGGGTTCATGTCTGTCGACTACCTTCTCCAACTGCATGGCCGAGATGTTTTCAGCGGCCATCTTTATGGGAAAGCATGGTATGGTGCAGGGCTTGGCCCCGTTTTCTCCCATCATCAGGAGCATGTTGGCATATGGTACCGGTATGGTGTTGGTTTGCCTCATGAACTCCAAACCCACTATGATGTCGAAGTCATCTATGATTGCGATGCGCAGGTCGATGCTTCCTTTGTATGGGCCAAGTTTCACTGGGACATTTGTAGCTGTTCCACCCAATGTCTGGGGTGGTGAGTTGATAGCCTTGACGCGGCCTTTGCTCTTTTGTAAAACAAGACCTAGGCGCTCTACTTGCGTTGATGACAAGTAGTTGTGGGTGGCACCTGTATCTATCAATGCGTGAAGGGGCTTGCCGTTCACTTTCAATTCAACGAACATTAGGGTCCTCGCTTGTTTAGGAGGTCTCTTGTCCATCTTTTCTTTCCCTTTCTTGGTGATCGGGACTGATGTTTTCTTAGGAGGACATGCACTGGTCCCCGCTAAGGCATGTGGGATAGAGCCAACAATTGCATTGAAGGCGCCTACCTGGTCGTCTTCTGATGTGTCTGATGCGTCTGCCTCATCCTCGACAGCCTGATGAGCATTGACCTTGATGTTTGGGCATTCATTGTTCCAATGTGCCCCGCCGCAATGATGGCATTCTGAGGGAGGCTTTCTCCCCTGATTGTTGTTGATGGATGCAACACTGTTGCTGTTGGAGGGAGGAGTCTTAGTTTTGGATGCACTCCGATCTCCCCCACTTTTGCTTGGGCCACCATTGCTGGGATGGTTCCCGTTGAATCCCCCTCGGACAGACGGCTGGGGCCTGTCGTTCTGAGTTCCCAAATGATAATCGCCAAGGCATTCTGCAGCTTGAATGACCTTGGGCAGGGTGTCTACCCGTTGTCTTTGTAGTTCCATACGGGCATGAGGTTTCAAACCTTCTATGAATGCAAAGAGTTTGTCTTTGTCCCCCATGTCGCGTATGTTTAGCATGAGTGCGGAGAATTCGCGCACGTACTCCCGCACTGATCTGGTGTGGCGGAGTTCCCGTAGCTTTCTCCTTGCATTGTATTCCATATTTTCAGGGAAGAATTGTAGGCGTATGGCTACCTTCAATTCATCCCATGCCTGGAGAGTATCTTCACCGGCCTTGATGGCTTCGTATTTGACCCACCACCAAAGTTTGGCATCGCCCTGAAGCTACGTGGCAGCAGTCGCTACTTTTTTGGATTCCTCCAAAATGGCCCACGGCCTCGAAGTATTGTTCGATGTCGAAGATGAAGTTTTCCACTTCTTTAGCATCCCAGGATCCGTCGTATGGCTTTGGCTCCGGTATCTTAAGCTTTTGTGGAATGGGGGTGAGATTTGCTGCACCCCTGATGTGATTGTCGCCTTCTCGAAGTAGGCTCTGTAAGGCAACATTGACAACATTGAGCTTGTCTGTCAAGTTGTTTATGGTTTGCTGCATGGCAGTTAGTCTGTCTGCCTCTTGTTGCTGATGGGCTAAATCTTCGGCACGCTCCTGTTGGAGGTCCTCAAATTTTCCATGAATATTGGCAGTTTCGATGGCTGCCGTTTGTCGGTCGTCGTCAGAGTCACGACTGATGTTTGCAATGTCATTTTTGGCCTGCCGCATTCGGCGGTCCAGGTCGTCCAACCTTTGCACTAGGTTGTTGTTTTGATCAGGCACCGTATCCACGATGAGTCGTAATCGGTCAACCGTCTCTTCTAGGGATGCTAGACGCTCCCCATGATTCACCATGGTCAGAAATGGTGATAATGGCAAATGTGTTCCCTCGTCCGATGTCGAGCCTAGGCTCTGATACCAACTATTACGCAATGCCTTCCTGATGTTCTTTGGAAGGGCAACGTAAGGCTAAGCAACCGATGTCAATGCGGTTGGTGTCCGCCAATGAGGTCCCCTCCGCACGCTAGACTAGATTGTCAGTGCCGTGCGGGAAAACCAATGTCATGAGCAATTGCGGAAGCTGAGAGAGAATTGGGTTTTGAATGATGATGATGATTTTATTGATGAATGAAAATGCTGATTACAATGATGCGGTGTCGAGGGGGAGAGACACCAGAAAATGCTTGCTTGAAAATGTTTGATTGTTTGGTCCCCCTTAATAATGCTTAAAAAAAATAAACCAACATTACATGACTAGTCCTAATAAAGCTGTAGAAGCACACTGAAATGAAAATGATGTAAACTAGCCTATGATTACAATGAAAAAGACTTAGATTATTACAAGGTAAAACTACGTCCGATGGCAGCAACTTTGTCTTGCGGGTCAGGGTCTGCGCGCGCGTTGCTGTGGGCGCGCGCGACACTTGATGTGCTGGCCTGAGGCTGGGCGCTGGTGCTTGGCATCAGGGTCTGTGCGCGAGGCGCTGCTGGAATGGGTCTGCAGCTGGGCGCTGGCGAGGCATCAGGATCTGCGCGCGCGGCATTGTCAGGGCACGCGGCGCTGTTGTCATTGGCCAGCCCTTGGGCGCTGGCGAGAGGCATCGGTGGGGCGACAGAGGCGCATGCGCGCTTGTCACTTGGCGCAGCCAAGACCACGGGGCCGACCATGGCGCTAGACATTGTGAGGCTTGCTAGGCCGCCATGGGGCGTGGCCAAGGGGTCATGGTGCGTGTCTGGAAAGCAGCCCATGACAGACCTTATGTCTTACTCCAAAGGAATGGGAAAAAGTAAATTAATTAGAGTGAAGGGAATGATGCAGTTGCGACAACACTCCGATCATAAAAAAAAAATTACAGCTAATTCTATGGGAGTGAAGCGCAACAGTAATACAAATTAATACAACATATATTTTAAGTTTTAAATAATCTTGTAACGGAGTAAATGTGATTCTCTTTGAAAATTAAATTCTCAGCAATTTGATATTATATATTATAAGAAGAGTGATCCTATACACAACACCCAAAAGAACTTATTAAACTAAAAACGTAAAACAGAGCATCAAGAGGAAATGACAAATAGTTCAAAGAAATTGAACTTCAATAACTTGGCAACAGAGTTACATATTTCATAATAAAGCTTTTCATTATAAAATGACTACACCACTATATTGTACTACTCATTACTGAAGTTTGTTGGTATTCCTTAACAACAGCATAAATTAAATTTTCTAATGTAATACACCTATATCATAAGCCATTGTCAGTAACACAAAATAGAAGTTATCAAAGAGTGCATCATCAAAAGTCAAAATAGATAATGTTCTTTTCAAGAAATAAGATTATCAACATACCGTAAAACCCCTAAATAAGGTTCTGTGGTCTTACGAAAATATCTGTAACAAGTTTCGCATCAAATAACCTCTAAATAAGGACACCTTCAGATGGTGATTCTCAAGCTTCTAAAGATTTTCAACAAGCACAAGTAGTGCAGACAAATAGTTGTTACTGAATTATGTTTAACTTAATAGACCAGTTAAACCACAAACGAAATTCAAGTAAAATATATATAAAGGATTATACACTCATTCTTAGTATACTAAATCCATAAAATTCCGTATTCAGTTCAAGATTCATTATTCTATTGTGTCTTAGTACTTTATTTTATTTTCTAAGCGCAGTTCTTCGCCATTGACTCTTTAGATTACCAATCTAAAAAGTTTCGCAAATCTTTCTCCCCCACCCCCTAACCCTTTTTGTCCTATTGAATCTATTAACAATAAATTGTGAAGGATGAAAAAAGAATGAAATAAATTACATGATTTCAGATGGGAAAAGAATGAACCATGAATTTTCAGTAAGAGTGATAGAAGAGAAGTACGACATAAATTGGTTAGTGAGAGAGTAACTATCAGTCGAAGCACGTTAGTAAAGGTAAACAGGTGTGTGTTCTTTAAAGTAGGGTTTTGAAGCGTTGCTTCTCTTCATATGTATTAATTTTTTTTAAAAATTAAATAAGATATTTAAATTAATAAGAAGGGCATTATCATAATTTAACTTTTCACTTAAAAGCTTTTCAATTTTAATATAGTATAAATATAGATGATGCAGATTTGTCAAACGTACAAACAAAGTAACAAGCAAAACTACAATACCATTTGCATAATCAACTTTTATTGACAGCAAAAGAGCTTCAAAGCCAATCCACTCAACACATAGGCTACACCAACCCTTGCACCATGCGCAAAATAATTTTCTGAACCAAGCAGGGGGGGGGGGGGGACAACATTATGCTACTGCTCCTTATCATTCCTGTGAAACATTGGGCAGTTAACCAGCAAATGACAATCAAAATAAACAGAATTTAAGTTCCTTTCTTCAGTATTTACATAAAATGAACTATATTACTTTTCATTTTAAAAAGCAATTTGCTTCTAAGAAGGTGCATCTCTACGTCATGCATCATCTAATTTGTAGAATAACCTGGTCAGAATCTAAATTACATGCTGAGCCAACTTTTGTTCTCATTCTAGATAATGAAACCAGAAAGCTAGTCATACACATTGTATCAAGAAATACATTTAGTCTCTTCAACTAGAGCTTGAGCTGCAATCGGCACCCATTAACTGATGATGAATATAACGACGGCCAGCATTGCACTTCGCTCGGTAGTTTAGGGTACGAGTAGCTCCGTATATGTATTAGGACTTGTGTGCAAAATTTGGGTTTATTCCGAGTTGATTTGATATGTTTCGGCGTGAGTTTTTGGAAGTCGAAAGTTCATTAAGTTTGATTTGAGCTGCATTTCATCATTTCGACATTGTTATGTGTGTTTTGAGGCCTCGAGTAGGTCCGTATTATGATATGGAACTTTTTGGCATGTTTAGACGAGGTCTAGAGAGGCTCAGGTGAGTTTCAGATAGGTTTGAGTTGTGCTGCACTCATTTTTCTTATGTTTCGACGTCGTTCTTCAAGCATAAATGGTACCACATTGAACAAATGATCTCCAATTTCTGTTTTTATTGAAGCATTAGATCCGTATCGTAATTACAGAGTCATAGTGTAATGACCCGGCCGGTTGTTTTATGAATTTTAGCCCTGTTTCCCCTATTTCTACTTCTTTATGTCTTAATTAGTTGTATTATGTGGCATCGGGTTGGTTGGTTCGAGTTCAGAGTAGTTTTGGAGAGGTATGAGATACTTAGTCTTTTTTGAGTAAACTTAAGTTGGAAAAGTCAACTGGATATTGACTTATGTGAAAAAGGTCTCGGATGTGTATTCTGATGGTTTGCATAGCTTCGTTAGGTGATTTGGGACTTAGGAGCGTGATCGTAATGTATTTTAGAGGTCCGTAAAAGATTTAGGCTTGAATTGGCGAAATTGAAAATTTGGCATTTTCCAGTCGGTAGTGAATTAGAGTAGGTCCGTTGTATCATTTGTGACGTGTGTGCAAAATTTCAGGTCATTCGGAAGAGGTTTGATAGGTTTTTGCATCATTTGCGGAATTTGGAAGTTTGGAAATCCTTAGGCTTGAATCAGATGGTGATTTGATGTTTGATGTTGTTTTGAGTGTTACGAAGGTTGGAACAAGTTTGAATGATCTTATGGGATGTGTTGACATGTTTGGTTTAGGTACCGAAGGCTTCGGGTGAGTTTCGGATGGTTAACGGATCATTTTGAACTTTGGAAAGGTAGCAAATTTCTGGTATTTTTGTTATAGAGTTTTGTTCTTCGCGTTCACGAAGACTGTCCCGCGTTCGCGAAGAAGAGCTTGGTCTAGGGGAGAAAATTCTCTTCACGTTTATGAGTCAGGGGACTCGTTCCCATAGGTTTGGATTCTAGTGAATCGCGAACGCATGAGAGGCGTCGCGTTCGCGTAAGGAAGTTGGAGCAGCTGGGACCCTGGGAGTTTGTTCATCGCATCCGCTTAGGAAGGATCGCGTTCGCGAAGGCTTGGGCAGCTAAAGCTTTGCGTTCATAAGAAGGAGCTCGCGTTCGCGAAAGAGGAAATGATTGAGCAGTGATTTTGTGCTTCGCATACGCGAGGCTTTGACCGCGTTCGCGAAGAAGGGAGCACCTGGGCAGAAAGTATAAATAGAGGTCTTCGCGATTTTCAGCTCTTTTCTCACCATTTTTAACGGCTTTGAAGCTTTTTGAGAGGATTTGAAGACGGATTCAAGGCATAACGCTTTGAGGTAAGATTTGTGAACTCAATACTCGATTCTATGGTGATTTCTACCTAATTAGACATGAAATTTGTGGGATTTAAGGGTTAAAAATTGAGGGATTAAGGCTTGAATTGGAGAGTTTAAATTGGGGATTTGAGGGGCCATTTGAGGTCCGATTTAGGTGTTCTTGGTATGTATAGACTCGTGGGAAGATGAGGATTTTTATGATGTGATTTTTATCGAATACCGAGATGTGGATCCAGGGGTCAGGTTTGGCCAATTTCGGAATTTTTGAGTTAATTTGATAATTTACGTATGGGTTTTATTCCTTTAGCGTATATTGATGATAAATACTGATTTTGGTTAGATTCAGGGTATTTGGAGGCTGAATCGAGAGGCAAGGGCGTCGCGGGCTAGAGTTTGGCTTGGCTTGAGGTAAGTAACGCTTCCAAACATGGTTTTGAGGATTCAAAACCCCGAACTATGTGTTCTATGACTACTATTGAGGTGACGTAAATGCTAAGTGACGGGCGTGTGGACGTGCACTATGAGAATTGCGGCTTGGATCATTCCAATGCACCACTTAGTAACTCTTTCTTATTGATATCCGTATTTCTATCATGTGATTAAGTAAATGTTCTATAAAAACATGCTAGATATCCTGTTAGGGCTTTACGCTGATACTGTTGAGGCCCGAGTGGTCGTTTCTTGCTGTCATCTCATTATATTCTATACTCAGTCTTCCTCATGCTTATCATATCATGTCTCTGTCTCAGTTATAATTATTTGGCACATCATATCATTCTTTCGGGCTAGTTTCATGACATTGTGAGTCCGTGATTGTGAGACTGGAGAGTGATGACTGAGTGAGGCCGAGAGCCTGATTGTGAGTGACAATTAAGGGATCGGGCTACATGCCGCAGCGGTTATATTGATGATTATGATAGTGCTTGGGTTGTAGGACCCCCTTCGGAATTTATAACACACCCTAGTGAGCGTAGTTGATGATATTGAGGGATGAATCTTCCCTGGACATGGATTTTGTCCGAAGTATTTATACCTGGAGATGGATCTTCTCCATAGGGCTGAAATGGCCTTCCTCGGTACTGGATGACTGCGGTCAGTGATGTGTATATATTCTGGGATGGATCTTCCCTGGGCCGGATGACCATATACAGTACCGAGTGGTCGAGCACTTGTGAGAGGAGGTACACAGAACATTGATCATGCTATATATGCATTTGTACATAGAGATTTCCTAAGCTTTATACTTCGTACTATTCAGACTGTATTTATTTACTGTTGAGTTTTTACTTGAACTGCAAGCATGTCTACTTTTCTGTACAGTTTAATTGTATTACCTGTTGAGGTTTGGTTCGTCACTACCTGTCAGTCCATAGTTTGGACTTGTTACTTACTGATTTGGTGTACTCACGTTACCCCCTGCACCTTGTGTGCAGATCCAGGTATCTTGGGCCACGGTGGTGGCTGCTGATCATTTTAGTTGTGGATTTTCCTTGGAGATGGCGAGGTAGCTGCCTGGCGATCGCAGTCCCGCCTTTTCCTTCCTTATCTTCCTCTTAATGTATTGTTGGCTATTCTTAGACTATGCTAGCCTTATTTTATTCCGAACAGTTGTAGTATTTTGCTCATGACTTAGTGACACCCAAGGTTGGGCTTGTATTTTCCGCTTTGTTTTGAATTTTACTTTATATCTTTTATCGAATTTCAGTTGGAAACATGGTTTTACTTAAATTTTAAATGAAGTATGAATTATTTGGAAATGTGTTGGCTGGCCTAGTTCACGATAGGCGCCATCACGACCGGATCGGTTTTGGGGTCGTGATATGTTGGTATCAGAGCCTAGGTTACATAGGTCTCACGGGTCCTGAGTAGGTTTAGAAGAGCCTCGCGGATCAGTACAGAGATGTTTGTATTTATCTTCGGGAGGCTGCAGAACCTTTAGGAAAAAGTTCACATTCATGAATTCTTGTCATGCGAATCTGTTGATTCTAGTACTAAACTTCTGCTATTCTATTCTCTCACAGATGGTGAGGACATGTGCTACCGGTCAGGATGGACGACCGCCAGTACCACCAGTTGGGGCTACTAGAGTCCGAGGCCACGGTCGAGGTCATGGTAGGGGCAGGGGTGTAGCTCATACCGCAGTTAGGGCAGCACCTGCAGATCCACTAGTTGGCCCAGCTCATGATCAGGATCTAGCGGCGGATGCTCCAGCAGCACCAACTCAGGCTCCGACTGTGCCTATTATTATTTCGGGTCTCCAGGAGACCTTGGCTCAGATTCTGACCGTGTGCACCAGTCTTGCTTAGGCAGTCACAGTTACTACTACAGCAGCTACTTCTCAGGCCGTGGGAGGCACTCAGACTCCCACCGCCCGTATACCTGAGCAGGTTGTTCAGGGGCTGCAGACACCGGAGGTACCACCAGCCCAACCGGTTGCACCTGCTCAGGATTATGCAGTTCCAGTTATGCCTGATGACGAGCAGCATCGATTGGAGTGGTTTGGTAGACTTCAGCCTCCAACTTTCAGTAATGCAGAGAGCGAGGATGCTCAGGGTTTCTTCGACAAGTGTTAGAGGATGTTACGTACAACGGGTATTCTGGAGACTAGTGGGGTCTTATTTATTACTTTTCAGTTTTCTGGAGCTGCCTTCACTTGGTGGGAGGCTTATGAGAGGCATAGGCCTATTGGTGCAGTGCCTCTTACTTAGCAGCAGTTCTCCGCTCTCTTCCTAGAGAAGTATGAGCCGCAGTCCCGCAGAGAGGAGCTGTACATGCAGTTTGAGCAGTTGCGCCAGGATGATATGACTGTGATGCAGTATGAGATGAGGTTTTTTTAGTTAGCCCATCATGCTGTTTGGTTGGTTCCTAGAGGATCAGGAGATTCATAGATGGCTCGTTAATTAGCTACATATTCTTATGACTAGAGAGAAAGTGTATGATGCTTCTTTTGAGGAGGTGATTGATATTTATCGAGAGATAGAGTTGGTTCGCCGCCAGGATCAAGTTGAGAGGTAGGTCAAGAGGCCTCGGGGGTCTGGTAGTTTTGGTAGTGTTCCTTTGGGAGGTCAGTTTCAGCACGACAAAGGCCATCCATTCAGACATGCTCAGCCAGCACATTCGGGCCACCGTGGTGGGTTATCTGGCCATGGTTCTCACAGTTCACACCAGGGTCACTCATCTCTCAGTTCCCTTCCAGCTCAGAGTTTGACTCAAGCACCATCTGTTCAGGGCCCATCTATGCCTGGTTCTTCTAGTGAGCATCTCGGTGCTCGGGGATCCCTTTAGTTCCCACCACCATTTACTAGGAGAGGTTGCTTCGAGTGTGGAGATTTGGGTCATATTAAGAGGTTTTGTCCCCGTCTTACGAGAGGTTCATGTTAGCAGAGGATTCAGCCTTCAACTTCAACACCAGTTACTTCCCCACCCGCTCAGTTAGCTCGTGGTGGAGGTCAGTCAGCTAGGGGTCGCCCTAGAGGGGAAGGTCGATCAGGTAGTGGTCAGGCCCATTTCTATGCCCTCTCAGCCAGACCAGATGCTATTGCTTCAGATGCTGTGATTACAGGTATTTTCTTAGTTTTCCACAGAGATGCCTCTATATTATTTGATCTAGGTTCCACTTTTTCATATGTGTCATCATATTTTGCTCATTACTTAGATACGCCTCGCGAGTCTCTTGTTTTATTTGTTCATGTATCCACTCTAGTAGGCGATATTATTATTGTGGACCGTGTATATCGGTCATATGTGGTGACTATTAGGGGTTTGGATACTCGAGTGGATCTCTTATTGCTTAGTATGGTTGATTTTGATGTGATATTAGGCATGTATTGGGTATCTCCGTGTCGTGCTATTTTGAACTGCCATGCTAAGATAATGACATTGGATATGCCGGGGTTTCCATGGATTGAGTAGCGAGGTTCGACAGATTATTGTCCCAGTAGAGTGATTTCATTTTTGAAGGCCTAGCGGATGGTTGGGAAGGGTTATCTTTCTTATCTGGCCTTCGTGAGGGATGTTAGTGCAGTGACTCCTACCATTGATTCAGTTCCTATAGTGAGGGACTTTCCGGATGTGTTTCCTATAGACTTGCCAAGCATGCCACCGGGCAGGAATATTGATTTTGGTATTGATTTGGTGCCGGGCACTCTACCCATTTCTATTCCACCGTATCGTATGGCACTGACGGAGTTGAAAGAGTTAAAGGAGCAACTTTATGAACTCCTTAATAAGGGGTTTATTCGGCCTAGTGTGTCACCGTGGGGTTCTCCTATTCTATTTGTGAAGAAGAAAGATGGCACTATGAGGATGTGCATTGATTACAGGCAGTTGAACAAGGTCACAATCAAAAACAAGTGTCCTTTACCTCGTATTGATGATTTATTTGACCAGCTTCGAGGAGCGAGGGTATTCTCCAAGATTGATCTTCGTTCAGGGTATCACTAGTTGAAGATCAGGGACTCAGACATTCTTAAGACAGCTTTCAGGACCCGATATGGTCATTATGAGTTCCTTGTGATGTCTTTTGGGCTGACCAATGGCCCAACAACATTCATGCATCTGATGAACAACGTGTTTCGGCCTTATCTCGACTCGTTTTTTATTGTATTCATTGATGATATTCTTTCATTGACAATATTCTAGTGTACTCGCATAGTCAGGGGGAACACGCAGAACATTTGAGAGTGGTGTTGCAGTGGTTGAGGGAGGAGAAGCTTTCTGCAAAGTTCTCCAAGAGTATGTGTTTTGTCTTAGTTCAGTGGCTTTCTTGGGGCATGTGGTGTCCAGTGAGGGTATTCAGGTTGATTCGAAGAAGATATAGGCAGTTTAGAGTTGGCCTAGATCACCCTCAACCATAGAGATTCGCAACTTTCTTGGTTTGGCTGGCTATTACCGTCGGTTCGTTCAGGGATTTTCATTTATAGCATCACCCTTGACAAAAAAGACTCAAAAGGGTTCTCCTTTCATGTGGTCGGATGAGTGTGTGGAGAACTTTCAGACGCTCAAGACTGACTTGACCATAACTCTAGTGTTAGTTCTACCATCAGCTTCAAGTTTATATACAGTGTATTGTGATGCTTCGAGAGTTGGTATCAGGTGTGTGTTGATGCAGGAGGGTAGAGTGATTGCTTATACTTCTCGTTAGTTAAAGCTCCATGAGAAAAACTACCCTGTTCATGATCTAGAGTTGGCTGCCATTGTTCACACGTTGAAGATTTGGAGGCATTATCTTTATGGTGTGTCTTATGGGGTGTTTACTAATCCTCGTAGACTCCAGCACTTGTTCAAGCATAAGGATCTCAATTTGAGGTAGCGGAGATGGTTGGGGATGCTAAAGGATTATGATATTACTATCTTGTACCATCCGGGGAAGGCCAATGTAGTGGCCGGTGCGTTGAATAGGAAGGCGGTGAGTATGGGCAGTTTGGCGTATATTCTTGTTGAAGAGAGATCTCTTGCAGTTGATGTTCAGACCCTGGCCAATCAGTTTGTGAGGTTGGATATTTTGGAGCTCAATCGGGTCTTAGCTTGTGTGGTTTCTCGGTCTTCCTTGTTTGATCGCATCAGAGAGCTCCAGTATGATGATCCTCATTTCCTTTTCCTTAAGGACAGAGTTCAGCACGGCGATGATAGAGATGTGACTATTGGTGATGATGGAGTATTGAGGATGCATGGCCGGATATGTGTGCCCAATGTAGATGGGCTTCGGGAGTTGATTCTGGAGGAGGCCCATAGCTCGCGGTATTCCATCCATCAGGGTTCCACAAAGATGTATTGGGATTTGAGATGGCATTATTGGTGGAGAAGAATAAAGAAGGATATTGTGGGATTTGTAGCTCGGTGTCTCAATTGTCAGTAGGTGAAATATGAGCATCAGATACCGGGTGGCTTGCTTCAGCATATAGATATTCCAGAGTGGAAGTGGGAGCGGATCACCATGGACTTTGTAGTTGGGCTCCTACGGACTTTGAAGAAGTTGGATGCTATTTGGGAGATTGTGGATCGGCTGACCAAGTCCGCACATTTCATTCCTATGTGTACTACCTATTCTTCAGGGCGGTTAGCAGAGATTTACATCCAAGAGATTGTCCGCATGCATGGTGTCCTAGTTTCCATCATTTCAGATAGAGGTACTCAGTTCACTTTGTAGTTTTGGAGGGCTGTGCAACGAGAGTTGGGTACTCAGGTTAAGTTGAGCACAACTTTTCACCCTCATACGGACGGGCAGTCTGATTGCACTATTCAGATATTAGAGGACATGTTGCATGCTTGTGTCATTGATTTCGGAGGATCATGGGATCAGTTTCTATTGCTTGCAGAGTTTGCTTATAACAACAGCTACCAGTTGAGTATTCATATGGCTCCATATGAGGCGTTGTATTGGAGGCAGTGTAGATCTCCAGTTGGTTGGTTTGAGCCGGGTGAGGCTAGCTTTTGGGTACAAACTTGGTGCAGGATGCTTTGGACAAGGTGAAGGTGATTCAGTAACGGCTTCATACAACGTAGTCGAGACAAAAGAGTTATGCTGACAAGAAGGTCCGCGATGTATCTTACATGGTTGGGAGAAGGTTCTACTGAGAGTTTTACCCATGAAGGGTGTTATGAGATTTGGGAAGAAGGGTAAATTGAGTCCTCGGTTCATTAGGCCTTTTGAGGTGCTTCGGAGGATTGGGGAGGTGGCTTATGAGCTTCCTTTGCCACCCAGCTTTTCGAGTGTGCATCCGGTGTTTCATGTTTCTATGCTCTGGAAGTATATTGGTGATCCATCTTATATTTTGGATTTCAGCACAGTTTAGTTAGATGATGATTTGACTAATGATGTGGAGCCAGTGGCTATTTTGGAGCGTCAGGTTCGAAAGTTGAGATCAAAGGATATAGTTTCAATGAAAGTGCAGTAGAGAGATCGGCTCGTGGAGGAGGCTGTTTGGGAGATAGAGCGGGAGATGCAGAGCAGATATCCACACCTGTTTGAGGCTTCAGGTATGTTTCTTGACTCGTTTGAGGACGAATGTTTGTTTAAGAGGGGGAGGATGTAACGACCTGGCCGGCCGTTTTATGAATTTCAGCCCGTTTCCCCCATTTCTACTTCTTTATGTCTTGTTCAGCTATATTATGTGGTATCGGGTTGGTTGGTTCAGGTTCAGAGTTGTTTTGGATAGGTATGAGACACTTAATCTCTTTTGAGTAAGCATAAGTTGGAAAAGTCAACCGGATATTGACTTATGCGAAAAAGGTGTCAAATGTGAATTCTAATGGTTCAGATAGCTTCATTAGGTGATTTGAGACTTAGGAGCGTGATCAGAATGTATTTTGGAGGTCTGTGGAAGATTTAGGCTTGAATTGTAGAAATTGGAAATTTGGCATTTTCCGGTCGGCAGTGGAAATTTTGATATTGGGGTCGAAATGGAATTCCAGAAACTGGAGTACGTCCGTTGTTTCATTTGTGACGCGTGTGCAAAATTCCAGGCCATTCGGATGAGGTTTGATAGGTTTTTGCATTATTTGCAGAATTTGGAAGTTTGGAAATCCTTAGGCTTGAATTCGATGGTGATTCGATATTTTGATATTGTTTTGAGTGTTCCTAAGGTTGGAACAAGTTTGAATGATGTTATGGGATGTGTTGTCATGTTTGGTTGAGGTCTTGAGGGCCTCGTGTGAGTTTTGGATGGTTAACAGATCATTTTGGACTTTAGAAAGGTAGCAGATTTCTGGTATTTTTGTTGTAGAGGTTTGTTTTTCGCATTCGCGAAGTTTGTCCCACGTTCACGAAGAATAGCTTGGTCTAGGGGAGAAAATGCTCTTTGCGTTCGCGAGTCAGGGGATGCGTTCATGTAGGTTTGGATTCCAATGAATCGCGAAAGTGTGAGAGGCGTCGCGTTCGCGTAGAGAAATTGGAGCAGCTGGGACCCTGGGAGTTTGTTCATTGCGTCTGCGTAGGAAGGATCGCTTTCGCGAAGGCTTGGGCAAGATACCCCTCATCGTGATAGTCGTTCCAAATAGTAGTAGCAGGCATCATGAGCCTTCACCTTCCCCAATGTTTCTTGGTGCTTTCCCTAATGCTCAGCTTGTTTCTCCATGGCTGGGGGATCGTACTCCTCATTCTGTTGGTATAGGGGTTGTAAATTCTAACACTGGCATTGTCTTGCAAAATTTTGTCAGCACATGATTAATAAGAAACCTTCATACCTGCAGGGTTGCTTCCCCGTGGGTGTTGGGAATAAACCCTCTACAAAAATAATATTCACGGTAATAAAAATGGAATAATAACGTAGCACCGAGATACAGTAATTAACAAGAATAAAAGAGTAACAACGACACCAAGATTTTTACGTGGAAAACCCTTTTGAATAACGGAAAAAACCACGAACCTGAGAAGAGCAACTGATATCACTATAGCAAGGAATTTTACACTTTGTAGGTCCGAGTAAAATACTCAAAAGACCACTACAACACTCAAAAGAAATAACCCTCTTTAGATATTCCCACCTCACTACAATATCACTCACTCTCTATTTTTCTCACAGACTATTTTCTTATACCCTGTCTGTGAAACCTCACTCTTTCTTTCTAACCCTCAGATATATTTTTCCTCTGAGATTGGTGTATAAAATGAGAGTCGAAGCTCTCCTTTTATAGGCAGAACCTCGCCTACTACGCTTGACATTTTTCATCTGCACACCTGCCATATTTGACAAATGTAGAAAGAAACGTGGGCTGCTAATCAAGGAAGAAATTTTCTTCCTTGATTTACAAAATGGACCCCACAAACCTCCCCCTCCAGTCCCATTCACCTGAAGGAGGTAACACCGGAGGTTCTAGTTTGAGTGTATGCCAACAAGTTTTTTGCATAGCTCAAACTTGTCTCTTAGTACCACTTTGGTCAGCATATCCGAAGGATTCTCACTTGTATGGATCTTCTTTACCTGCATAGACCCATCATCTATCCTTTCTCGAATCCAATGATACCTCACGTCGATATGCTTCATCTTTGTATGATACATGGTATTTTGCTCAGGTCTATTGCACTTTGACTGTCACAATAGACGACATACTCCTTATGATGCAATCCAAGCTCTTGAAGGAACCGTTTGAGCCATACCATCTCTTTGCCAGCTTCAGTAATGGCAATATACTTCGCTTCAGTTGTAGAGAGTGCGACACACTTCTGTAACCTTGACTTCCATAATATATCTCCCCCTGAAAATGTAAACAAATATCCAGTAGTGGATTTTCTATTATCAATGTCACCTGCCATATCAGCATCTGTATAGCCCTTCAAGATTGGATGCGATACTCCAAAGCACAGACAATCTCCTGTGGTACCTCTTAGGTACCTAAGTATCCATTTGACTGCTTCCGAATGTCCCTTTCTAGGATTTTCAAGAAACATGCTGATAACACCAGCTGCGTGAGCAATATCAGGTCTAGTGCATACCATTGCATACATCAAGCTTCCGACTGCTGAAGAATAAGGAACTCTAGCCATGTTCCCTTTCTCCTCCTCTGTTGTAGGACACATCTTTTTGCTCAACTTTAGATGACTAGCAAGAGGTGTGTTGACTGGCTTAGCATTCTTCATGTTGAAGCGTTCTAGTACACGTTCAATATACTTCTCCTGAGATAGCCACAACTTTCTACTTGTTCTCTCTCAAACTATCTTTATCCCTAGAATTTGTTGTGCTGGGCCCAAGTCCTTCATATCAAATGACTTGGAAAAATCTCTCTTCAACTTTATGATCAACCCCTTGTCTTTTCCTACAATTAACATGTCATCCACATACAACAACAATATAATAAAGTTATTCTCAGAAAATCTTTTAAAGTATAGACATGGATCAGAATAGTTCTTTAGGTATGTTTGACTTTTCATGAATGAGTCAAACTTCACGTACCACTGCCTTGGTGCCTGCTTCAATCCATAAAAACTCTTATTCAATTTGCACACCATGTGTTTCTTTCCAGGTACTTCAAATCCTTCTGGCTGCTCCATATAAATCTCCATGAAGAAATGCAGTTTTCACATCCAACTGCTCCACTTCAAGATCTAGGCTAGCTGCTAAGCTAAAAATTGTTCGAATAGAAGTCATTTTGACAACGGGTGAGAAAATTTCATCAAAATCATTACCTTTCTTCTATCCGAAGCCTTTAACCACCAATCGAGCTTTGTATCTGACCAGCTTGCCATTTCCATCTTTCTTGAGTTTAAAGACCCATTTGCATTTAAGTGGTATTTTACCCTTTGGAAGTTCAACCAACTTATACGTACCATTTTTCTGTAGAGATTCCATCTCTTCTTGCATGACTTTCATCCACTGGTTCTTTTCTGGATGTGACAGCACCTCCTTAAGACTTTCTAGCTCCCCCTCATCACTGATGAGGACATACTCTGTGGAAGGGTACCTGCGTGACTCTACCCTTGGCCTCTCTGATCTCCTCAGAGGTTGAGGTTGTTCTTCTCCCTGAGTGGGGTGCTCCACTTCCTCGACACCTTCATCAAGTTGCTCCCCCTGCTCAATAACCTCACCAGGTTGCTCCCCCTGCTCGGCAACCTCGTCGGTCGTACTTTCTGCACTTGTGGGATTGTTAGAAGTAGAAGGAATAGTAACAAAGTTAGGAATTATACCATTCTTCGCCTTTTCTGACATATCAGCAGCAGTTCCAACTTCACTTTCTCGGAAGACTACATCTCTACTTCTGATGACCTTCTTCTTTACAGGATCCCACAGTCTGTACCCGAACTCTTCATCTCCATATCCGATAAATATGCAGGGAATAGATTTATCATCCAGCTTTGTTCTCTGCTCTTTTGGTACATGTGCAAAAGCTCTGCAACCGAACACCTTCAGATGCGAGTAGGACACCTCCTTGTTGGTCCAGACTCTCTCTGGGATTTCAAACGCCAACGGAACTGATGGACTCCTATTGATCAGGTAACAGGCTGTCTGAACTGCTTCACCCCAGAATGACTTAGGCAGTTTAGCCATTCTGAGCATGCTTCTCACCTTCTCCACAATGGTGCGGTTCATCCTCTCGGCTACGCCATTGTGCTGTGGGGTTCCAGGAACTGTCTTTTCATGTCTGATCCCATGACTTGAACAATACTCTTCAAATTCCCTTGAAGTGTACTCACCTCCATTGTCACTTCGGAGACGCTTTAGCTTTCGACCCGTCTCCCTTTCTACTAGAGCATGAAACTTCTGGAAAACTTGAAACACCTGATCTTTGGTTTTCAAAATATAAACCCATAATTTTCGTGAAGCATCATCAATAAAAGTAACAAAATATTTGTTACCGCCCATTGATTCAATTTCCATTGGGCCACAAACATCAAAATATACTAAATCAAGTATATTCAATTTTCTTTCAGACGATGTCTGAAATGAGACTCTATGTTGCTTACAAAATAAACAGTAGTCACAAGGTTTTACCGTTGTACCTTTAGCATAAGAAATGAGTGATTTCTTGGCAAGAATCTGCAATCCCTTTTCGCTCATATGACCCATTCTTTTGTGCTACAAATCTGCAGAAATCTCATCTTGTGCCACGTTCAATTCACCTTGGCATATTTCTGCATTTGTCCTATACAACGTGCCACGAGCAACTCCCTTTGCAATCACCAATGATCCCTTAGTGAGTCTCCACTTTTGATTTGCAAAATAACTCTCGTATCCATCTCGGTCTAAAGCAATTCCCGAGATCAAGTTCATCCGCAAATCAGGTACATGCCGCACATCCTTTAGAACCAATGTGCATCCGACATTTGTCTTGATACAAATGTCACCAATCCCCGCAATCTTTGAGTAACTTGTGTTACCCATTTTCACTGTGCCGAAATCACCTGCTACATATCTGCAAAAAAGATCTCTTACCGGTGTGGCATGGTGAGATGCCGCTGTGTCAACCACCCATTCCGACTCTGGACCTGACAGGTGCATGCATTCCTCTTCCTCATTTATAAAGAGGACAACATTATCATTATTTTGCACCATGGCGGCTGTGTTGTCGTCATTCTTCTGGCCACTGGTTTCACCTTTGCCCTTCCTTGGATTTGGGCAATCTCTTTTGAAGTGACCTGGTTGATTACAGTTGTAGCAATTTCTGACTCTTGATTTGGATCGGTTCTTTGACTTCCCACGAGCTCCGGATCTACCATAGTTGTTCGAACTCCTTTGATAACTCCTGCCTCTACCTTCTGTGATGAGAGCCTGTCCTTGATTTTCAGGCTTCTTTCTCATCTTCTCATTGAGTAGAAGAGCCGATGTGACATCTTTCAACTCAATAGTAGTCTTACCGTGCAGGATGGTTGTTGCCAAATTATCGTACGAAGATGGCAACGAGTTCAATAGCAAGATGGCTTTATCTTCTTCCTCGATTTTCACTCCGAGGTTGGCAAGCTGTGTGATTAGTCCGTTAAACACATTTAAATGTGACAAAAAATTCGTACCTTCACTCATGTGTAGGGCGTATAACTGCTTCTTCAGGTACAATTTATTTGTCAGCGTTTTGGACATGTATAGGCTTTCCAACCTTGTCCAAATTCCACGTGCAGTGTCTTCATCAATGATGTTATTTACCACATCATCTGATAAGTGCAACCTGATTGCACTAGCAGCTCTTTAATCTAAGTCAGCCCAATCCTCAACTTTCATAGTATCAAGTTTTTTGGCATCAACATCTAGTACCTTGTGTAATCCTTGTTGGATGAGCAGATCCCTCATCCTTCTTTGCCATGTTGAGAAACCATTATTTCTGTTAAATTTTGATGCCTCGCACTTTACTCCGGACATTTTTATTTTTCACCGAGTATAGTACTACCGATAGTGAATAATATTTCAGTGAACGAGCAGAACCTGTGTTCTGATACCAGTTGTTGGGAATAAACCCTCTACAAAAATAATTTTACGGTAATAAAAGCGGAATAATAACGTAGCACCGAGATACGGTAATTAACAAGAATAAAAGAGTAACAACAACACCAAGATTTTTACGTGGAAACCCTTTTGAATAAGGGAAAAAACCACGACCCTAAGAAGAGCAACTGATATCACTATAGCAAGGAATTTTATACTTTATAGATCCGAGTAAAATACTTAAAAGACCAATACAACACTCAAAAGAAATAACCCTCTTTTGATATTTCCACCTCACTACAATATCACTCACTCTCTATTTTTCTCACAGACTATTTTCTTATACCCTGTCTGTGAAACCTCATTCTTTCTTTCTAACTCTCAGATATATTTTTCCTCTGAGATTGGTGTACAAAATGAGAGCCGAAGCTCTCCTTTTATGGGCAGAACCTCGCCTACTACGCTTGACATTTTTCACCTGCACGCTTGCCATATTTGACAAATGCGGAAAGAAACATGGGCTGCTAATCAAGGAAGAAATTTTCTTCCTTGATTTATGGGATGGACCCCACAGTGGGACAGTGTGGTAAGTTCATCTGGGTCATCAGCAAGATCTTCAAGTTCTAGATATGGTGGAAAATCCAATTTGATTATGTCTTCTACAAAATGTTCTCTGTCCGAGGTAGTGCTTTGTAGTCAAACTTCCATCTTTCTTCCTTCCTTCTTTTGGGCTTGGGGGCACTATGTTGCTAAATATGAGGCCATCTGTATGCTGTCAAATAGTTTAATAAGGGACATTGTTTAAATTTTTTACCTATGCTTTACTTCCTTCTAGGATGGAGTAGATGACACAATGGTGCCTCTGAAGATCAAAATCAAGAGATTACTGAAAGTACGTGTCTAGACATGGAGTATAATTCTGATCATGCCTGGTAATTATCTTTCCATTTATAATACCTACAGTATTATGAAGCAAGTCGTATGACCTCCCTCCGCAGTTTATACGTGCTTACTATGTGTTATTTTGCGGCCTTAGTAATCAATTTTATTATTTTTGATAGAGCAAATAATCACTTCTGTTATACATATATGACCGAGAAGAAGGTAGTACAGTGTTTGAGGGGGATGGTTCATCAGTGTTCCTTAGTGTTCCTTGGTGACGAGGCATCTTTCCAGAAGAAAGAGGTGGAATTAGCCAAAAAAAACTGGTAAGTATGGAGATACAAAAGTCTTAAATCATTCTTCTGGCATATATTCGCATTTATATGTTTGTGCTAGAACTAGCAAACTCATGTATGTTACTGGGACTCGGTGGAAGTTGTAACGACATGAATGGCTGATTCTTTCTATTGTTTAGAAAACTTACTTGCTGATTAAGTTTAGCTTACACTTGGAAATTCATGTCACTGTCTGCATGACAATCTTACGTGCCATAACTTGCTGTATTTGAGAGACTATGAAGATTATGCTTACTGTCCTGGATCCCGCTGTCATCAATAACTGATGATGCGAATAAGAGGGATTGTTTGTATGGAAATGATACGGAAAAATAATAATAATACTGTAATAAAATTATCTGTGAGCGGAAATACACCAACTACTTGAGTAAGGTTAGACACTATCCTAAGAAACTATTTCAGCAATGTGAAATATTTTCCCATGATTAAACAAGCCCATCTCTATTTATTTAGAGGATACAGAAATCAACAAAATTAAATAATAAATCCAGCAAAGTTAGAAGAGAAAGAGCAACTAATATTTTATGCCAATTAAAATATTATAGAAGAAGAAATTAGAAGGAGAGGGCCGTAGGAGGAAAAGAAGATAGAAGAATTTCTTCTTTTGCTAATGATTAGCTTTTCTTGGTGTTCGATGATCGAAGAATGATAGCCTAATCATGGCTATATATACGCCTAAGGAAAGCTTCTACACAAGACAAGTGTTTTACTTGTCAAATTTGCTTTATGCAAGATGACAACACATCCCATGCAAAATGACATTTGGCTTAGCAAGGCCATTTGTCAAGCAATTTTTTAAAAAAATGCTACATGTAAAAACTCTTGCCATGTACCAATTATGTAAGAGTATTTGGCCACAAGACTTCATGCAAAAAGCCACTTGGAAACACTACTAGAAATCAGGTGATTTCGATTTTCGCCGCAATTTCCGACCAAATTCCGACCGATTTTAATTGGACGAGAAAATGATGGTCGCAAACGTGTACCGACCGCAATTGGTTGGAAATTTCCGATCGAAAACGGTCGAAAACTTCAACACGTTGACTGACTATCAAACTTTATTTTCCGACCGAAATCGGTCGGAAATTATTAAATATTTTTTAATTTTCAAATTTCTGACTGAAACTGGTCGAAAATTATTAAATATTTTTTTAATTTTCATTTTCCGACCGAATTCGATCGAAAATTTTTAAAAATAATAATTTTATTTAATTAAATAATTATTTGTAAATTGTTAATTTATTTTAAAAAATAAATAAAATTCATAATTTCCGACCGAATTCGATCGGAAATTTTGAATTTCTAGGAAAAAAAGAGAGATTTTTAACAACAAATCTCATCCTAAAATGGCAGCATTGCATTGCTTTCATTCAACCAATAACAATACCAATAACAATAACAATAACAACAACAAGAACAACAACAAGAACAAAAATAACAAGATTCATAGAAATTAATACCTAGAAGATACTTTCATATATCATACAAAAGTTTTATACTATTTACTTCCATAAAGCATATTAGAGTATCTTGCCATTTTGATGCACTGAAGGGTAAGTTTAATACATGTATACTTGCCCAGCATCGTTAGTTTGTGTACTAATATCAGCACTTCTCTCAACCAATTCATTCATAACTCATTGCCCTAAGCAACGGACAAAGTGGAGTGGCACCCAACAACTTCGAGCTCACTTCAGTCACATTTGCGGTGACTTCTTCATTAAGAAGTCTACCAATAAAACAATGCAATCAATCAGATTAAGAGTCACGACAATAATGTTGAACTATACGAGACTAACTTCCAACAGTACATATAAAAAACTCTCTCCTAGTAGGAGATTCGTTATTAAGTTGAATAAGGAATAAACATGGTTCAGTGCAAAATGTAATGAGAAATTGATAAATTAATAGGACAATAATTCAAAACGTTTAAAAAGAATAAGACATATACTTTGTTGTTGCAATTTCGAGTGATGAATCAAAGCAAAAACACATATAACTAAAGCTAATAGGTCAATTTTTACTATGCTGTACTTAAGAAATTAGCAGAGAACTTTAGCATCTTTCCGGGAAAACTCACAGTTAGAGATTATATCACTTGTTCATGTTTCTGCTTATGTCCCTAAACATGAAAAGTTTAAAAATTTACCAGAATCCTTTTGGTAGAAGATATAAAGCAAGAATAAACTTTGTGAAGCATTTTCATGAGTAAAAGAATAGGCTCAATTGTAGTAATTACCAAGTAATTATATGCTTATGACCCCAATGCTTGACAAGAGTTGAATTGATTTTTTCTATCTTGTGTCTGCTATCACATTGCAGATAAGATAATGGACTCAACTAAAGCAGTGTGTCGGCTTTCATGAGAATTATTGTGCAGCAGAAGAGTACGGCTGCGATGGCCATCTTTTGTTATCATTGCTTTCACCATCAAGAGCATTCCGACCAATCCAATTATGAAAATCTGCATCTTGTGCCCACTTAACAGCAGATGAGCCTGAAAAATTCATCGTGTTACAAAAATATACCTTCACTTAACTAATTAACAAAAAATGAATTAAATCAAGCAAGATTATCTCAAGGGCAAACTTTATATTGGTAAGAGAAATACAGACTCGATCTCTACCGAGAAAGGTAAAAGCAAAAAACTCATATGTTGACCTATATGTGATAGCCAAATAATGTATGTGAATTAGAGAAGTCACCAAGTTTCTTTCTAAACACATCACCAAACAAAAAACTCTAGTTCCCAGTCAAAGTTCTCATCATATGCTGCTTAATGGAACTGAAAAGCAGCAATCCTTAACATCACAAGGCAAAATCCCACAAATACTTAAAAGGAGTATCAATAATTAACAAACCAAGGTAATGTCCGAGAACCTCTTAAAGAAAAGCATCTAGGCAAGTTAAGCTTAAGTCGAATCAATATGAGTATTCTTATGCATATCACACTTTCTGACTATTTAGCGCATCTATTTCCTTTGTAAAGGCTCCAATGAGTAAAGAACCAACCAAACACTTGTCCAGAAAGAAATAGGAATAGTATGACCTGTGGACATTGCTTTCAAATTTATAAAGCTTTTATAACAAGAAAGTTGAATATAAGCGAGAAGTAATCCCAAAAGACATCCATATGGTAATTGAATATAAGCTAGACGTAATCCCAAAAGATATCCATATGGTATACTCACTCTCTCTGTATTTCCTGTCACCAATAAATCCTGGATTTATGGCACCACCATCATCCTTGTTCAACTGCGAAAGAAGGTGGTCAAGTAAGATAATAAAAATTAGCAGAAGATTGTGAGGTCCTACTTCCTAGTCAGATGGCAATGTAGACCAAAGGAAGCACTAACAATCCAGTGAAGCTTGAACATTCTAGAGAACAGGGTCCAAAAATTAAAGAGGAACTGTGGACCTCTAGTTCATATTTTTGAGCTTGGAACAATCATGGAAACCGTGGAAACTAAATTATTTCAGTCATTCTTCACAAAGATATAACACACGATTAATAAAAATAATGTTCAAATTGGACCAAACAACTTTAAAAGAATTACCTTTGAAAATGTGCTACTAAGGTCATCAATCTCAGACAAAGATCCAAGAGCTTCACCCTACAAGTGAGAAATTGTTTAGATGCAAATGTTCACCAATTTAGCACCCAACTACTAAGAACTAAAGTGTAACAGTTTTGATATTTTTTGGATATTTTGGATTAAGAAAACAAATAAAGAAATCAAAGGAAAAGATAAAATTTCATTATCCAGGCTAAAATCCTCTTACAGATCCTAGTAGTGATATATCCATTCCATGGACCCCTCTCTGACAAACCTACAATACTTGGACACCTAGCTATTTCTAGAATATTCTATAGGCCACAACTGGCTCTTTTAGGGAAAATAGAAATCAACTAATTAATTCTCATGGACTACTATAAGCGATTGGGCTGTTACTCGTATGTAGTTTTCAAGTTGGCTGCGTCCAGGCCCAATAGTTGATTAAAGCCCCATGACCAGAATTGCTAGCTTCAGACACTAATATTAAATCTCTTCATGACATTCCACTCCCCTTAAGAACCTTGATAACGAATCAAGGTTCAAAATTAGGAAACTGAGATTTCACAAATTCCCAGTCTTCCCAAGTAGCTTCATCAGGGGACAAATTGGCCCATTGAACCAAGACCTGTGTTGCAGCTTTGTTTTCTTTTTTCATCATTCGCCTTTCTAAAATGGCCATGGGTTCAGTCAAAGTCTACCCCTCAGAAGTGCAGTATGGAGGATCATGAGATGCAATTACCTTATCTCCGACCTTCTTCTTAAGTTGTGACACATGGAAAATGGGGTGTATTTTTGAACCAGCGGGCGGTCGGAACTCATAAGCAACTGTGCCAATTTTGCGAATTACTTCGTATGACCCAAAGAATCGAGCTGATAGTTTTAGGTTTCTCCTTACTGCCCCGGAGGTTTGACAATAAGGTTGTAACTGTAAGAACACCCAATCACAAATTTCGAAATTTTCTTTCCTTCTTTTAGCATCTGCATAGTGTTTCATACGATTTTGTGCTTTTGTGAGGTTATCATGAAGAACTTTACTCATCAACTGCCTGTCTCTGAGCATCTGATCAACCTCCACTGATTTGGACTGTGCTATTAATTCAAAAGAGGGTTGTGGAGGTTCATAACCATACAAGGCCTTGAAGGGCGTCATGCCAATTGCTGATTGAAAATTGGAGTTATACCAGAATTCAGCTAAAGAAAGCCACTTGCTCCACTCTGATGGTTTATGGCCAGTCATGCACCTGAGGTAGGCTTCCACACATTTGTTGAGCTTTTCTGATTGCCCATCTGTTTGAGGATGATATGCAGTGCTGGGCTTTAATTGGACTTGTAAACTTTTGAATAGCTCTCTCCAAAAAGTACTTAGGAAAATAGGGTCTCTATCAGACACATATGAACTAGGAAGCTCGTGTAACTTGCACACATTGTTTAGAAAAACTTGTGAAATGATGGTGGCATCATAGGGGTGTGTGAGTGCAAAAAATTGTGCAAATTTGGTGTATCTGTCGATTACCACAAGGATTGAATCTCTTCCTTTCGATTTGGGCAGGCCACTGATGAAGTCTATGGCCAAGTGTTCCCATGCTCTGTTGGGAATTGGAATGGGCTGCAATAGTCCCAGATATGGTGTATTTTCTCCCTTGCACCTCTGGCACATTTCACATTCTTTCACAAAATTCTTGACATCTTGTAACAAGCTAGGCCAGTAAAACAACTGTCTTATCATTTGCTGTGTTGCGTGCACTCCTGAATGACCTCCTAATGGTGATGGGTGAAGTTCAGAAATTAGATTCGATCTTAGCTGACCATTGCTGCCCACCCAAATTTGACCTTGATGTCTCAATATCCCTTGTTGGAATTGGATGTCTGGGTGACTGTTAGGGTCTAAGCACAGTTGTGCAACTAACTCATGCACCTTTTTGTCATCATTGTAGCTTTCCATGATCTCTGTGGCCCATTTAGGTTGTACAACTGAGAGTCCACAACAGTCTGCTTCTTCAAAGTTTCTTGACAAGGCATCAACTGCAATATTCTCAACTCCTTTTTTATATTGTATCTCATAACTTAGACCCATAAGCTTGGTAACTCCCTTGTGTTGGAGTGAAGTGGTGATCCTTTGTTCCTTCATAAATTTTAAACTGAAATGGTCAGTCTTAATGATAAAATGGCTTGGTTGTAAATAATGACGCCACTTATCCACAACAATAAGTAGGGCAATTAACTCTTTTTCATAAGTTGAAAGGCCCAAGTACCTAGCACTCAATGCTTGGCTTAAATAAGCGATTCGTTTGTCATTTTGAGTAAGAACAACTCCCACTCCTTTTCCACTTGCATCTACTTCCACCACGAATGGAATAGAAAAGTTAGGTAAGGCCAGCACTGGTGCCTTTATCATAGCCAGCTTTAGATTTTCAAAAGCTAGAGTAGCCTCTTCATTCCAAACAAAATTTCCCTTTTTGAGCAAATTAGTTAATGGTTTACTGATCAAAGCAAAGTCTTTTATGAACCTGCGATAATAACCGGTAAGGCCTAAAAATCCTCTTAATTCTTTGATGGTTTTTGGTTAAGGCCACTGTAGCATAGCTTCCACTTTGTTCTCATCGGTGCTAACCCCTCTAGCACTGATAATGTGACCAAGATATTCCACCTTTGATTGAGCAAAACTACACTTGGATTTCTTGGCTAGCAATTTGTTAGATCTCAACAGATCAAAAACAATTTCCAAATGAGTTACATGTTCCTTTAGGTCAGCACTGTAAATATGAATATTATCAAAAAAAGACTAGCACGAACTTCCTGAGATAGGGTCCAAAAATGTGATGCATCAGGGCTTGGAATGTGGCTGGTGCATTAGTGAGCCCAAATGGCATCACCTTAAATTCCCATAGCCCATGATGAGTTCGAAAAGTCGTTTTTGGCACATCACTTTCTTTCATCCTAATTTGATGGTAGCCGGACCTCAAGTCTAGCTTAAAAAAATATTGGGCACCATATAACTCGTCCAACAAGTCTTACACCACTGGTATAGGATATATTTTTTACTGTGATCTCGTTTAACCTTCGATAATCCATGCATAACCTCCAACTAGAGTCTTTCTTTTTTACCAGTAGAACTGGAGAAGCAAATGGGGAAACACTGGTGGTTACTGTTTGAGCCTTAAGCATTTCTGCCACAATCTCTTCTATCGCATTTTTTTGCTCAAAAGAGTAGCGATAAGGTCTGAGATTGAATGGGTTGGATCCAGGGATTAGTTCAATGGAGTGATCACATTCACGAGCTGAAGAAAGTTCAGTGGGCTCTTTGAACAATTCTGGATAGCGGTCCAATAAAATTTATATTTCTTCTGGAATGGGCTTGTCAATACCCTTGGCCTCTACCATCATTAATTGCGCCACATAATTGCATTGACCTTTATGCAGTAGGTTCCACATTTCCTTGGCTTCCAATGTCTTTAATTTGTCTGGATTGGTATCACTGAGCAGGTGAATCACTTGGGAATCTCTGATGAATGAAATTCCTAAGGGTTTGGTATTTAACATAATTAGAGCTACTGAATCAATCCAGTCCATGCCCAACACTAAATCACAACCATCAATCTCAAGCAAACGAAGATCAAACATAAATTCGACCTCTTGCATTTGCCACTTAAAATTGTGACAAATTTGAGTGCTTAGAATGAACTGACCATTAGCTCCTTCACTCTCATTGGTTTAGGCAAATTTTCCACCTTAGCTGAGAGTAATTTAGCGACGCGTGGGTCCACGAAGCTATGGTGGACCCACATTCAATTAGCACTAAAAACCTCTGTTTCTTGGCCCAACCAATGATTTTAATGGTTGATGGTGATTTACTGTGGCCCAATAAAACCATCAATGACAATTCCCCTTGGTTTTGGGCTTCTGGTCCAACATCTTGCACTGGCTCAATGAGCTCCTCTTGAGTATCACAAAATTCCTCCCTTTCCATTGCATGGAGCATTTTGGGCTTGCATTGGTGACCTGGGGCATATTTGTAGTAGCATTTGTAACATAAATTCCTTTCTTTGCATTCTTCAAAGGATAAGTTTTTATCAGTGGTTGCTTTTGTTTTGACAACTTGGGCCATTCGAGATTGTTGGTGGGATTGGGCTGGTGGTACAGAAAAAAGAGGCTTGTTGGTGGTATAGGTAAATTTATGGGAGAACTGGGATAATTGTTTGTAGAGGAAGTTGAACGACTGCTCATGCAATTTAGCGCACTGGTAAACCTCTAATAACGATTGAGGATTTGCCCATTGCACTAATGGTTGAATATCTAGTTTCAAACCTCCAATAAAACAAGTCACAAAATAAGGTTCCTTAAGGGATGGGTTCACCAAGGATACTAAGCAACGGAGTTCCTCAAACTTACGAATGTAACTTTTAACATCAATAGTCTGGTCCAATCAGTTAAATTGTAACACCACCTGCATAGGTTTAGTATTACCAAACCTTAGGCAAACATCCTCACAAAAACTAGCCCATGTAACGTTACCCTTCTTGCCAGCCATATAACTTCGAAACCAGTTATCCACAAAATTTCTAAAATGAATTGCAACATAAGTCATTCGTTCATCCTCCGTAACCTGGTATTGATCAAAAACATTTTGGCAATGAATGACCCAACTAGTTGGGTTGTGCTCATCAAACTCTGGGAAGGATAACTTTGCTTTGGGTAATCTGGAAGTGTTGTTGTGATGGGCTGGCCCAGGGTGAGAAGCAGAGGCCCAACCCAAGGATAAGGGGTTAATAGAGCCAAAATGAATGGCTGGTTGGTATGACAGTGTGGTAAAATATGTGGTAGGCTGGTTACCTGTATGAGTAACATTTGGGGTTGATGAAACAAGAATAGATCTGGGTGGTGTAAAGGCCATAGTTGAGGGTTTAAGGGGTGTTAAAATTGGAGGTTCAGAATGAGCAAAAGTCGTTATCGGGGATTTCCACACAAAGCTGTGGGTGACATCAACAATTCTCGTATCGCTGCAGTTCCTTGATACGAACGAGTAGGCAGGTGTGTGAGCTCGAAGAACTCCGACGGTCGCCGATGGTCCAGCCGTTGTGCTAGTTATAGTTTGAAACAGGGCAGCTGATTGATTAGGGATCTGAGAAGGTTTAGCATGGTTCCCAACCACCATTTTTCCTACCATCTCTTCTACCCGTTTTGATGATGCTGCAAACCTTCTTCAACAGAAGGATTTCTCTCAGGATCTACCATTACGATGCCAAGATCACGACTCTGATACCAAATTGTAACAACGTTGATATTTTTTGGATATTTTGGATTAAGAAAACAAATAAAGAAATCAAAAGAAAAGATAAACTTTCATTATCCAGGCTAAAATCCTCTTACAGATTCTAGTACTGATATATCCATTCCCAAAATGGTAAAATGGACCCCTCTCTGACAAACCTACAATACTTGGACACCTAGATATTTCTAGAATATTCTATAGGCCACAGCTGGCTCTTTTAGGGAAAACAGAAATTAACTAATTAACTCTTCATGGACTACTATAAGCGATTGGGCTGTTACTCGTATGTAGTCTTCAAGTTGGGCTGCGTCCAGGCCCAATTGTTGATTAAAGCCCCATGACCAGAATTGCTAGCTTAGATACAAATATTAACTCTCTTCATGACATAAAGTTTCACCGAAAGTACACACTCATTTCACACATAAAGAAAAGGTTGCAAATACACAAGACTGAGGAGTGCTCGAGTTTTGAAATGGGGGCATCCATCTCTTCTGGCGACTAGGTTTTTTATGGGGGAGGGGTCTTCTTTATCTGATCGAGAAGATGGGAATTAGGGGTGCTCGGGTTTTGAAATGGGGGCGTCCGTCTCCTCTCTGCTGAGTGAGAGGTGAGGAGGGAGGGGGGGAACGACGCTAGGGTCCGATTTTTTTTTAGGGTTAAGGGGAAGGGGATTTCTAATGAGATGGGAAGGGAAAATGACGTAGTATTAGGGTGATACTACGTCATTGCGTGGTCTCAGAAGTTAAGGGTTTGGACCGGATCGGGGGCGAAAATGTGGCCAAAATTAGGCTTGAAACAATGGCCCAATTCGATTTAGCTTAGCAGCCCTTTTCCTTCTTTATTATCATTTTTCAAAATTAGCCACTTTAAACTCAAATTTTAAAAAAAATGTTCAAATCTTAATTTCATATATATAGCCTTTTAGTTTATAGTATATAAACTATATTCGATATAAAATTAGATATATTAAGATATATATATATATATATATATAGTATAGAATATATATAAGCTATATTCGATTAAATCTTACTATAACACATGTAACTGTTGTTGTTGCTACAATTTAAGTATTAATATATTATTATATCTTATAGAACTATAGATAAATATATATATGTACAACACATACATAGATATAGGACATAGTGTCCATATAAAAGTAATTTTAAAATACACACACACAAAATATATATATACCAAATAAGTATTAAATATTATTTATTTAAAAGCTATTTATTATTTACACACACAAATATTATTAAATTTATATTTTAAAATCATTTTTCCGTCCGAACTCCGTCGAAAATATTTAATTATAATTTATTTCAATTGGTTAATTAAATATATATAATTTTTGTCTCAGACGAAATAATTATTTCAAACTTTCCGACCGAATTCGGTTGGAAATTTGGAAATCTTTTAATAAATAATTATTTTTGTACATTATGTACACGTATGACCAAATATTTGACCAATTTCCGACCGAAATTGGTCGGAAAGTTGGAAAAACTTTAATAAATAATTATTTTTGTATATTATATACAAGTATGACCGAATATTTGATATATTTTTGAAAATTTGGAATTTGTTTAATAAATAATTATTTTTGTACATTACATACAAGTATGACCAAATATTTGACCAATTTCCAACCGAATTCTGTCGGAAATTTGGTAAATTTTAAATAAATAATTGTTTTTGTACATTATATACAAGTATGACCAAATATTTGACCAATTTCCGACCGAATTCGGTCGGAAATTTTATTTTATTTACTGTCCGACAATTTGTTTTGACTTTTGCAGCCAAATACTTTTATTTCCGACCAAATTCGGTCGGAAAGCCTTAGAGGAAAATCCCCTGATTTTTATTAGTGAAATAGATAGGAGACTTGTAAAATAAAAAGACACATTGCTATTTTAAAATTTTGAAAAGCTAATCAATATAGGGGAGACTGGTGTAACGACCACTTTTTACAGGTCAAAGGTCTGCGCAAGGCTAGGGAAGTAAGATCCTAATTTCTGGACATCCTCAAGACACTTAAAATTCCGCTCACCTCCTGTGGTCCTGATTTGGATGTTGCAAGGAAAGCCATTTGTTCTGCATACTTCCACAATGCAGCTAGACTGAAGGGAGTTGGGGATTACGTTAATTGCAGGATTGGGATGCCTTGTAACTTGCATCCCACTAGTGCTCTCTATGGATTGGGTTACACTCCTGATCACGTGGTATCATGAGCTGATCTTGACGACAAAAGAGTACATGCAGTGTGTGACAGCTGTGGAGCCTCACTGGTTGGCAGAGTTGGGCCCAATGTTTTTCTCCGTGAAAGATTCTGATACATCAATGCAGGAACATTATAAAAAGAAAGAGAAAGAAGAGAAAACTGCCATGGAGGAAGAAATGGAAAAGTTGCGGATGGTCCAGGCTGAGGTTCAAAGAAGAAACAAGGAGAAGGAGTGTAACGACCGGCCCGATCGTTTCATGAGTTACCATTCCGTTTTCCCTATTTCTGCTTCTTATTGCTTTGGTTATCGGTTCTATGTGTGATCGGGTTGGTTGACTCGGGTTCGGAGAGGGTTTGGTAAGGTTTGAGACACTTAGTCTCTTTTGAGGAAGCTTAAGTTGGAAAAGTCAACTGGATATTGACTTATGTGCTAAAGGGCTCGGATGTGAGTTTCGATGGTTCGGATAGTTTTGAGAGGTGATTTGGGACTTAGGAGCGCGATCGGAATGTATTTTGGAGGTCCGGAGTAGATTTAGGCTTGAATTGGCGAAATTGGAATTTTGGCGTTTTCCGGTTGATAGGTGAGATTTTGATATAGGGGTCGGAATGGAATTTCGGGAGTTGCAGTAGTTCTGTTGTGTCATTTGGGATATGTGTGCAAAATTTCAAGTCATTCAGACGTGGTTTGGTAGACTATTTGATCAAAAGCGTAATTTAGAAGATTTTGGAACTCTTAGGCTTGAATCCAATGCGAATTTGGTGTTTTGATGTTGTTTTGAACGTTACAAAGATTGGAACAAGTTTGAATGATGTTATGGGATATGTTGGCATATTTGGTTGAGGTCCCGGGGGCCTCGGGTGAGTTTCGGGTGGTTAAACGGACCATTTTAAGTTGTTGAAAGTTGTAGAAAATATGCTGAAGTGTTGCAGACAATTGGCTTTCAGGTTCGCGAGTGGAGCCTCGCGTTCGCGAAGGGTTAGCATGTGAGGCTGAAGATTTGGCCTTTGCGTTCACGAAGGGCTGGGCCACTGAGCTACGCGTTTGTGAGAAGGGGAGCCGCGTTCGCGAAGGGTGGAGTCAGGAAGCATCGCTTTCACGAGAGGTCAGACGCATTCACGAAGGAGGAAATGTGGTCAATGTCAGTTTGTGCTTCGTGAATGCGAGGCTTTGACCGCATTCGCGAAGAAGATTTTTAATGCCTGGGCAGAATGTTTAAATAGCTATTGCCCGCGATTTTGGGGCTAACTTTCACCATTTTTGGGCGATTTTGAAGCTTTTTGAAGAGGATTGAAGAGGGATTCAAGGGGGGAACACTTGGAGGTAAGATTTATGGACTTAATACTCGATTTTAATTTGGATTCTACCTAATTAATCATGAAATTTAAACCTAATATTGAAGAATTAGGCTTGTAATTGGAGACCTAAAATATGAGATTTGAGGGGTCGTTTGTGGTTGGATTTTGATGCTTTTGATATGAATGAACTCGGGGAGTGATAAGGAGTCTATTGATGTAATTTTTATCGGAATTCGAGACGTGTGCCCGGGGGTCGGGTTTGGCCAATTTCGGGACTCGTGTTGTAATTTGATTTCTTTCAAGTGAGCTTTGTTCCCTTAGCATATTTTGATGGTTTTGCACTGATTTTGGTTAGATTTGAAGCATCCGGAGGTCGATTAGGTATCGTGGGATAGAGATTGGACCGGATAGATGTGAGTAATGATTGTAAATGTTCTCCTGAGGGCATGAAACCTCGGATTACACATCGTTGTGCTATATTGAGGTGACGCACACGCCAGATGACGAGCGTGGGGTCATGCATCGTTAAGGGTTGTGACTTAGTCCACCCCGAATGACTGTTTTACCGCGTATTTGATTGAAAACTATTGCTATCATCATGTTTTGGGTTGAATACCATATTTGGGCCTCGTGCCAACTATTTGAACCCTTAGTGAATTTTTACTGATATTTTCTCACTGTTTTGATTTTATACTTGTACTCAGTCATGCTATATTCTACTGTTTTCATAACTCAGCCATGTTTACTCTACTTTTAAAACATTAAATAATATCCTAAACGATAATTTGAGCTGAGCATCATGTTTTATCGTTACCCGAGTGGCTTATGAGATTCTGACTGAGTAAGACCGAGGGCCTATATTATGATTATGAGGTCGAGGGCCTGAGATTGTACGCCAGGAGGTGGCTTGTTGATATGAGGCCAAGAGCCTATTGATTATGCCACGAGATGGCTTGATATTGCGCTTGGGCCGTAAGGGGCCCCTCCCGGAGTCTGTACACCCCCAATGAGCGTGGGTACCCATTGTGATATGAGATATAGCCCGATGGGCTGGTGTTGTTCCATGATATTGCCCGAGGGACGGATTTTGTTGACATTGTGCCTGAGGGGAGGATTTTTATGTGTTTATCTGCTCTAGCTGCTTTTCATTTAATTGTTTAACTGTTAAAAAAGTGTTTTAAAGAAGCTTCTTCTCAACTAAGTGTTTTTACATGCTTTCACTGTTTCATTGTTTTTACTGGTTTTGTACTGCTTATTTATAGCATGTTGATGTGCTTTTACGTGATTTTCTTATCGCTCAGTCTCTATTTATTATTATTACTCACTGAGTTGGAGTACTCACTTTACTCCATGCACCCTGTGTGCAGATTCAGGCACTTCGGGTCCCGCTAGCGAGTGTTGACTTCTTCCAGCTCAAGCGGATTCGGAGATTCACTAGGTAGCTGCTCGGCGTCCGCAACCCAATGCTTCTCCCCCTATCTTATTTACTCTGTTTTAGTTCTGTAATAGACTATGTAGACTTTTCTTATCCTTATTCGGATAGTAGATGCTCATGACTGGTGATACCCCGATGTCGGGCTATGTCCATTCCGCAATTGTACTATTTCACCTTATTTTGGGATTATTATTATGTTAAAGACGTAATTTGTATTATTTAATTGCTTAAAATGAATTGGGAGTATGTCAGATAGCCTTGTCTTCACGAGAGGCGCCATCACGACCAGGTTTAGGGTCGTGACAAATAGAGGGAAAATAGAGCAAAAGAGCAGCAACAAGTTTCAATGCCTGGTTTGAAGAAAGTCTCAACTACTTATCTACGACCTAAGAGGCTCGATCTGTAAATACGTTGAGTTTGTTGGGGTTTTGAGTATATTAAATGCTTAAAAGAGGGTGAATGGAAAATGGAGGGAAATGAAAATTTTAAGTGAAATTTTACGTTTCCCTCCTTGATGAAGGAACATTGTCCCATATTGAAAGAGGAAGAGGTTTTTTTAATGCGTATATAAGCAATTGCTCTTCTTCTAGATCTTAAAGAGTTGATAAGAAGGCAAGCCTCGCTCCGTCGTCGTCGCTCGGCTTCGGCTTCGTATTTGGTCAAATGTTTGATTGATTAATTTATTGGACCAAATTTATTTGTTAATAGTAAATATTAACAGAAATGTTATTAAATATCCATTTTAATAACACAATATTAATATTAAATTCAAGAATATTAATATTAAAATCCAACCGTTTCCATTTTTCCATTTTCTGTTTTGGTAACAAAAAACTAACTACCCTCTTCAAATTTCCCTCTTTATTGTTGAGCAAATAGCCATTTATGTTATGGTATTTATGTTGTGGCCGTTTTGCATAAATAGCCATTCTGAAGAGTTGCACCTCTTCAGATTTCATCCCAACATTGACTATAAATACAAGTCCATTCTCTCAGAATTTCCATACGATTTTCTGAGTTTCTCTTTCTTCTTCTGCATTGTTTTAACTTTAAAGAAAGTAATAGTAAGTGTCGTTTGCTACCGAACTTTGTGTTCGCTGAAACACTGGGGTTTGAAGTACCACTACACTAGTGTGTAATTCATTCTATCTTGGGAGGAAATAATCCATAACCTTGGGTACTAGGAGGGGATTAAATTCTTTAAGGAAACATTATGAATTTAGTGGGCTCGAATTAACTTTTGTTTCGTTTATATTTCTGTTTATGTTATTTTATTTTCTCTAGAATTATTTTACAAATACGGTTTACTAACAAGCTTAAGGAATTAAATTTGTATTCTGTATTTTTATTATATTCACTATTTTGGAGTTTAGAACCTTTATAGTTTTTTACTCCGTTGGAGATTAAAATCTACATGATTTTAACATTCGTTTGTGTCATTCTTTTACAAAAATGACTAATGATAACGGGAACCATGCTGTTCCAATGGTGATTGCCAATGTATCAGCAAGACGAACACCGGCGCTGGCACCGACGGAGAAATGCGAAAAATATTTCGGGTTGGATTTCAAGCAGTGGCAGCAAAAGATGTTCTTCTACTTGACTACTTTAAGTCTGCAGAAGTTCATCAACGAAGATGTTCCTGTTCTTCCCGATGAAACTCCAGAGAATGAACGCTTTATCGTGATTGAGGCGTGGAATCATTCTGATTTTCTGTGCAAGAATTATTTTCTTAGCGGGCTGGAGGACGATTTGTATAATGTCTACAGTGGCATGAAGACGTCAAAAGAATTGTGGATTGTGCTTGAAAATAAATACAAAACTAAATATGTTGAAGAAATTCGTTACCGCCAAGTTTTTGGACTACAAAATAGTAGATAACAAGTCTGTTATTACCCAAGTCCAAGAATTGCAAGTGATTATTTACGATCTCCTTGCTGAAGGTCTTGTCATCAATGAAGTATTCCAAGTAGCAGCGATGATTGAAAAGTTGTCTCCTTTGTGGAAGGACTTCAAAAACTACTTGAAACACAAATGCAAGGAGATGTCCCTTGAAGATCTCATTTTTCGGTTGAGAATAGAAGAGGACAACAAAGTTGCTGAAAAGAGAGGCCTTGGAAACTCAACAATAATGGGAGGAAACATTATTGAGGATACTTCTCAAAATAAGAGAAAGAGGAAGCAGGCTTCTGGACTGAAAAGCAACCCAAGCAAGAAGCGGTTCAATGGAAATTGCTACAACTGTGGAAAAGCTGCGCACAAATCTACGGAGTGCTGTGCTCTGAAGAAACACAAAAAGAAGGGTCAAGCAAACATGATTGAAAAGCATGAAGATATTGATGACTTGTGTGCTATGCTTTCTGAATGCAAGTTGGTGGGAAATCCTAAGGAGTGGTGGATTGATTCTGGAGCCACTCGTCATGTTTGTGCTGTTTGGGAAGCCTTTGCAACATATGCTCCTATTGGACCCGAGAGACTCTTTCTATGGGAAATGCTACAACCACCAAGATTGAAGGATGTGGGAAGTTCTTTCTGAAGATGACTTCTGGAAAGGTGGTGACTTTGAACAACGTCCTTCATGTTCCAGAGATTAGGAAAAATTTAGTCTCTGCTGGACTTCTTGTTAATGATGGTTTTAAATGTGTTTTTGTATCTGATAAGGTTGTAATAAGTAAGAACGAAATATTTGTAGGAAAAGATTACCTCACTGAGAGCCTTTTTAAGCTGAATATAATGGTTGTTGAGAATAATAATAAAATTTCAACTTCGTCTTACTTACTTGAGTCAAATGAATTATGGCATATACGTTTGGGTCATGTCAATTATAAAAATTTGCGAAAAATGATTAACTTGGAAGTATTGCCAAAATTGATATGACAAATCAAAATGTCAAATCTGTGTAGAATCTAAGTATGTTAAACATCCTTATAAGTCAGTTGAAAGTAATTAAAATCCTTTAGACTTAATTCACACAGATATTTGCGATATGAAGTCAATACCATCTCGTGGTGGAAAGAAGTATTTCATAACTTTTATTGACGATAGTACTCAATATTGCTATGTTTACTTACTTAATAGTAAAGATGAAGCAATAGGTGCATTCAAGCAATACAAAAATGAAGTTGAAACGCAACTTAACAAGAAAATCAAAATGATAAGAAGTGATAGGGGCGGTGAATATGAATCTCCTTTTGAACAAATATGTTTAGAATATGGAATTATTCATCAAACAACGGCCCCTTACACGCCCCAATCCAATGGGATTGCAGAAAGAAATAATCATTCATTAAAGGAGATGATGAACACATTATTGATATGTTCTGGTTTGCCACAAAACTTGTGGGGGGAAGCCATTCTTACGGCTAACCGAATATGAAATCAATTACCCCATAGCAAAACACAATCCATTCATTATGAAAAATGGAAAGGAAGGAAGCCCAACTTGAATTATTTTAAAGTGTGGGGGGTTTTTGGCAAAAGTACAAGTTCCTAAACCTAAAAGGATAAAAATAGGACCGAAAACCGTTGATTGTGTTTTTATAGGATATGCGACCAATAATAAAGCATATCAATTTCTGGTTCATAAATTAGAAAATCCCGACATTTATAATAGTACAGTTATAGAATCAGATAGTGCTGAGTTCTTTGAAAATATATATCCGTATAAAAAGGAATATGAGTCGATTGGTGAAAGATCTAAACGACCTCAGGAAGAAACAAAAGAAAGTACATTTAATTGGGAGGATCCAAGACGTAGTAAACGTCAAAGAATGTCTACTTCATTCGGACAAGATTTTGTGACTTTCTTATTGGAGAATGAGCCTCAAACATTCAAAGAAGCTATGTCTTCTTCAGAATCATTATTTTGGAAAGAGGCAGTCAATAGTTAAATAGAATCCATATTGAACAACCATACATGAGAATTGGTTGATCTTCCTCCTGGAAATAAACCTTTGACTTCTAAATGGATCTTTAAGAGGAAAATGAAAGATGATGACACTATTGATAAATTTAAGGCAAGACTTGTAGTCAAAGGGTATAGACAATGAGGAGGTCTTGACTACTTTGATACATACTCTCCAGTTACAAGAATTACGTCCATACAGATGTTAGTAGCATTAGCTGCAGTGTATAGTCTTGAAATTCATCAAATGGGCGTTAAGACGGCCTTCTTGAATGGAGATTTGGAGGAAGAAATATACATGGAACAACTTGAAGGGGTTGTGGTTCCATGTAAAGAAAAGAAGGTATGTAGACTTTTAAGTCCCTTTACGGACTAAAACTATCACGACCCAATTCGCCCTCCGTGAACTATCGTGATGGCACCTAGTCTCTACGACTAGGTAAGCCTAACAAATTGCAAAAAATGGAAATAACAGAAGAAAAACAAAATAGCCAACAACTGCAGGAATAACATAATGAAGCATTTAAGATGCCGCTCAGCATATACAATACAAACTCTCAAATTGAAACTACATTTCCCAAAACTCGGAATCTCATGAAATCACAAGCTGTGGAATAACTACAATGTGTTCTAAATACAAAGTGTCTAAACAAACGAAAAATACAGAAGGACTATAACTAAAAGAGAGAGAGTAGATAGGGACTTCTCGTTATGCGGACGTGGCAGATATACCTCAAAATCTCCAGAGTTCGCCTCTCCTCGCTAACGATATGGCTGAGCCGATGTCCCTAGATTTGCACACGAAAAACATGTGCAGGAAAGAGCATGAGTACACCACAGTGGTACCCAGTAAGTGCCAAGCCTAACCTCGGTCGGGTAGTGACGAGGAAGGTCAGGGCCCTACCAGTTATCAATATATACGACAAAGTAAAACAGTTTAAGGTGCAACAGTATAATCAAAACAATATTAGTAAATGAGAAGAAAACACAGAAAATACTCAGAAATATCGACATGGGATCTCCCGGGATCCCGTCCCGTTGTCCTAAACGTAAATACTCGGGGATCTCTCAGTATCCTGAGGATCTCTTAGTATCCTTAATATGTGTGCTGGTGATCTCTCGGTATCCCGAGGATCTCTTAGTATCCTTAATATATGTGCTGGGGATCTCTTGGTATCCCGAGGATCTCTTAGTATCCTCAATATATGTGCTGGGGATCTCTCAGTATCTTGCACTACAGTCCAAATCAATATATGTGCAGGGGACCTCCCGAAATACTTATTTGTAGTCCCAAATTAAGAAAAACACAACAATCTCAAGGAAAGAATCCACAATTTCATTCAAGTCTGTACCAAGAAAACAGAGACTTCTATTCTAACATGCTGCATAGAATTTACGTAAACAGTTCAAACAGAGAGGATAGTTAATCACGTAATCATGCTTCCCTATACTACACAATAGGCTTAAAGTACAAGTAATGTTCAAGAGGAAAGAAAAACATAGTTAATTTACTTAATGAAAACGGGTTTCCAACAATTAGCACATGTAAGCACTCGTCACCTCACGTACATGGCATTCATATAACAACAATACCGAATCCTAGGGGGAATATCCCCCTCACAAGGTTAGACAAGTCACTTACCTCAAACCAGCTTAATCAACTCAATACCACATTCTTGCCAAGAGTATCCGACTCCAAATGGCCCAAATCTATTCAAAGTAATTTCATAATGTAAATATAACTTCAAGTAACTAGTTTCACTAATTAATTCGAAGCTAACACGCGAAATTAAGAAAATTGCCCAAAAAGCCCCCCGGGACCATGTATCGGAATCGGGTAAAAGTTACGGATTATGAACCCTCATTCACTCACGAGTCTAACCATACCAAAATTATCCAAATCCGATGTCAAATCCCCAATCAAAACTCGAAAATTAGGTCTAAGAACTTTTCAAAATTTTTCCCAATTTCTCACCCCAAATCAGAAATTAGATGATGAATTCATGTTTAGATTAATGGGTTATAAGCAAAAAGGAGTTAAGAATCATTATCCGCAAACTCCCTCCGAAAATCTCTCCAAAATTCGTCTCCTACTGAGCTCCCAATTCAATTTTGTGATATGAACTCAAAACCCTCGATTTTGAACTTTATGTTCTGCCCAGATGCGACCTTAATCACGATCGCAAAAACTCCCATGTGACCGTGAAGAGCAACATCACTGTCCCCCAAATTAACCCTATACGAATGCGATAATCCCTACGCGATCGCGATGTTGCACTGCTCAGCTCTACACGATCGCGGTTGACCTCATGCAATCACGAAGAGCAAATTTTCCACTCCTCAACTGCCTCACTTCTTCCTCTTTGTGAACGCGACATAGCCCACGCGTTCGCAATTCAACTTTTGCCAATACTACGCGTTCACACTCCCTTTCCTGCGATCGCGTAGAACAAAAATCCCATCTGCCTCATCTAAGCCTTCGCGATCGCGAGTCTCCTCATGCGATCGCGTTGAAGAAAAGTCTGTAGCAAATAACAGCAAAAATCTGATCGTTCTCCAAGTCCAAAAATGGTCCGTTGAGCATCTGAAACACACCCGAGGTCCCCGGGACCTCAACCAAACATGCAAACCAATCCTAAAACATCATTCAACCTTGTTCCAACCTTCGGAACGCTCAAAACAACATCAAAACACCAATTTAACATCAGATTCAAGCCTAAGAACTCCAAGAACTCTCAAATTACGCTTTCGATCAAAAAGTCTATCAAACCTCGTCCAAATGACCTAAAATTTTGCAAGCATTTCACATTTAACACTACGGAGCTATTCCAACTTTTAGAGGTCCATTCTGACCCTTAGATCAAAATCTCACTATCGAACCGGAAACTTCAAAAATTCAACTTTCGGTATTTCAAGCCTAAATAAGCTACGGACCTCCAAAACATAATCCGAACATGCCCTTAAGCTCAAAATTACCCAATGGAGCTAACAGAACCGACAAAATTCCATTCTGAGGTACGATCCAAATTTTGAAGCTTATGCTCTCTTTTAGGGACTAAGTGTCCCAAAACACTCCGAAACTGAAAACCAAACCTCCCAGCAAATCAAAATAGTAGAAACAAACACGGGGAAAGAAGTTAATAGGGGATCAGGGCATTAATTCTTAAAACGACCGGCCGGGTCGTTACATCCTCCTACTCTTAAACATTTGTTCGTCCTCGAACGAGCATAAAGACATACCTAAAGTAGTGAAAAGATGAGGGTAACGGCTGCGCATATCCTGCTCAGTCTCTCATGTCGCCTCCTCGAACGGCTGACTCCGCCACTGAACCTTCACGGATGCAATGTTCTTTGACCTCAGCTTTCGAACCTTCCTGTCCAATATCGCCACTGGCTCCTCAACATAAGATAGATCCTTATCCAACTGGATTGAACTGAAATCCAACACGTGCGACGGATCACCGTGATACTTCCGGAGCATCGAAACATGAAATACCGGATGAACTCCTGCCAAGCTGGGAGGTAAGGCAAGCTCATAAGCAACCTCCCCAACATGCCGCAATATCTCAAAGGGACTAATAAACCTTAGACTCAATTTTCCTTTCTTCCCAAATCTCATAACGCCTTTCATAAGCAAAACTCAAAGCATAACCCTCTCTCCAACCATATAGGAAACATCACGAACCTTTCGGTCCGTGTAACTCTTCTTTCTGGACTGGGCTATTCGGAGTCTATCCTGAATCACCTTAACCTTCTCCAAAGCATCCTGAACCAAGTCTGTGCCTAATAATCTAGCCTCACTCGGATCAAACCAACCCATTGGGGATCTACACCGTCTACCATACAAGGCCTCATATGGTTAAGGATGTGCATTCGAATCGGTTTATCGATAAATCAAATCGATTATTTGTTATCGGTTTATCGATTTTGAAATTTTCCTTATCGAGTTATCGATTTCGATTTCGATTTTGTCCTCTTTGGTTTTCGGTTTATCAATAAACCGATAAGATATACTAAAAAGACAAATACACCCTTATTCTATAATACCCTTTCCTTTACCCTAAGTCCCTAACCCTATTATTTCCTAAAGAAGGACCTTGGGTATCAAACATTCTAAATCTTCGGCCTCGACTATAAGTGCAGAAGTAAGAGAGGAAATATATGATATTTTCTAGAATTATGAGAAGAGGAAGATGAAGCGCAGTAATTATAATTTATCAGATTTTGTCTATGTTGATGAAATTCAATATCTCCTACCAAGACATATTGGTCTTCTCAAATATGTTTGTAGAAATGTCGACGAAGGCTTTGTTTTCTTTGGGGATACAACACACCGATAAATTGTAGAGGGGTAGACTTTAGATTTTAAGATGTTCGAAATCTATTCTATAAGTAGTTCATTTGAGAAAAAGATAAAGGACATGTCTTACCTCTTCTAAAGTTGATTCAGAACTTCCTAACACATAGTGTTTATAGCGATATACTTTCCGTGGAATCCCGCAAATTTTCTTATTGGTGTAATCGATAACCGAATCGATAAGCCCGAAAAATCGATAAATCGAAATCGAAAAAATTGAAATCTTATTGAAATGATAACGATAAGCATATGTACAAATGGATAATCAATAACTAATTATCGATAAAGGTCAAAATCGAATCGATAAATCGAATGTACACTCCTATATACGGTGCCATCTGAATGCTGGACTGATAGCTGTTGTTGTAGGTAAACTCTGCTAGTGGCAATAACTGATACCAAGAACCTCCAAACTCCATAACACAGACACAGAGCATATCCTCAAGAATCTAAATAGTGTGCTCGGACTGTCCATCCGTCTGGGGGGTGAAATGCTGTGCTCAACTCCACCCGAGTACCTAACTCATACTGTACGACCCTCCAGAATCGTGATGTGAACTGAGTACCTCTATCTATAATGATGGAAACTAGAATACCATGCAAACAAACAATCTCTCGGATATAAATTTCCACCAAACGCTTCGAAGAATAGGTAGTACACACAGGAATAAATTGCGCGAACTTGGTCAGCCGATCCACAATCACCCAAATGGCATCAAACTTCCTTAAAGCCCGCGGGAGCCCAACTACAAAGTCCATGGTGATCTGCTCCCACTTCCATTCCATAATCTCTATCTGCTAAAGCAACCCACCCGGTCTCTGGTGCTCATACTTCACCTGCTGACAATTGAGGCACCGAGCTACAAACCCAACTATATCTTTCTTCATCCGCCTCCACCAATAGTGCTGCCTCAAATCCTGGTACATCTTTGCAGCACCCGGATGGATGGAATACCGCAAACTATGAGCCTCCTCTAGAATCAACTCCCGAATCCCATCAACATTGGGTACACATACCCGACCCTGCACCCTTAATACGCTGTCATCACCAATACTCACATGTCTGGCATCACCCTACAGGACCTTGTCCTTGAGGACAAGCAAATGAGGGTCATCAAATTGACGCTCTCTGATACGATCAAATAAGGAAGACCAAGAAATCACGCAAGTTAGAACCCGTCTGGGCTTTGAAAGATCCAATCTCACAAATTGGCTGGCTAAGGCCGGAACATCCATCATCATGGGCCTCTCCGCTGCTGGTAAATAAGTTAAACTCCCCAAACTCTCCGCCCGTGACTCAAAGCATCGACCACCACATTGGCCTTTTCCGGGTGATACAAGATAGTGATATCTTAGTCTTTCAGCAACTCTAACCACCTTCTCTGGCGCAAATTAAGGTCCTTCTGCTTGAACAAATGCTGCAAACTTTGATGATCGGTAAAAATCTCACAAGGCACACTGTACAAATACTAACGCCAGATCTTCAAGGCATGAACAATAGCAGCTAACTCAAGATCATGGACAGGATAATTATTCTCATGTACCTTCAATTGTCTGGACGTGTAGCCAATCACCCTACTGTCCTGCATCAATACTGCTCCAAGGCCAATCCTCGAGGCATCACAATAGACAGTATAAGTCCCCAAACTTGTAGGCACTATCAAAACCGGGGCTGTAGTCAAAGTTGTCTTAAGCTTCTGAAATCTCGCCTCACACTCTTCCATCCACTGGAATGGTGCACCCTTCTGGGTTAGACTGGTCAAAGGTGCTACAATAAATGAAAACCCCTCAACAAATCGACGGTAATAACCCACAAAGCTAAGAAAACAATAGATCTCTATAGTTGAGGATAGTCTGGGTCAACTCTGCACTGCTTCCACTTTCTTCGGATCCACCTTAATCCCCTCACTCGATACCACGTGGCCCAAGAATGCCACAAAATCCAACCAAAACTCACATTTCGAGAACTTTGCATATAAATTCTTTTCTCTCAAGGTCTGAAGCACTGTCCTCAGGTGCTGCTCATGATCTTCCCGACTCCGGGAGTATACCAGAATATCATCAATAAAGACAATAACGGACAAGTCAAGATATGACCGGAACACACTGTGCATCAAATGCATGAAGGCTTCTAGGGCATTGGTTAACCCAAATGACATAACAAAGAACTTGTAATGATCATACCGAGTCCTGAAAGCATTCTTTGGGATATCTGGCTCCCGAATCTTCAACTAATGGTAACTTGAACGCAAGTCAATCTTAGAAAACACTCGTGCACCCTGTAGCTAGTAAAAAAATCATCAATACGAGGCAAAGGATAACGGTTCTTCACTATAACTTTGTTCAACTGGCGATAATCAATGCACATACTCATAGAACTATCCTTTTTCTTAACAAACAAGACATGAGCACCCTAAGGTGATATACTGGGCTGAATAAAACCCTTATCAAGCAATTCCTGTAACTGATCCTTCAACTCCTTCAACTTAGGAGGGGTCATACGATACGGAGGAATAGAAATGGGCTGAGTGCCCTACAATAGAACAATGCCAAAATCTATATCTCTTTCAGGTGGCATACCCGGAAAATTAGTTGGAAACACATCAGGGAATTCCCGTACTACTGGGATTGAATAAACTGTAGGGGTATCAATACTGACATCTCTCACATAAGCTAGATACACGTCACACCCCTTCTCAACCATACACTGAGCCTTAAGGAATGAAATAACTTAGTGGAAGTGTGATCTAAGGTACCCCTCCACTCTACTCGCGGTACAGCTAGCATGGCCAACATCACGGTTTTGGTGTGACAATCAAGAATAGCATAATGGGGCGACAACTAGTCCATGCCAAGATAACATCAAATCTAGCATGCTGAGCAATAATAAATCGGCTCTGGTCTCAAAACCACTAAACCAAACATGACCGATAAACGCGGTCCACAACAAGAGAATCTCCCATAGGAGTAAAAACATAAACAGGGGAACTCAAAGAATCCTGAGGTACACCCAAATACGGGGAAAATAAGAAGACACATAAGAATAGGTGGAGCCTGGATCAAATAAAACCGATGCATCCCTATGACAAACCAAGACAATACCTGCGATGACAAAATCAGAGGCGACAACCTCGGTACAGGCAAGAAGGGAATAATATATGGCCTAGCCTCCCCTTCTAGGGCGACCTCTATCTCCCCGACCTCTACCTCTAGCTAGCTGAGCAGGTGGGGTAGCAACTGGTGCTATGATCATAGTCTGAGAACTCTGCGGAGCGCGCTGTGGCTGAGAAGTCTGTGGAGGCGTACTCCTCCCAAGTCTAGGGCAATCCCTCACCACATGGCATGTGTCACCATACTCAAAACAAGCTCTAGGAGGACGTGGTGGCTATGACTGGCTCGGGCCAGGTTTGCTGGACTGACCTCTGAAAGCACCCCGCGTAGGAGGCACACTAGATACTAGAGGTACATAATAAGGCTCTTGAGGCCTAGGAGGAGCTGGAATACCACTGACTGCTGGAAGAGCTAAATGGATGGGGCGACTCATATAACCCCTACCATGAAAAACTGCAGCTGGAGCACGAGCACCAAAATAATGGCCCGAATCTCGAGACCTCTTGGCCTCCCTCTCCTCTCTATTCCGAGCATGCATATCCTCTATCCTCCTAACAATTCTCACCACCTGCTGATAAGAAATATCCATATCCAAATTATGAGCCATGCTAGACTTGATGCTGGGAATGAGCCCCTCAATAAATCGGCAAACCCTTTCGCGAACAGTAAAAACCAAAGCTGGTGCATGTCTAGCCAAGCTAGTGTAACAGACAGCATACTCCGAGACAGTCATAGTACCCTAGCATAAATGCCCAAACTCTGTGTGCCATGCGCCCATGAGGCTTTAAAGAACATACTTTCTCAGGAACATATCTGAAAACTGAGTCCAAGTCAGGGAAGCTGCCTCATCTAGACTGTCTAACTCATAGATATGCCACCACTCATAGACAGCTCCTCGAAATTGGAAGGTAGTGACAGAAACCCCGCTCGATACTGATATACCCATGGTACGGAGGATACAATAACACTCATCTAGAAATCCTAGAGCATTATCTGATGCTAAACTACTAAATACAGGAGGCTTGTACTTCTTGAACCTCTCAAGTCGCAGCTGCTCATCCTCGAAAGCCGCTGCCCTATCCTCGGGCTGATCTGGGGCTTCAGGCTGGACAGGAATAATCTCTAGGACCTGATCAACATGCACTCACTGCTCAGGAGTGCGGGCGACAGGAGTCTGTGCTCCTCCCCCGGCCTGAGATATGGCTGCAACAAGGGGAAACAACCCTGCATGGGCTAGAGTGGTGTACATTCTCATGAACTGTGCAAGAGTCTCTTGGAGAGCTGGAGTAGTAGTAGTAGGAGTAGGCGTATCAGGAGCCTAGACTTCGGCTGGAACTGCTGGTGGCACCTCGGTGGCAGCTTGTGCGGGTGCTCTGGCTGCACCACGTGCGCATCCTCGGCCTCTACCCCGGTCCTCACCTCTAACGGCTCCAATAGGGGGCGTGTGTGCCTGATCATCTCTATTAGCATGTGTTCTCACCATCGGTGAGAGAATAGAAGACATAAGTTTAGAATAGTGATGTCAAAAATCTCACACGACTAGGAAATCAAATGAAGTGAAATTTTCGTAACAGTTACACAGCCTCTCGTAGATAAGTATAGAGTTTTCGTACCGATCCATGAGACTCTAATAAACTGGCTTGTGACTCATGACTCCTATGAACCTAGAGCTCTGATACCAACTTGTCACGACCCCAGTTCACCATCCTTGAACTATCGTTATGGCACCTAGTCTCTACAACTAGGTAAGCCTAACCAATTGCGAAAAATGTAAATAATATAAAAAAATAGCCAATAACTGCAGAAATAACATAATGAAACATCTAAGATGTCGCTCGACATATAAATACAAACTCTCAAACTGAAACTACATTTCCCAAAACCCGGAATCTCATGAAATCACAAGTTGTGAAATAACTACAAGGTTTTCTAACTCTAGAGTGTCTAAACAAAAGAAAAATATAGAAGGTCTATAACTAAAAGAGAGAGAGAGAGTAGATAGGGATTTCTCGGTCTGCAGACGCGATAGATATACCTCAAAGTCTCTAGAGATCGCCTCGTCTCACTAACGATATGGCTGAGCCAATGTACCTGGATCTGCACACGAAAAACTTATGTAGGAAAGAGCATGAGTGCACCACAACGGTACCTAGTAAGTCCAAGCCTAACCTCGGTCGGGTAGTGATGAGGAAGGTTAGGGCCCTACCGGTTATCAATATATAAGACAAAGTAAGACAGTGTAAGGTGCAATAGTATAATCAAAAAATCTCAGTAAATGAGACGAAAACACAGACAATACTCAAAAATATTAGCATGGGATCTCCCGGGATCCTGTCCCGTAGTCCCAAACGTAAATACTCGGGGATCTCTCAGTATCCTAAGGATCTCTTAGTATCCTCAATATGTGTGTTGGGGATATCTCGGTATCCTGAGGATCTCTTAGTATCCTCAATATATGTGCTGGGGATCTCTCGGTATCCTGCACTACAGTCCAAATCAATATATGTGCAGGGGACCTCCCAAAATACTCATCAGTAGTCCCAAATTAAGAAAAACACAACATTCTGAAGGAAAGAATCCACAATTTCATTCAAGTCCGTACCAAGAAAACAAAGACTTCTATTCTAACATGCTGCATAGAATTTACGTAAACAGTTTAAATAGATAGGACAGTTAATTCACGTAATCATGCTTTCCTATACTACACATTAGGCTTAAAGTACAAGTAATCTTCAAGAGGAAAGAAAAACACAGTTAATTTACTTAATGAAAACGGGTTTCCAACAATTAGCACGTGTACGCACTCGTCACCTCACGTACACGGCATTCATATAACAACAATATCAAATCCTAGGGGGAATGTCACCCCACGCAAGATTAGACAAGCCACTTACCTCGAACCAGCTCAATAAACTCAATACCACGTTCTTGCAATGAGTATCTGACTCCAAATGGCCCAAATCTATTCAAAGTTATTGCATAATATAAACATAACTTCAAGTAACTAGTTCCACTAATTAATTCGAAGCAAACACACGAAATTAAGAAAATTGCCCAAAATATTTGCCCAGGCCCACGTCTCAGAATCAGGTATAAGTTACGAATTATGAACCCTCATTCACTCATGAGTCTAACCATACCAAAATTATCCAAATTCAATGTCAAATACCCAATCAAAATTCGAAAATTAGGTCTAAGAACTTTTCCAAAATTTTCCCAATTTCTCAACCCAAATCCGAAATTAGATGATGAATTCATGTTTAGATTAATGGGTTATAAGTAAAAAGGAGTTAAGAATCATTACTGCAAACTCCCTCCAAAAATCTCTCCAAAATTCGTCTCCTACCGATCTCCCAATTCAATTTGTTGATATGAACTCAAAACCCTCAATTTTGAACTTTATGTTCTGCCCAGAGGCGACCTTAATCGCGATCGCAGAAACTCCCACGCGATCGCGAAGAGCAACATCACTGTCCCCCAAATTAACCCTATTCAAACGCAATAATCCCTACACGATCGCAATGTTGCACTGCTCAGCTCTACACGATCGCAGTTGACCTCACGCGATCGAGAAGAGCAAATCTTCCACTCCTCACTTGCCTCACTTCTTCCTCTTTGCGAACGCGGTGTAGCCCACGCGTTCGCGATTTAACTTCTGCCAATACTATGCGTTTGCACTCCCTTTCCCGTGTTCGCGTAGAAAAAAAATCCCCTCTGCCTCATCTAAACCTTCGCAATCGCGAGCCTCCTCATGCGATCGCGATGAAGAAAAGTCTGCAACAAATACTAGCAAAAATCTGATCCTTCTCTATGTCCAAAAATGGTCCGTTGAGCATCCAAAACACACCCGAGGCCCCCGAGACCTCAACCAAACATTCCAACCTATCCTAAAACATCATTCAAACTTGTTCCAACCTTCGGAACGCTCAAAAGTACATCAAAACACCAATTTAACATCGTATTCAAGCCTAAGAACTCCAAGAACTCTCAAATTATGCTTTCGATCAAAAAATCTATCAAACCTCATCCGAATGACCTGAAATTTTGCAAGAACGTCACATTCAACTCGACGGAGTTGCTCTGACTTTCGGAGTTCCATTCTGACCCTTAGATCAAAATCTCACTATCGAGCCGGAAACTTAAAAAATTCAACTTTAGGCATTTCAGGTCTAAATAAGCTACGGACCTACAAAAACACAATTCGAACACACCCCTAAGCCTAAAATCACCTAATAGAGCTAACAGGACCGATGGAATTTCATTCTGAGGCCGTCTTTACACTAGTCTGATTGCGGTCTAAATTCTAAAGCTTAAGCTCTCTTTTAGGGACTAAGTGTGCCAAAACATTCTGAAACTCAAAACCAAACATCCCGGCAAATCAAAACAGCAGAAACAAACACGGGGAAAATAGTTAATAGGGGATCGGGGCATTAATTCTTAAAACAACCGGCCGGGTCATTACAAAAACAAGCACCCAAACAATGGCATGCGAAATTTGACCAAACAATGTTGTCAAATGGTTTTAAGATAAATGAATGTGATAAATGTGTGTATATTAAAAATGTTCCAAATCACATAGTCATTGTTTGCTTATATGTGGATGATATGCTCATAATGAGTAATGACATTGCCAACATAAATGCTACTAAATGTATGCTAACTAGCAAGTTTGATATGAAAGACTTGGGAGTTGCTGATTTAATTCTGGGGATTAAGATCCACAAGACTCCTCAAGGTCTGGCATTGTCACAATCTCATTATATTAAGATAGTACTTGAAAAGTTCAAGCACTTAGGGTTTAAAATTACAAAGACTCCAATTGACGTGAATCTCGCATTATCAAAGAACAAAGGCCAAAACATATCACAGTTGGATTATTCTCGTGTGTTAGGATGCTTATTGTACATCATGAACTGTATACGACCTTATATAGCCTGTGCTATAAGTAAATTGAGTCGATACACGAGCAATCCAGGTCAATCTCATTGGATGGCAATGAAACGAGTTTTGGGATATTTAGAATATACCTAGGGCTTTGCTTTGCACTAAAGTAAATATCCTACGATGATTGAGGGATACTGTGATGCAAATTGTATCACCTGCTCAACTGATTCTAAGTCCACAAGTGGATATGTATTCATTATTGGTGGAGGAGCGGTATCTTGGAAGTCATCCAAACAAACTTGTATTGCACGCTCTACAATGGAGGCTGAATTCATAGCCTTAGATAAAACCGGTGAAGAAGCTGAATGACTCCAGAATTTCTTGGAAGATATTCTATTTTGTCCTAAACCGTTGGCATCAATGTGCATACATTGCGATAGTCAAGTGGTAATTGGAAGAGCTGAGAGCATTATGTATAACGGTAAATCTCTTCATATACGACGAAGACATAAAACCGTTAGGCAATTAATCTCTAGAGGAATTATCAAGAATGATTGTGTAAAGTCAAGCGATAATATGTCGGATCCACTTGCAAAAGGCCTAACTAGAGAGGTAGTTGAGGAATCATCAAGTGGAATGGGACTATGACCGCGAAGAAGTCATTGTGGTGGTAACTCTGCCTAAAAGACTGGAGATCCCAAGATCTAGGTTCAAGTAGATCAAACAAAGTTATTAATGACGGTTCAACATTGTCAACTAAAATTTTGGTCCATTCTCATGATGAGACAATGTTTAGTACCAAGGATAAAGCACTAAATCTTTTTAATGATTTGTAAATTTGATACGGGTATATCAAATAGTGTATCTACGGTATGACACGTTTATGAATCACCTATATAAGGGTGAAGTGTTAGCCGCTAAGGAGAAATTTGTAAGGGCAGTTCTCTATGCACTTATAAAACCAGACGGTGTTCATGGCTGAAACGAATACAAAATGAGAACCAAAGGCAGTTAAGGGTTGGTTGTATGACTTATGGTTGTCTAGGTATACACCAAAGTTCGGCAGTTCAAAAATATCAAATCTACCGATTGACCGAGTATATCCGACATAAGTTCACTACAGAAAGTTCAACGGGCAACCTACTTATCCAGATGCAATTAATCATTGCTTGCGAATCACACAATTTTTCATGCATATTTCCGTGATATAGCCATTTTCCATTCGTGTGGGGGATTGTTGGGGTTTTAAGTATATTAAATGCTTAAAAGATGGAGAATGGAAAATGGAGGGAAATAAAATTTTTAAGTGAAATTTTAAGTTCTCCCTCCCCCGATGAAGGAACATTGTCCCATATTGGAAGAGGAAGAGGTTTTTAATGGGTATATAAGCAATTGCTCTTCTTCTAGCTCTTAAAGAGTTGAGAAGAAGGCAAGCCTCGCACTGTCGTAGTCGTCGCTCGCTCGGCTTCGGATTCAGATTCAGATTTGGTCAAATGATCGATTAATTTTTTGGACCAAATTTGTTTGTTAATAGTAAATAATAACATAAATATTATTAAATATCCGTTTTAATAACAAAATATTAATATTAAAGCCAAGAATATTAATATTGAAATCCAACAGTTTTCATTTTTCCGTTTTCTGTTTTGGTAACAGAAAATTAACTACTCTCTTCAACTTTTCCTCTTTATTTTCCCTCTTTATTGTTGAGTAAATAACCATTTATGTTATGGTATTTATGCTATGACCGTTTTGCATAAACAACCATTCTAAAGAGTTGCACCTCTTCAGATTTCGGCCCAACATTAGCTATAAATACAAGTCCATTCTATCACAATTTCCATATGATTTTCTGAGTTTCTCCTCCTTCTTATGCATTGTTTTAACTTCAAAGAAAGCAACATTTAGTGTGATTTGCTATCGAACTTTGTGTTCGCTGAAACATGGGGGGTTTGAAGTACCACTACACCAGTGTGTAATTCGTTCTATCCTAGGAGGAAATAATCCATAACCTTGGGTACTAGGAGAGGATTAAATTTGTTAAGGAAATACTGTGAAATCAGTGGGCTCGGATTAACTTTTGTTTCGTTTATATTTCTGTTTATGTTATTTTATTTTCTCCGAAATTATTTTACAAATACAGTTTACTAACAGAGTTGTGTCCCACATCGGTGGGTTATGAGTATCTTAGTCTTCTTATATGGTCTTGGGCAATCCTTACCTCACAAGCTAGCTTTTGGGGTTGAGTTAGGCCCAATGTCCATTCTTATTTTGGTATCAGAGCCAGACCCATCCCAATTTATTGTTACCGATGTTGGGCCCCCATTTATATTGTCCACGCTCCAATTGCAGGCCTGGGCGTGAGGGGGGTGTTGAGTTGTGTCCCACATTGGTAGGTTATGTGTATCTTGGCCTCCTTATATGGTCTTGGGCAATTCTTACCTCACAAGCTAGCATTTGGGGTTGAGTTAGGCCCAAGGTCCATTCTTATCATACACTATTTGCTGTAGTTAGATTGGATATCTGGTGAGATAATTTCTTCCCACGTGTGAAAGCCACATGCAATTCAGCCATTTCTTATTTATCCTCAAGTTAATTTGGAGGATGGAGATACGAGATTTGGAGAATAAAAAAATTCCAAATGAAGTCTACAAATGTCTGTACATGTTCTTTCATTTAGAAATTATCTTTACTCCTTTTAACCCTGAATTCGACAAATGCTTGTATAAGTTTCTTCATATAGCAATTATTTTTGCACATTTAGACCTTGAATACCGAGTTTTAACTATTTTTGGCAGACTGATTAACAGGAATACATATTGCATGGTGTTAAGATTACAGGATGTGCTATTGGTGTTGTATTGACTTCTTATCTGGGGAGGAACAGAAAGGGATTCTGCAATCATTCACTCTGTTTGTTGTCATCTGTTATGACAGGAAAGAACCTTCTTGTCACCCTAGATGCAGATAGGATCATTTATGTTTCTTGAAATATGTCGTTCATGCCTTGTTCTGATGACGCATAATGTATGCTTGTAATTAGGAGTGTTTATAGGCCGAGTTGGTTCGGATTTTTCAATTACCAAATCAAACTAATAGTGTCGGGGTTTTAGATCTATAAACCAACGCCAAACCAACAACGTCGGTTTTTTAATCTCGGTTTTTTCGGGTTTTCAGGTATTTTTCCAGTAAAGTATTAATAGCACAAAATATGTAACTTTTTCTCCAAATATTTTTTTAATCCTAGTAAGATACAACAATATAATGTATTTTCCAAGAAAAATAACACCATAGTATGAAATAAGTCATATCATTATACTAAAATATTCAATAACAAAGATAAAAAAATGCATAAAGCAAATATTGATGAAAATTAACATAATTTAAAAATACTATATAGGTCATGCTAAAATAAGTATAGTTAATAAGTATTATTCACTACGTAACTAAGCACTAAAGAAAAAGATAAACTAAGTTATGCATTTTCATTATAAACCAATATAACACTAAAAAATAGATATCCAACACTATCATCATTCCTAGTGTTGAATTGAATTTCTTTTATTTGCATTAGTATTGATTTGAACTTTGTTTGAGTTACTACACTTATGAGCTATAAAATTTATTTAGGGATAATGCATAAAATCCCCCCTGAACTATACCCGAAGTTGCTACGACACACCTTATCTTTGCGGGGGTCCTAAAAAATTTTCGTAATTCTTTGCACCTTTATTGCTGACATGGAGCACTGCGTGAGAACAGCTCCTTCAAGCACGTGAGAACTTAAAAAAGGGATCTAATTTATACGAAATGGCCACATGTCAATCCCAAAGCTGATTTTCAAGAGCTCTTCATACCCATTTTATTACCCATTTTCAAGAGTTCCAAATCTAATTTTTGTCACGAGCCGAATTTCCCACCATCGAGACCATGATGGAGCCTAACATTGAACCCGCTAGGCAAGCCAACGTTATTGATTTAATTACTCATTTACTTTATTTTTTAGCAATTTACAAGTTAACATAACGTAACCAGAAGAATAAAATGCGGAAGAACGAAATTTAACAGTTTAACTAAATACTAGTACGAAATCTGAAATACAACTCCACCCAGAACTGGTGTCACAATATTACAGATTGTCTATGAATACTACAAAGAGTGGTCTAAATAGGAAAATACAAGTCTGTCTCAAAAATAGATAAAAACAGAAGGAAATATGATAGAAGAGGACGCCAAGGCCTGCAGACGCCTGTAGGACTACCTCGGGTCTACAATGGACTGAAGGCAGCAACCTCGAACTACGCTCCGTAGGGTCCAGTACCAGGATCTGCACAAAAGAGTGCAGAGTGTAGTATCAGTACAACCGACCCCATGTACTGATAAGTGTCGAGCCTAACCTCGGCGAAGTAGTGATGACGCTAGGATACAACAACCATATAAACCTGTGCAATTTAATCATATACGAGAAACAATAATAACAAGAATTAATAGAATAAGACAGAAAAAGTGGAACATGCTGAGGGAGATATCAGGTTATGACAATGATAAGGTAAAGCGACAAAGTAAACATCAAACTTGAAGCAACGAAAATAATAACACAGAAACAAGTGCACAACATCACCCTTCATACTTTTACTCTTGTCCTCACCATAGAATCAACAGAATCGGCACGACATTTCCCTTCATGCTTTTACTCTCTCATAATAATGGCACGACATCACCCATCGTGCTTTTAATTTCATTAATATAGCACTGCATCACCCTTCGTGTGTTAACACTCACAATATCGGCATGGCATCACCCTTCGTGCATTAACACTCATAATATCGTGCACGACATCACCCTTCGTGCTTTACACTCTTCCTTACTCAAACTCTTCCTTACAAATGCAATGACAATATCCCAGTAAGGGAATCAGTAATAGAAACATAAAATAGAAACAATACCGTCCCGGAAAGGGAGTCAACAATAGAAATAACAATATCATCCCAGTAAAGGAATCAGCTATAACCAATCTAGTTTCAACAGTTACTTCATAAAATAAACCTCAACTTGAACCAATACTCGACAATGGTCAATTACCAAGGATTTATCATAAGTCTTGTTCCACAATGCAAATCATCAATTTAAGAATGAACAATAATCATGGCACGACATCACCCTTCGTGCTTTTAATTTCATTAATATGGCATTGCATCACCATTCGTGCGTTAACACTTACAATATCGACACATCATCACCCTACGTGCATTAACACTCACAATATCGTGCACGACATCACCCTTCGTAGTTTAAACTCTTCCATACTCAAACAAATGCAATGACAACATCCCGACAAGGGAATCAACAATAGAAACATCAAATAGAAACAATACCGTCCCGGCAAGGGAGTCAATAATAGAAACAATAATATCATCCCGACAAGGGAATCAACTATAACCAATCTAGTTTCAACAGTTACTTAATAAAACAAACCTCAACTTGAATCAATACTCGACAATGGTCAATTACCAAAATTTATCATAAGTCTTGTTCCACAGTGCAAATCATCAATTTAAGCATGAACAATACATAATAAAGTCACAATAATATTAATATAAGACTCATGGGCATGCCTGACACCAACGTATAGATACTCGTCACCTCACCTATACGTCGTACTCGACACTAACACATAGCAAATAAGATACAACACCTATTCCCTCAAGCTAAGGTTAGGACAAACACTTACCTCGAATTCCACAGCGAAACTCAAGCCTCAAATACCGCTTTCCCTTTTGATTCCACATCCAATTCAATTGTGTCTAGACAATATTAACATATTAACATTAATTGAAGCCAAAGAAACCAACTCAAATGAAATATTATAGATTCCCAACATTCTTCCAAAAAAGTCAAAACCCGACCCAGGCCTACTTGGTCAAAACTCAAGGTTCGAACCAAAACCCGTTCACCCATTCACCCACGAGCCCAAATATGCAATTAGTTTCGGAATCCAACCCAAATCGAGGTCCAGATTCCCAAATTTGTAAAATCTCCAATTCTCTTAAAATCCCTAATTTCTACCCTTAAAGAACAAGATTTAGGCCTAGAAATCTAATGGGTGTTGATGAAAAATGAAAGAAATGGGTTTAAGAACACATACTTGTGATTTGGTGTTGAAACATTTCTTCAAAAATCGTCCAAGGTCGAATTTTAGGGAAGGAGATATGAAATTTTGAAGAAATCCCGACCTAGGTTCTGTTTTTAATTCGCTGGGCAGACCTCCTTCGCGTTAGCGAAGGGTCTGTCACATTCGCGAAGCTTGTGGCCAGAAGAGCCTACACGTTCACGATGAGCTGCTCGCGTTCGCGATGGTCTGTCCCCCCTGACCATCGCGTTCGCGAAGAACAACTCAAGGACTCCCCCCAGCCACCTCCATTACACTATGTGTTCGCGAAGAGCAATCCCCCCAGTGCTCCGTGTTCGCGACCAAGGCCTCGCATTCGCGTAGAAGAAATCTCTCCCCAGCCTAGCTTGTACTTCGCATTCGCTTGAGCCGTATCGCGACGCAAAGAACAAAATATCAGTATACCAGAAGCAGCAAAAACAACAGAAGTTCTTAAGTCCAAAACATCCAAAAACCTATCTGAAACTCACCCGAGCCCTCGGAGCTCCAAACTAAACATGCACACAATTCTAAAAATATCATACGGACTTACCCGTGTCAAAATAACCCCTAGAACTACGAGTTTAGCATCAAAATCAAAGAAAAATCTCAAGAACTCTTAAAGTTTCCATTTCACAACCGAGGGTCCAATTCACGTCATATGAATTCCATTTCTTACCAAATTTTACAGGCACAACTTAATATCATATTAAGTTGGTACCAGGCTCCGGAACCAAAATCTAGGCCCGATACTATCAAATATAAATATCGTTAAATTTCCAAAAACTTTTATAATTTCAGTTAAACAATTTCTTTCAAAAATTCATTTCTTGGGCTAGAGACCTCGGAATTCAATTCCGAGCATACGCCCGAGTCCCATATTTTTTTACGGACCCTCTGGGACCATCGAATCACAGGTCCAGGTCTGTTTACCTAAAATGTTGACTGAAGTCAACTTAAATTCAATTTTAAAGTCAAAATCATCATTTTTCTCAAACTTTCACATCAGGGCTTTCCGGATATATGCCCGGACTGCGCATGCAAATCGAAGTGGGACAAAAGGAGGTTTTTAAGGCCTCGAAATACAGATTTGACTTTTAAAACAAGAGATGACCTTTTGGGTCATCACATTCTCCACCTCTAAAATAGTCATTCGTCCTCGAACGGACTTAGAAAAGTGCCTCAGTCAGGGAAAAGATGGGGATATCGACTTTGCATATCAGACTCAGACTCCCAGGTAGCTGCCTCGATAGGCTGACCTCTCCAATGAACACGAACCGAAGGATAACTCTTCGATCTCAACTAACGAACCTGCCAGTCCATAATAGCTATCAGATCCTCCTCATAGGTCAAGTCCTTGTCTAACTGGACAGTGCTGAAGTCTAGCACGTGGGATGGATCGCCGTGATACTTTTGAAGCATGGACATAAGAAACACTGGATGCACAACTGACAAATTTTGCGGCAACGCAAGTCTGTAAACCACCTCTCCTAATCTATCAAGAATCTCAAAAGGACCGATGAATCTAGGGCTTAGCTTGCCCTTCTTCCCAAATCTCATCACGTCCTTCATGGGTAATACTCGAAGCAACACTCGCTCTCCGACCATGAATGCCACATCTAGAACCTTACGGTCGGCATAACTCTTTTGCCTGGACTGAGTTGTACGAAGTCTATCTTGAATAATCTTAACCTTATCCAAGGCATCCTGCACTAAGTCTGTACCGAACAGTTGAGCCTCTCCTGGCTCAAACCACCCAACCAGCGATCGACACGGCCTACCATATAATGCCTCATAGGGAGCCATCTGAATGCTCGACTGATAACTGTTGTTGTAGGAAAACTCTGCTAATGGCAAGAACTGATCCCAAGAACCTCCAAAGTCAATAAGACATGCTCGAAGCATATCCTCCAAAATCTAAATAGTACGCTCGGACTGTCAGTTCGTCTGAGGATGAAATACTATGCTCAACTCGACATGCGCACCCAACTCACGCTGCACTGCCCTCTAGAAATGCAAGGTAAATTGTGTACCTCGATCATAAATGATAGATACGGGCACACCATGAAGGTGAACGATCTCCCGGATATAAATCTTTGCCAACCGCTCAGAAGAATAGGAAACCACCACAGGAATGAAATGCGCTGACTTGGTCAGCCTATCCATAATAACCCATACTTCATCGAACTTCCTCTGAGTCCATGGGAGTCCAACAACAAAATCTATAGTGATACGCTTCCACTTCCACTCAGGAATCTCGATCTTCTTAAACAAATCACTAGGTCTTTGATGCTCGTACTTCACCTGCTGACAATTCAAACACCGAGCTACATACGCAACAATATCCTTCTTCATCCTCCTCTACCAATAATGCTGCCTCAAATCCTGATACATCTTAGTGGCGCCCGAATGAATAGAGTACCGGGAACTATGGGCCTCTTTTAGATTCAACTCACGAAGTCCATCCACATTAGGCATACAAATACGACCCTGCATCCTTAAAACTCCATCATCTCCAGCTGTAACCTACTTGGCACCCCCGTGTCGCACTATGTCCCTAAGGACAAGCAAATGAGGATCATCATGCTACCGATCTCGGATATGCTCAAATAATGAAGAACGAGCGACTGTGCAAGCTAGCATACGGCTGGGCTCAGAAACATCCAACCTCACGAGCTGGTTGGCTAAAGCCTGAACATCCCTAGCAAGGGGTCTCTCTCCGACTAGAATATACGCAAGGCTGCCCATACTGGCTGGATTCCTACTCAAAGCATCAACCACTACATTGGCCTTCCCCGGATGATACAAGATGGTAATATCATAGTCTTTTAATAGCTCCAACCACCTATTGTGACTCAAATTTAGCTCCTTCTGCTTGAACAAGTATTACAAACTCTTGTGATCTGTGAACACCTCACACAACACGCCATATATATAATGCCTCCAAATCACCAGCACGTGAACAATGGCTGCTAGCTCCAAATCATGAGCTGGATAATTCTTCTCGTGGATCTTCAACTATCACAAAGCATATGCAATAACCTTTCCATTCTGCATTAACACCGTACCAAGTCCAATACGATATGCATCATAATACACTGTATATGGACCTGAACCTATGGGTAATACCAACACCGGTGCTGTAGTAAAAGCTATCTTGAGCTTCTGAAAGCTTGCCTCACACCCGTCCGACCACCTGAACTAGGCACCCTTCTAAGTCAACCTGGTCATCGAGGATGCAATAGATGAAAATCGCTCCACAAACCGATAGTAATAGCCCGCCAAACCCAAGAAACTCTGGATCTCTATAGCTGATGCGGGTCTAGGCCAGTCCTTAACTGCCTCAATCTTCTTAAGATCCACCTGAATACCCTATGCTGATACAACGTGACCCAAGAATGCTACTGAACTCAATCAAAACTCACATTTTGAAAACTTAACATACAATTGACTATCCCTCAAAGTCTGAAAAATGACTCAAAGATGCTGCTCATGCTCCTCCCGGCTGCGGGAATAAATCAAAATATCATTAATGAAGACAATCACGAAGGAATCCAAATAAGGCTTGAACACTCGGTTCATCAAATCCATGAAAGGTCGGGGCATTTATAAACCCAAATAACATCACTAAGAACTCATAATGCCCGTACCGACTGCAAAAAGCTGTCTTAGGGACATCGGATGCCCTAATCCTTAATTGATAGTAGCCAGATCTCAAATCAATCTTCGAAAACACTTTGGCACCCTGAAGCTGGTCAAATAAATCATCAATCCTCGGCAATGGATACTTGTTCTTGATGGTGACTTTGTTCAACTTCCGATAATCTATGCTCATCCTCATCGATCCATCCTTCTTCTTAACAAACAACACAGGTGCACCCCAAGGCGAGACACTAGGTCTAATAAAGCCTTTATCTAGCAAATCCTGCAATTGTTCCTTCAACTCTTTCAACTCCGACGGGGCCATATGATATGGCGGAATAGAAATAGGCTGGGTGCCTAGAGCCAAATCAATGAAAAAGTCAATATCCCTGTCAGGTGGCATCTCCGACAGGTCTGAAGGAAATACCTCTGGAAACTTACGAACAACGGGCACAGAATCCATAGAAGGAACCTCAGTAATAGAATCACGAACATATGCCAAATAGGCCAAACATCCCTTATCAACCATACACCGAGCCTTAATATATGAGATAACCTTACTAATAGAATAACCAAGAGTCCCTCTCCGCTCCAAATGAGGCAACCTCGGCAATGCTAAGGTCACAATCTTGGAATGATATTCTAAGATAGCATGATAAGGGGATAACCAATCAATCCCCAAAATGACATCGAAATACACCATATCGAGAAGTAGAAGATCTACACTAGTCTAAAAATCCCCAATAACAACCACACAAGCACGATAAACACAATCTACCATAATAGAATCATCCACCGGTGTAGATACATATACATGAGCACTCAAAGAATCACGAGGCACAACTAGATAAGGGGCAAAATAAGATGACACATGGGAATATGTAGACCCCGGATCAAATAGAACTGAAGCATCTCTACTGCAAACTGAAACTGTACCTGTGATAACTGCATCGGAGGCTTCAAACCTCAGGTCTGACTAGAATAGAATAACATCGGGGTTGGCCCCCACCACTCTTAACTACATCCCGAGGATGGCTTCCTGTTGGCTGGCCTCCACCTCTAGCTGCCTGACCTCTACCTCTAACACCTTGACCCCTACCTCTAGCTAGCTGAGTGGGCGGTAGAGCACCTGGTGCTGGAATCATAGCACGAGAACCCTGGTGCTGAGAATTGCTCAGAGCTTGAGGGAAAAACCTAGCAATGTGCCTCGTATTGCAATAAGTATAACAAGGCCTCGGCTGCTGGGACTGCTGACCTTGACCGCCTGAGTAACCACCCTAAAAACTCTGGAGTGGAGGTGCACTGATAGGAGCTGGTGGTGCACTATAGGGAAACTGATCAGAATATTGCATATGAGAACCACGACCACCTAGAGTACCGCGAGAAGCCTGAAGTGCTGAATGAAACGGCCTTGGAGAATGGCCCCTACAAAAAGAATCCCTGCCTCCAGATGAGGAACCACTAAACCTGCCAGAATGATGGGGCCTCTTGTCAGACGCTTGACCACTCCCCTGTAATAGAACTATCTCAACTCACCTAGCCACATTGGCTGCATCCTGGAAGCAAATCTCACTCCCTGTCTCCTTAGCCATCTACAATATGATAGGCTGAGCTAGTCCCTTAATAAACCTCCTCACCATCTCTCTCTCTCGGTGGGAAGTATGATAAGAAAATGATAGGCCAAAACAATAAATCTGGTCTCGTACTGAGTGATGGTCATAGAACCCTGCTGGAGACGCTCAAACTACCTCCGATAGCCCTCTCACTGAGTGATAGGAAGAAACTTCTCCAGAAATAACTGAGAGAACTGATCCCAAGTCAAAGTCAGTGACCCAGCTGATCTAGCCAAACAATAATCCCTCCACCAAGTCTTGGCGGAACCTGACAGACGAAAAGCATCAAAATCAACCCCATTAGTCTCCACTATCCCCATATTCCATAGAACCTCGTTACAGCTGTCCAAATAGTCCCGGGGATCCTCTAAAGATGTACCGCCATAAGTAGTAGTGAAGAGATTGGTGAACCTGTCCAACCTCCACAAAGCATCAACAGACATAGCTGCTTCATCACCGGTCTGAGCTACAATACCCGGCTGAACTACCCCAACTGGCTGAGCTGCTAGAGTCTGAAATTGGGGAGTCATCTGCTCCGGAGTACGGGTAGCAGGAGTTTGTGCTCCTCCCCCATCCTGAGAGACGGCTGGTGCTACAGGAAGTAAGCCTGCCTAGGTGACACTCTCCATAAGGCCCACTAGACGGACCAGAGCATCCTGGAGTACTGGGGTGGCGATGAACCCCTCTGGGACCTGAGCTGGTCCTGCTGGAATGGTCTGGGCTAGAACCCCATCATCAAACTCAACATGCGGCTCCGCCGCTGGTGTTGCTGCTCTAGGCTGAGCCCTGCACCTTCCTTGGCCTCTAGCACGGCCTCGGCCACGGCCTCTGCCCCTTGTTGGATCTGCCACTAGGTGCTCGGGCTGCTGATCAGTGGATGAAGAAGCACGTGGTCACGCCATCTCAAAAGAACAGAGTAGAAGTTCAATTAGCATTGAGAAATCAAACTGTACCACAGAGAAGAATAAATATAAAGTCATTCCTAAACTCTGTAGCCTCTAGGGGATAAGCACAAACATCTCCATACCGATCCTTCAGACTCTACTAAGTTTGTCCATGAATTGTGAGACATAAGCAACCTATAGCTCTGATACCAACTTGTCACGACCCGAATTTTCCACCGTCGGGACCGTGATGGCGCCTAACATTGAACCCGCTAGGCAAGCCAACGTTACTGATTTGTTAACCCATTTACTTTATCTTTTAGCAATTTACAAGTTAACATAACGTATGTAGCGGAATAAAATGCGGAAGAACTAAATTTAACAATTTAACTAAATACTAGTACGAAATCCAAAATACAACTCCACCCAAAACTTGTGTCAAAATGTCACAAACTGTCTACTAATACTACAAACAGTGGTCTGAATAGAAAAATACAAGTCTATCTCAGAAATAGATAAAAACAGAAGGAAATATGATAGAATGGGACACTAAGGCCTGCGAACGCCTGCAGGACTACCTCGGGTCTCTATTAGACTGAAGGCAACAACCTCGAACTACGGTCCATGGGGTCCATTACCGGGATCTGCAGAAAAGAGTGTAGAGTGTAATATTAGTACAATCAACCCTACGTACTAGTAAGTATCGAGCCTAACCTCGGCGAAGTAGTGACGAGGTTAGGACATAACAACTATAAAAACCTGTGCAATTTAATCATATACGAGAAACGCTTTTAATCATAGGACACGACATCACCCTTCATGCTTTTAATTTCATTAATATAACACGACATCACCCTTCGTGCGTTAACATTCACAATATCGGCATGGCATCACCCTTCGTGCATTAACACTCACAATATCGTGCGAGGCATTACCCTTTGTGCTTTACACTCTTCCTTACTCAAACAAATTCAACAACAACATCTCGGCAAAGGAATCAACAATAGAAACATCAAATAGAAACAATACCGCCTCGGCAAGGGAGTCAATAATAGAAACAACAATATCATCCCGGCAAGGGAATCAACTATAAGCAATCTAGTTTCAACAGTTACTTAATAAAATAAACCTCAACTTGAATCAATACTCGACAATGGTCGATTACCAAGGATTTATCATAAGTCTTGTTCCACAGTGCAATTCATCAATTTAAGCATGAACAATACAAAATAAAGTCACAACAATATTAATATAAGACTTACAGGCATGCTTGACACCAACTTATAGATACTCGTCACCTTACCTATACGTCGTACTCGACACTAACACATAGCAAATAAGACACAACACCTATTCCTTCAAGCTAAGGTTTGGACAAACACTTACCTCGAATTTCACGGCCAAGCTCAAGCCTCAAATACCGCTTTCCCTTTTGATTCCACATCCAATTCAATTGTATCTAGCCAATATTAACTTATTAACATTAATTGAAGCCAAATAAACCAACTCAAATGAAAAATTACAGATTCCCAACATTCTTCCAAAAAAAGTCAAAACCCAACCCCGGGCCCGCTTGGTCAAAACTCGAGGTTCAAACCAAAATACGTTCACCCATTTACCCACGATCCCAAATATGCAATTAGTTTCGGAATTCGACCCCAAATCGAGGTCTAAATCCCCAAATTTGTAAAATTCTCAATTCTCTTAAGATCCCTAATTTCTACTCTTAATGAACAAGATTTAGGCCTAGAAATCTAATGGGTGTTGATGAAAAATGAAAGAAATGGGTTTAAGAACACATACCTATGATTTGGTGTTGAAACCTTTCTTCAAAAATCGTCCAAGGTCGGATTTTAGGGAAGGAGATATGAAATTTTGAAGAAATCCCTACCTAGGTTTTGTTTTTAATTCGCTGGAAAGACTTCCTTCGCATTCGCGAAGGGTTTGTCGCGTTCGCAAAGCTTGTGGCCAGAAGGGCCTATGCGTTTGCGATGAGCTGTTTGCCTTCGCGAGGGTCTGTCCCCCTTGACCATTGCGTTCGCGAGCCTAGGACCGTATTCGCAAAGAATAACTCAAGGACTCCCCCCAGCCACCTCCATTACACTACGCGTTCGCGTCTGGCCAGTCACGTTCGCGAAGAGTAATCCCCCAGTGCTCCGCGTTCGCGAACAAGGCCTCGCATTCACGTAGAAGAAATTCCTCCCCCAGCCCAGCTTGTACTTCGTGTTCGCGTGAGCCATATAACGAACGCGACGAACAAAATATCAGTATACCAGAAGCAGCAAAAACAATAGAAGTTCTTAAGTCCAAAACATCCCGAAACCTATTTGAAACTCACCCGAGCCCTCGGGGCTCCAAATCAAACATGCAGACAAGTCTAAAAATATCATACGGACTTACCCATGCGATCAAATCGCCAAAATAACACCAAGACCTATGAGTTTAGCATCAAAATCAAAGAAAAGTCTCAAGAACTCTTAAAGTTTCCGTTTCACAACAAAGGGTCCGATTCACATCATATGAATTCCGTTTCTTACCAAATTTTATAGGCATAACTTAAATATCATATTAAACCTTTACTGGACTCCGGAACCAAAATACGGATCCGATACTATCAAATTCAAACATCGTTAAATTTTCAAAAACTCTTATAATTTCAGTTAAACAATTTCTTTCAAAAATTCATTTCCCGGGATAGGGACCTTGGAATTCAATTCCGGGCATATGCCCGAGTCCCATATTTTCCTACAAACCCTCCGGGACTGTCGAATCACGTGTCCGGGTCCGTTTACCCAAAATATTGACCGAAGTCAACTTAAATTCAATTTTAAAGGCAAAATCAGTATTTGTCTCAAATTTTCACATAAGGGCTTTTCCGATATATGTCTGGACTGCGCACACAAATCGAGGTAGGACAAAAAAGGGTTTTAAGGCCTCGAAATATAGATTTGATTTTTAAAACAAGAGATGACCTTTTGGGTTATCACATTTTTGGTGTCAAAATTCAACAAAAACTCGGCTAAATCCGCACCAATCAAGCTCAAATTTCAAGTGCAACTTCACAACAACATCATCATCATATCCCATTGATCAATTTTTCCAACAACCAAGAATTTTGACAAACCCATTTTTTTGTTCTTTAAGGCTTTTCAAGGTTCAACAATGGTAGATTCAAAATTCTTTTATATTTCTGAATCGCATCTACAACTATGGATTTAGAATAAATTAGAACTTGAATCTCAACTTTGAAACTTCAACGACGTCCGAATATGCTCAACACCTCTAATAATTTTTCAAGTTCATATTAAAATAATTGTCCTTTTCATTTTTTTTTCAAAACAAAATAATATTTCCATTACATTTCGAGTTAAAAAGAAAAGAAAAATGAAGAAAATGAAATAGATTTAAAAAATAAGAAAACAATACGAAATTACACGTGGCAACGCGTAAGGTGTGTCGTAGCAACTTTGGGTATAGTTCAGGAAGGATTTTATGCATTATCTCATTTATTAACCATTTAAAAATGCTAAGTCCAAACTTAAAATAATATGTTAAAAGATAAAATTGTAAAAAAGTTAAAAGAAGTATTTGTAAATTACATTACAATAAATATTTATATGTATAAAATATTTTTAAAAATTATATAAATGTACTATCGGGTCGGTTTGGTTTCAGTTTGACATTTTTTAGTTAAAACCAAACCAAACCAATTATGGCCGATTTTTTTCCCCAGTACCAAAACCAATTAAACCAAATCACATCGGATTATTTTTTTCGATTATCGGTTTGGTATGATTTATCGGTTTTCTTTGTACACCTCTACTTGTAACAAGATCACTCTTACTTTTTATGCCGTATGATGAAATGCTTGAGGTTGGCGAAAGAGGAATGTTGCTAGCAGGTTCGATGAGTGATATAATGTTTATAGATTGAACAGTAAGTGTTATGGTGTAAACATAGAAATGAAAAGTTACATATCTCATATTCTCAGTAGGAAATTCAAGTTGTTTTCTTCAAAATGTATTTCCAATAGATTTTCTTTACATGGTTAACCCTGAAAGCCGAAGATCTAAATGGGTGAACAGTCATTTAGTTGGTTCAAAATTTGTGATACTACTCGTTTCAAATTGTGACTTATTAATCATTGTATTGCTACCAAAAGAGTTCCACTGGAAAAAAAGTGTAGTTTAGCATTTTACTAGAGATGAACACCACTACCACTTCTCCACCATGGAAGATGAACACCACTACCACTTTCCACCGCCGGATATGTGTTCCATGCACCTTGACACACCACCAACACCAAATACAACCACAAACCAACGCACTACCATTCCACCACCACCAGTTACCTTTGCCCATTGCTCAGTAGCAACCAATTCAGCCCCAACTCAACCACTTGCCAACAAACACACTCTCACCTAGATTTAGCGGATGAATCCACCATTAATTATCTACAAAACAACACTTTCATACCACTTACCTCCGCTAATAAGTCCAGATTATATTTACCTTGGAAATATTCAGTTACAGTTAAGGTATTTGGCCAGAAAGTGGGTCATCAAACACTACGCCCAAAACTCACAGCACTATAGAAACCAACGGATGAACTACCCATAATTGATCTGAGGTGTGATTTCTACTTAGTGAAATTCCAAAAGGAAGAAAACATATTCACTGCACTACATAATGGTCCTTGGTTTGTACTTAATCACTTTGTTTCCATCCGTAAATGGGAACCAACTTCATAATTTCCATCACACAACCAATATACACAGCCATTTGGTTAAGATTCCTTGAATTACCTACAGAGTTTTTTGATCTAGAAATACTGCAACGTGTTGGGGAAAAGATTGGATCACTACTCAAAGTCAATACCTGCACGACTGCAACTACAAGAGGTTTCTATGCAAGAATATGTATTGGAGTCCCGTTAGAGATGCCTCTTAAAACCCATGTCTATATTGGATCCCATAAACAACAACTTATATATGAAGGGTTCAATATGTTATGTACTGCTTGTGGTAAACTTGGACACACAAAGAATCTTTGTTCGTCCCCCTCCAATCAAATAACATCCACCCCCACAACTATACACACACCATTACCAAATATGACTTCAACCTCACAAAGCTCCATTCCTAACACCACCCAAGCTATCCATCCACAACCCAGAATAGTAACTAACGACTGGAAAACATTAACTTTTCCCTCCAAAAATCATTAAAGAGCCAAATCACCATACTCAACCAATGTCCAATCCTACAACTCCAACAATGGTGGCGCGGGACCCACGAGCACGTTTCCTAACCCTAATTCTAATATCTCCCCCTATTGGTAAACACTTACACCCAAAGAACTCTCAAATTTCCACTAATCCTTTAATTCAACCCAAGTTTTTTAATGAAACTAATTTAAAAATCTTAATGACCCTGAAACAATGGATCAAACGGCCATTTCTAATGGGCCAGGTCTTAAAGCCCAAGCAAATAACCCTAATAAACCCATCCCAGAACCTAAATCCCAACAATCATTACACTCAACAATTTATATTGCTGATTCATCAATTACCAACACACAAAGCACACTAAATAGCCACGTGGCATACGAGCACAAACCAACTACCAATCAAGGCACATGCATGCACACCTCATCCCAAATAATAGGCACTAAATTGCAAGCCTATATTACGATAACCCAATCGTCCAAAAAAATGGCCAAGGCTTGACACCCTTACTCCCTACCCAATTATCTCCCACATCTTCTGACAAATCCTATTATCCCACACAAGTAACCAGCTTAAACACTTCACACGAGCCTACACACACATTACCCATATCGCCAAACTAGCCACTAAAATTCATTCCAACACTGAAACATCATCATTACCTTGTCAAACTAATACTTCTTCACATAACCCTCACTTACCAGATACATCCCGACCTAATGAATCGGTTACCTTACAATTTTCAACATAGGAGAACCCACTCCTTACCAACACCACTCTTTTTCAACACCCAATCTTCCTAAACTCCATCACCATGCAACCATCACAGGACCACCCACCACAACCAACACCCATCTATATCACATAGTACCCACCAACTCAAGCTTACCTCCAGTCATGGTTGGAAATATGCATGCAATAACATGCACTGACCTTCACCATGGAGATAGACAACCAAGATGTAATAGTGCTGATCCAAAATCCGGTGGATATAGCTCAAATAGTCACCGAAGGGATGCACATGGGAGTGACTCTTTACAATCAATTCCTATGGGCAATGCACCCCCCATCAGTCCTTCATCAACATCCATCAATGACACCACAGGTTCCCTCTCCACTACCAATGTTCATGCCACCATCACCATCAATGAACACCATGGATCTTTTATTTTACCCACCACAACAACCACCACAAAACTTTGTTCCATGGATACAAACTCGCACAACAATAACACCCATAATTTCACTCCATACACAAGCATCCCCATACCACCCTCTAACACCTCCAACAAGCCCATAACCACCTCCCGGTCCATCTCACAACGAACTTGACGAAAAAGCTCGCTTGGAAGTAGCAGCAATGTCACGACCCTAAACCAGACTCGGTCGTAATGGCGCTTACTTGAAACAAGGCCAACCGACACAAATCTCCAAAACCAATTAAACAGTTATAATAATTCATTTTAAGTCATTAATAAGCCATAAAATCCCAAAACATAGAGTAAAATAGAAAAATGCGGAAACAAACACAGCCCGACATCGGGGTGTCACCAGCCATGAGCATTTAAACATCCGTCTAAGAGTATAAAAAGACTAAACGGTCTAGTACAAAGCTAGTACAAGGAAAGTAATGATACGAAGGTGAAGCACTGGGTTGCAAACGCTGAGCAGCTACCTAGTAAGCTCCAAACAGCCTGCTAGAAGCAATCAGCCCTCGCTAGCATGACCCGAGGCTCCTGAATCTGCACATAGGGTTCAAGGAGTAATGTGAGTACGCCAAATCAGTAAGTAATAAAAGTAAAGGTAGCTGAGCGATAAGAAAACACATAAATCACAGCAAAATGCTACGAAGAGGAAGTATAAAACCAGAACAATGTAATAAATAGTAAAAGCTCGTAGAAATATCTTAGTCCGGTAAAAACCTCTTTAAAACATCTTTTAGCAGTTTAAACGAGTAAATGAAATCAGGGAGAAAACATAGATACATAAATCAGCCCCTCGGGAAAAATCATGGAACAACATTAGCCCCTCAGGCTATAGCACATATCACACTATGTACCCGCACTCACGGGGGGTGTACAGACTCCGGGAGGGGCCTCTTACGCCCTAAACGCAATAACAAGACATCTCGTGGTATAATCTAATAGGGTATCAACCTCATATCCAGCCACCTTGTGGCATAAAAACTCAGGTCCTCGGCCTCATAATCATGAATCAGTATAATACTGCTGCAGCGCAGTCTGATCCCATAGTATCCTCACAACATAGGCCCTCGACCTTACTCAGTCAGAATTTCACAAGCCACTCGGGTAACAGTAAAACATGATGCTTAGTCCAAAATATCATTTAAAATATCAAAAACGAGTAAAGATGGCTGAGTTGTGAAAACAATAGAATATAGCATGACTGAGTACAAATGGTGAAGAAAGGCTGAAATTCGCGAAGGATGAAAAATATACTTTCTGACCCAGGCTTATCGCACCTGCGGTCTATTCCCTCTTCTACACTATCGCTTCCGCGGTCAAAGACATCGCTTCTGCAGATTTTCACTTAAGTCCCATTTCTGCACCTACGACCCAAACCTCCCGCATCTGTGTCTTCTCTCTCTTCACCTGAGGCTGCATCTGCGGCTCCATATCCGCTTCTACGAGTCTGCATCTGCGGTCCCCTAGCCGCAAGTGCAGTTATGATAGCAATAGAAAACTTCAGCTGCCAAACCCAACTCAAAATCACCCGTTAACTACCCAAAATCATCTCGAAGCCTCCGGGACCTCAACCAAAAGTACGAACAAGTCATACACCACTATCCAAGCTTATACAAATCTTCAAAATACCTCAAATAACATCGAATCATCCAAATCACATCAGATTCAAGCCTAAGGTTCCAAAAATCTTCCGAATTCCGCGTTTGATCAAAATGTCTATCAAACCACGTCCGAATGACCTGAAATTTTGCACGCACATCCCAAATGACACAACGGACCTATTGCAACTCCCGAAATTCCATTCCGACCCATATATCAAAATCTCACCTAGCTGAAAAATGCAAAAATTCCAATTTCGCCAATTCAAGCCTAAATCTACTATGGACCTCCAAAACACATTCCGATCATGCTCTTAAGTCCCAAATCACCTCCCAAAGCTATATGAACCATCAGAATTCACATCTGAACCCTTTTTCACATAAGTCAACATCTGATTGACTTTTCTAACTTAAGCTTACTCAAAAGAGACTAAGTGTCTCAAACCTTACCAAAGCCTCTCCGAACCCGAGCCAACGAACCCGATAACACATAATACTGCTGAACATGACAATAAGAAGCAAAAATAGGGAAAACGGAGTAGTAAATCATGAAATGACCATCGGGTCATTACAAGCAACTATGGCAGAAATAAGAGAAACACTTCCGATATTGAGCTACATAAATGGAAACAAGACATACATCCTCAATGAACAATACAAAAGAAAAGTGATCATAACCTGTCCACCAGAGCTACAAAGTGTATCACTAAATATACGTCCAACAAGAAACCTCGAAGTAGGGAAGTTCGCAATAATGTTGATTCCAGCAACGATGATCACATCCTCAGCAATTGAGAGGGAGACTCCATCCAATCCACTCATTAATCAATCAATGCAGTTTGTCATATGGAACTGTCACGGGGCTCAGTCACCGGAGTTTAAAAGAAATTTTTGATTGATGCTTAACTACCACAACACATCTCTTATGGAAGTACTGGAAACACACATACAAGATCATGAATATCTTATAGCTGAGTTTGGTTTCTCACACTTAGCACAATCGCCTGCAGAAGGAATCTCTGGAGGAATTGCCCTACTGTGGAAGGAGGAGGACATTAAACTTGATCAAGTGGCAACCACCAATCAAGAGGTACATTCCAATGTCTACGTATACCCTAACCCTAATGTTTGGTTACTGTCCATTGTTTATGCCAAAAATGATATACATGCACGTAATATACTGTGGGACAATTTATGTACTATACATGATCAAATTAGATTGCCATGGTTAATAGGAGGTGATTTTAACGAAATTATTAGATCAAATGAAAAATATGGTGGCTTAGTATAAATAATAGTCGTAGTGATCAGTTTAAAAAATGCATTAATTATTGCAACCTTGTGGACTTAGGGTATACGGGTAGTCAGTACACTTGGTCTAATAATAGTCAATTAGTCAATAGAATTCTAGAATGTTTAGATAGATGTTTAGTGTCACGACCCTAAACCCGAACCCGGTCGTGATGGCGCCTCTCGTGAAGACAAGGCCAACTGACACTTCCCATTTCCAATTATTAACAGTTAAACCATAGAAATAAATCTAAAGCATGATAAGATAATCCAAAGTTAACAGATACTAGCATAATTTGCAGAATACAACCCAACACAGCCCGATACCGGGTGTCACTAGTCATGAACATCTAAATAATCCGGAATACTCCAAATCAAACTACAGAGTTTAATATAGAAAACTAAGAACATGAATGAATAAGATAGGGAAGAGCTCCGAGATGCGAATGCCAACAGCTACCTAGAGACTCCTCGGATTCGCCTGAGCCGGAAGTGATCAACACTCGGGAGCGGGACCAGATACGCCTGAATATGCACATAGGGTGAAGGGAGTAAAGTGAGTACTCCAACTCAGTGAGTAATAATCATAAATAAAGACTGAAAGCAGGAAATCACGTAAGGTACAAAGCATGCTATAATGAAGCAGTAAAACCATTAAATAGTGAACCAGTGAAAGATAGGTAGAAATCTTTTAACTCAAATTTAACTTCCTGAAAATCCTTTTTCAACAATTAAGCAAGTAATTTAACAGCCAATTACGAAAAATAAAAAACATAAAGGTTTGCCCCTCGGGCACATTATCAACAAATCTGCCCCTCGGGTAACATCTCAGAACAATACCAGCCCCCTCGGGCTCAATCTCACATCACAATGGGTACCCGCGCTCACTGCGGGTGTGTAGACTCCTGAAAGGTCCCATTACGGCCCAAGCGCAATATCAAGCCAACTCGTGGCATCATCATTAGGCTCTCGGCCTCATATCAATCAAGCCACCTCGTGGCGTACATATCTCAGGCCCTCAGCCTCATAATCAGTATCAAATGTTTCCTCACAACATAGGCCCTCGGCCTTACTCAGTCAAAATCCTCACAAGCCACTCAGGCAATAGTAAAACACGATTCTCGGCCCAAAATATCATTTAAAAGATCATTTAAGTGTTAAAACATAGTAAATATGACTGAGTATGAAAACAGTGAAATATATCATGACTGAGATCAAGTATAAAGTCAAAACAGTGAGGAAATATCAATAAAAATTCCCGAAGGGTTCAAATAGTTGGCACAAGGCCTAAATATGGCATTCACCCCAAATCATGATGATAGTAAATATATTTCAGTCAAATACGCGATAAAATAGTTATTCGGGACGGACCAAGTCAAAATCCCCAAAAGTGAGCGACCCCACACTCGTCATCAAGCGTGTGCATCACCTCAATATAGCCCAACGATGTGCAATCCGGGGTTTCATACCCTCAGAACATCATCTACAATCATTACTCACCTCAATTCGGTCAAATCTCTAGCTCGTGATGCCTTTGCCCCTCGAATCGGCCTCCACTCATGTCAAATCTATCCAAAATCAGAAAAAAGACGTCAAAATATGCTAAGGGAACGAAGCCCAAGTGAAAATAATCAATTTACAACATAAATCCCGAAATTACCAAAACCCGATCCCTGGGCCCACGTCTCGGATTTCGATAATTTTTACATCAATAGATTCCTTATCTCCCCACAAGTTCATACATATCAAAAGTTCTGAAATCCGACCTCAAATGGTCCTTCAAATCCTCAATCAAAGGTCTATGATCCCAAGGTTCTTCAATTTTTGGCTTAATTTCCATGATTATTTAGGTGGAATTCACATTAGAATCGAGTTTTAAGTACAAGAATCTTACTTCCAAGTGAATCCCCTTGAATTACTCTTCAATCCTCTTCAAAAAGCTCCAAAAATGACATACAATGGAAGAAATAAACCCCAAAATCGCGGACAAGACGAGTATTTAAACATTCTTCCCTGGCCTGAAATCCTTCTTTGCGAATGCGCTCAAAGCCTCGTGTTCTCGAAGCACAAAATAACTTTGACCAATTTTCCTCTTTCGCGATCGCGTCCTCCCCATCGCAAACGCGATGCTTTGCTCAGACCAACCTTCGCGATCGCGTTCCGCCTCTCGCGAACGCGATGAGTAAAAATCCATTGAAGTTCAACTGCCCATTTTCTTCTATACGAACGCGACATCACCCCGCGAACACGATGCACAACCTCTTAGCCCTTCGCGAACGCATAGACTTCCTCACGAACGTGAAGGCTTAAATTCTACCTTCCTCAAATGACTCTTCACGAACGCGAGGGTTTACTTGCGAATGCGAAGAGTAAAATACCTGCAACAGCTGAAACCAAAATCTGCAATTTTCTTCAACTTAAAATGATCCGTTCAACCCTCCGAAACTTACCCGAGACCACTGGGACCTCAACCAAAGGCACAAACATATCCCAAAACCTTATTCAAACCTGTACCAATTTTGAAAACACCTCAAACAACATCAAATCAATTAAAACACATCGGATTCAAGCCTAAGTTTCCAAAATCTTCCGAATTCCGCTTTTGATAAAAAACCCAACCAAACCACGTCCGAATGACCTAAAATTTTGCACACACATCCCAAATTATACAACGGAACTACTGCAACTCTCGGAATTCCATTCCCAACCCTATATCAAAATCTCATCTACCAACCGGAAATCGCCGAAATCTCAACTTCGCCAATTCAAATATAAATCTACTTTGAACCTCCAAATGCTCCTAAGTCCCAAATCACGTCCCAGAGCTAACCGAACTATCGGAACTCACATCCGAACCCTCTAACACATAAGTCAACATCCGGTTGACTTTTCCAACTTAAGCTTCCTCAAAAGAGACTAAGTGTCTCAAACCTTACCAAAATCATTCTGGATTCGATTCGACCAACCCGATACCACATAACACGGATAAACAAAGCATAAAGAAGCATAAATGGAGGAAACGGGGTAGTAACTCATGAGACGACTGGCCGGGTTGTCACATCCTCGCCAACTTAAACAAACGTTCTTCCTCGAACGAGTCAAGAAACATACCTGAAGCCTCAAAAAGGTGAGGATATCTGCTCCATATCTCCCGCTCGGTCTCCCAGGTAGCCTCCTCTACGGGCCGACCTCTCCACTGCACTTTCATTAAAGCTATATCCTTTGACCTCAACTTGCAAACCTGGCGCTCCAAAATAGCTGCTGGCTCCACATCATAAGTCAAATCACCATCCAGCTGAACCGTGTTGAAATCCAAAATGAGATGGATCCCCAATATACTTCCAGAGCACAGAAACATGAAATACCAGATGCACACTCGACAAGCTGGGTGGAAAAGCAAGCTCATAAGCCACATCCCCAATCTTCCGAAGCACCTCATAAGGCCCAATGAACCGAGGACTCAATTTCCCTTTCTTCCCAAATCTCATAACACCCTTCATGGGCGAAACCTTCAACAGAACCTTCTCACCAACCATGTAGGACACATCTCGAATCTTTCTATCAGCATAACTCTTTTGCCTCGACTGCGCTGTACGAAGCCTCTCCTGAATCACCTTCACCTTGTCTAAGGCATCCTACACCAAGTCTATCCCAATAGCCTAGCCTCACCGGGCTCGAACCAACCAACTGGAGATCTACACCGCCTCCCGTACAAATCCTCATATGGAGCCATCTGAATACTCGATTATTAGCAGTTATTATAAGCAAACTTGCAAGCGGTAGAAACTGATCCCATGACATTTTGAAATCAGTGACACAAACATGAAACATGTCCTCCAATATTTGGATAGTGTGCTTGGACTGCCCGTCCGTCTGAGGGTGAAAAGCTGTGCACAACTCAACCTGAGTACCCAACTCTTGCTGCACAGACCTCTAAAACTACGAAGTAAACTGAGTGCCCCTATCTGAAATGATGGAAACTAGGACACCATGCAAACGAATAATCTCCCGGATATAGATCTCTGCCAACTGCTTTGAAGAATAGGTAGTACACACTGTGAGCACGTGATTTTTGCCTCACGAAAACTACTCCAAAATAAATCAAAAATAAAATTAATTTCTTTTAGTGTGCAATTTTAGAAATTGTGTTGCGTTTATTAATTGTTTGTGTTTTGTCCGTAAATGTTTGCTTTGTTATAATTAAACAAAATAAAAATAAAAATAAAAATACATGTTTCATGCATATCTAGGATTTAATTATGCATTTAATAATTGATTAAAATAAAATTACAAAAATATGCATTTGTTCTAATTTTAATGTTTCACTATGTGATTAATATTTTTGTCTATGTGTTAATAATTGTTAAAGGTTGATTAATGTCTTGTAAAGTTAATTCTTGTTTTTATAATTTTAATTAGGATTTTAATAATTAAATTGGAAATTAAAAAGAAGTGGCAATTAAATGGGCAAAACGGATCTGGGCCAAAAATCCTAAACAAAAATCAGGCCCAAACAATTTAACCCTCCACAGCCCAATCCCAACACTCCCATGTCCGGTCCAATTCAAACGAACCAAAACGACAACGTTTGGTCGTCCTTCATCAAGGGCCGTTGGATTAAATCCATCCAACGGCTGAGATCCCACATCCCTTACCCGTAACCCTTACCCGACCCACTGCCCCGATTCAGCCCGACCCCAGCATTAAACGAAACGACATCGTTTGGCTAAATGAACTGATCCTGACCATCTATTCTGTTTGATCCAACGGTCAAGATCAATCCACCTTCCCCCTATATAAACCCCAAATCCTTACCCCAACCCCCCTAACTAAACACTGCCCCCCTCCTCTCCTGTTCATCATCGTCTTCAAACACACCCCTAACCCTAGCCGCCCTAGCATCCCATCGCCTGAAACCCGGCAGCAACAACGCCGCCGGTCACCACCTTAACACCCCAGACTCCTCACAACCTCCTCTTCACGGATCTGGCCTTAGTTTCCTTCGAATCAGACCCTAACTCTTCGAATCTTAAATTGAAGGTTGGTCTAAAACCTCAACCCTCTCCGATGGTCTCCATATTCACACCGTAGCTTCCCCTAACTACCCTAGCTATGGATCTAGTGTTGGTTTGGTTCGAATCCCCTCAGAACTTTTCGAATCTTCTTTTGAAGGTTCGAATCAAATATGAACTCACTCAGATTCCTTCCAAATTAACACCAAATGACCCCTAGGCTTCCCTCACCCTTGTGTCATCTTTGGTTCCCTTCGAATCTACCCAGAAGTGTTCAAATTTAAGATCCTTGAATCTGAAACCCTAAAAAATTTCCAATCTTGGAATTTTTTCAATTCGAGCGAGGGATTGAGGTTTAATCGACCTTAGTCAGTTGAAAATACTTCAACTAAGGTCTGTTTGATTTCAAAAGTCCGAATCCAAGTTGAGTTCGAGTCTGTATAAAGTTGAAGATTCAGAGGTATTTTCCTATTTCTTTTGTTTCCTACGTATGTATAGTTGTTTATTTTAATAACCTGTGTAATTTTTCATATTTATTTAGTTGATTCCATAATTCTGTCTCATACCCGTCTATTTGATCAGAATTATACTATTGTTTCTGTTGTTTATGATTGTTTATAATATGTGTAATCGACTCGATTAAGTTCGTCGATTAGTTGTTTTGTAAATTCTTATTGCCATTAATGCTGCTTGTAATACCCTGTTTATCTGTTTGGAATTGATTATTATCATTGAAATCAGTTAATCAGTTCTTCCCAATTAATTGATTCTCGTTTAATAAGTCAGAAAGTTTGTCAATGATGTGTGTATGTTGATTTCTGAACATTGAGTTTCAGGGCATTGTCAGTATATTGACAATGCTCCTGTGTTTGTTTGATCTTAGTTCAATGTTGAAGTTCAGTTTAACTTGTTATGTTGAATTCTGTATAATGTTGTTGTGATGTTGGGTTTGAATTCAAGTTTACAGGGGTTGGGTAGATACAATGTGTTAGGAAGTTGATTAGGATTGGTTCTAGCTATTTAAATCAGAAGGATAATTAAGCCTGGATAGATTTTAAAATCTGTTTTGTATCAGATTCTGAATTTTAGTTTAAAGGCAGTAATAACAGTAATTACAGTAGGATTTCTGGGGTATTTCTGGGATAAAACAATGAGGGTAATATGTTAATAGTAGTGTGCTGAAAGTGGAATGATAGTGGCTGTTAATTTAATGGGATAATGGGAAACAAAGGGTAATGGAATGCGGGAAATCAGGAAAAAGTTCACTTAATGGGATTTAAAGTAGTAAAAGCAGATTTTAATGGGACTTTCTGATTTTTAAAAAGAAGAAAGGGGTCTAGACAGTAGGCTAAAAAAGAGGGGCAGACCTGTATAAGATAGATGGGATTGGGACAGATACAAAAAAAATCAGATTTGAAGGGAGATTTTAGAAAAGATTGGAAGAGAGAAAAGAAGAGATCAGGAGACAGATTTTTAGCATTCAGAGAAGAATCAGATTTCAGGGACTGATTTTTAGGACTGAGATTTTAAGGGTCAGATTTTGAAGAAAAGAGAAGAACTCAAATAAAAAAAAAGTGATCAGAAATTAGAAAGGAAAACAGAAACAGTAAAACAGAATTCTACGTCGGAAACTAGTATTGAAGCTGATTCTGTATTTTGAAATTGAAAGCCTTTTCAGTCTACTTTGTTCTAAGTCTCAAAAATCAGAAATATTATTCTTTTCATTAAATCTGTCCGGATTTATTTGATCCCATTGTTCCGTTAAAAATCTGAAATTTCTTAAAAATACTGTTACTGTGCATCTGGGTTCCTCGGGTCCTATTATTGCTCAAATCTGTGGGAATACTGGTATTCTGCTGATTTTGTTACTGCTGCAACTGCTGAAATTTACTCCTTCTACCTTCATTTCCAGGTACATATCTTTTAAATTCATGTTGGGAAGAGATTCAACATGACAAATCAATGATGCTTGAATTGCAATTCTGTTTTTCCATTTGTCTAAGTTCATTATTTTAAATTTCAGTCTTATTTCATGTTGGTTAATATAGTAGTATGCTTGACATGATAATTATCAGTTAATCATTCTCTTTTGAAATTCATATAAGTGTTGTAATATTATTATCTATTCCAGAATTTCATGAAAGTATAGTTATGATTGAATTGTCAAGATAGGGAACATGGCATAAAGTTGGCCATTAATTAAGTCTTGTGACATTGTTAGTCAGGTACAGAGTAGTATGGAAATGTCAAGAAAATGCATTGTTAGCATATTTTGATTATTTGGTTGTGGATTAAGGCTAGATGATGTTGGTTGCATTTTGTCCATATATGGCGTAATAATGGTTATGTTTATAATCAATAGTCGAAAGTTGCATTAGTAAAATCCGCTATGTTCACAATGTCAAAAATATGGCAAATAATGTTATATGCAATATCATTTTATTAAGTCAATAGGTAGATTTGTTCTCTTTCTTAATAACAAATGGCCTAGGAATTTTACAATGCGAAAGTTAGTGTTTAGCAATGGTTCACATAAATTGAGAATCAAATCGGTTTGATTATATATATATATATCTTACGTTCAATCATAAGCAGAATTAACAAAATAATTAGGCCTATTAGATTAGGAACAAGCAATGTAGAAAGAGATTAGATTTATAATGTGTAACAAGTTTAAGGTTGTAAAAAATAACACTCGTTGCAAATGGAATAATGAAAATTCTTCGAAAATATCATTTCCTTTCAAGAATTGAATTTTTTTTAGTTTCATACGCTATTCACCTTTTGAGTATACATATGTTGTATTTACTAAAAATAGTGTTAATCATATGTTTATTCTTTTCTTTGGATTTGAATAGCTTGGAGGAATATAATTCATACATAATTCGCAATAAACATTTAATAAATTGTGAATTCTTTTCAAGAATTTAAGGGTACCTTAAATGGAGATTTCTCATGATTTTTACATACAATGTATAGATATAATAAACAATTTGTGGAAAATCTATACTACCATTAAGAATATTTTGCGTAATTAGGGATGCGTTCGCGTAACCTGATTATATTTCTAAAAGCAATTCGAATTATGCGTTCGCGCAACTTCGAGTGAACATTTTAATAAAAGGGATTTCTCCGAGGATGTTAAAATAATTTCATATAACCCGAGATGTGCAGTTCATTTTTTAAATACAAGGGTGACGATGTTCTTAATTTTTTTTAAATTTTGAACATATTATTTTTTGTATAAAAACTATAATATGGTTAATTTTATTGTGTACACGTATGCGTGACACGATTCTTTATATCTATAAAAAGTATATAATACGAATATACGTACGCGTAATTCGTCCATATAATTGTAAACAATAAGTAAAAAGCGGTAGTAAAATCATGCAATAAAAACGTATTTAGTAAAATCAAGATAATTAAGCCAATAATAAAAACAGTTAAGCGACCGTGCTAGAACCACGGAATTCGGAAATGCCTAACACCTTCTTCCGGATTAACAGAATTCCTTACTCAGGATTTCTGGTTCGCAGAATAACAAACAGAGTCATATTCTCCTCGATTCAGGGATTAAAACCGGTGACTTGGGACGCCTTAAAATTCCCAGGTGGCGACTCTGAAACAAATAAATAGATCCCGTTTCGACTGTCCTTCAATTGGAGAAAACTCCCTACGCGCCCCGCGGGTGCGGAAAAAGGAGGTGTGACAGCTCTGACGACTCTGCTGGGGACAAAAGTGAAAACTGTAACCCAGAACCACTGGTTCAGGGTTTAAAGAATTCGAGCTTAAAATAACTGTGATCATTGGCTTTATTTACTATATGATTTTCAACTGTTTATATGCTTAATATGCTAAATGTTGCTTTTTACCGCTTTAATATTATTTGAATTGTGAATATATACAACTGCTACGAAACCCCCTTCTTTCTGAGTCTTCTGAATTTATGGTGTACACGTGCGCGTGGCCCACCTTTCTGTTAAAGTCATACCTAATAAGACGAAGTTGGGACAAGTAACTAGGCCGGGTAGACTTTCGTGCTCCCGGTACGTTGCCCCCACTTCGGCTCAAACTGTCCGTTTGGGTAAGCCAGGTTTAGAACAATATGCCTCAGGTTTTTACCTAGAATAACTCAGCCATGTACCGGATCCCTAGTAGGAACGTCTATTTGCATCATGTACATCTGACCTTGGAGACTCAACACAGGGGTTGGGTCTGTCTAGGACAGGTGAACCCGAAATAAAAAGACCATCCTGATGCATCCTACTTGCTACCTGTGCATTCATTTGCCTCGAACATGCTTGTTGACCAGCTTAATTGAAATCATTATGAGAACCGAGGAATAAAATGAGTTGTTTTAAAATTCCCAAAAAATAGTTTTAAATCTTGAAAAAAGTGTTTAATAAATAAATAAAAAATTGAAAATGATTTTTTTAGTGTATATTTTCAAAATGAGTCTTGAGTTTATTAAATTAAATTTCAGATACAAAATGAGCACCACACAAAACCCCCCATCCACGAATACAGAAGAGTTTCTATTTCAGCTTCAAATGTGGTGATATGAATTAGGAGAAGATGGTCAAAAATGGGTCGTCAAGCATTTGGGAAATCTCACAGATATTATGAAAGTTAAACCCCGTGATGATCTGATTACGGCGTTAGTAACTTTTTGGGACCCTATTCACAATGTCTTTCGTTTCTCTGATTTCGAGCTTACTCCTACATTAGAGGAGATAGCTGGATATGCTGGTTTTGACGGAAGTCTAAGAAATCAGAGCCTGATATTCACAAAGGCTCCCTCGGTACATCGATTCTTCGGTCTTCTGAACATTAGTAGTCAAATCAGGAAAAGCAATGTCATCAACGAATGTTGTTCTTTCAACTTCTTTTATTCAAGGTTCGGAAAGTCAGATGGATTCGAAATTCATGAGAAAGGCCTTACTAATAAGCAAAACAAAGACACTTGGCAGATTCACCGTCGCTTTGCCTTCATGGTGGCTTTTCTAGGAATCATGGTCTTCCCAAACAAAGAACGAACAATTGATATTCGCACCGCAAAAGTTGTGCAAGTCCTCACCACCAAGGAAAATTGTCCCCATCATTCTCTCAGATATTTATCGGGCGTTGACTTTATGTAAATCAGGAGCAAAAGTCTTCGAAGGATGCAAAATTTTGTTGCAAATGTGGGTGATTGAACATCTCCGACAACATCCCAAGATCATACAGTATGGGCCAAGCAATGATAATTGCATCGAGAGTTATGAGGAAAGAATAAAAGATTATAAATCTCCAGAAGGGATAGAAGCATGGGTATCTCATCTAAGGGCTTTAACGGCAAATCAAATTGAGTGGACTTTGGGATGGCTCCCGATGAGGGAAGTGATACACATGTCAACCTCAAATAGTTATTTGCTACTATTGGGATTGAGAAGCATCCAGCCATATGCACCCCTAAGAGTCCTAAGACAACTAGGGAGATACCAAGTAGTTCCTGATGATGAAGATTTGAGTATGCAAGTAATCGAATTACACCCAGAAGCCACTATTCCTGAGGCTCTAATTCAGCAGATGTGGAATGGATGTCGATACTTGAAAAGTGATACTCAGGTCCCAGACACTACAAAGGGTGAGATAAATCCTGGATATGCGAGGTGGTTTGAGAAACGGTCTCGCGTGGATGATGTACCAGAACCTGAGCTAAGAAGGCCGACAAAAAGACCCCATATTCAAAACTTTAATGATAAAATCCAAGAGCGGTTAATATGGGGAGAAAAGGAAAAAGGGTACAAAGCAACTATCCATGCCCTAAAGGAAAATCTGAGGAGCCTCAGTCTGGAGAAAGATTTGCAAGCACAAGAAGCTGAAGGCGAGAAGAAGA